>NW_026089622.1:12583639-12626534 GCF_024586455.1 Bactrocera neohumeralis | reverse complement strand
TATCGAATTACTGTTGCATTGCTCAATAAATTTTGGTTGTTATATACAAAACAAAATTAATTAGGTTACAATGTTGCTGTGCAAGCAAACAATTGAATTTGTAAGTTCGAAAATCAATAAATTTGAATGAATTGTGTAAACAACTGAAACTGTTTGTTTGTCATTTGCCCCAAATTATTGGAAGCGAGTTGAACGACTCATTGGAATGGGAAGTGGACATAACTCGTGCGTGGAGTCTTGTGACAGAAGTAAGAAGGTCACGGATCTGATTATTAATCGATCGTTGAGACAGTTTCATTGCTTCTGTTAGCCTCTTGATCATGTCCCCTAGTTCCGACATAATGTCACCCTTCAGTTGCGTTGGTTCCGATTGAGGCGTGCTGTCTTGCAGCGCAGGTGGTGACGACCTCGTTCTTACAGGTTTTTCAACAACTAGCGCCTGTTTTGGTGAACGCATCAATCTTGGTGCACGTTTGAATGGGTCCGCTTCGCTAGATCCGCTAAAGTTCGGCGTTTCCCTGGATTAATCCGTTGTTAAAAACATGCTGCCAGGGCTTTGGGTGCCGTTGCTCATCAAGCAGTCAGGTACACTGCTGCTATTGGTTTTGGTGTACTTTCTCAAATTATTCTCTATTGGTTTGTTTTTTACAGCGCATCGTGTGTAGGGGGGCGGGCCGATATAGACAGGAACGGGTGTACCCTCGGAGACTATGCTCCTACCCCAGTTCCTGAGGCCTGTCCTTCGCTTTACCAGTCCCGGAAAACACGGACGGACCGGCGCTCGCCCGGGGCAACGCAGGCTACTACTCCTGCGCCCAATGCACACTCCCTGACCAGGGACCGAAGTGGCTGTTTACTGATACACCATGCGGCTAACACCTCGGCAGAGCAAGCTCAAATCACCCTTTTTATCCTAGCAGCGGAGACATCGCTGTTAAGATATCCAGGGACTCCCAGTGCGCCGCGCTGTGTACCGGTCACGCACACAGCCGCACCTAACATGGTGAACAGACGCTGACCAGGAAGCCGCCCATTATGGGTCCGTCGCGCCTGGATTTTTTAATACACAACATGCCTTGCATGTTGCGGGGGACAAATACTTCAAAGGGGCGGTGTCGATTCGCTCACTGTCGCAGGAGTTTCAACGGTCTAGCTGGCTTTTATACCGCAACCTCCACTCCTGCCGCTTCTCGTCGGGGATTGCTTATTTCGCAACTAACCTGCTACTACAGGCCGTCCGGCTATCCGCGACTTGCCGACCCCCCCCGGTCGCTTAAAGCTCAGCGACGGTGACTATTCCCATTGGAAATTTAAAGTTCCACCGGGTACTATGTATGTTGTGTATGCATTGTTTGTGTGGGAATGTCATACGCACATATTTACATGTGTACTCATATTGTAAGTATGTATGATGATTTTTGAGACAATTTTTGATTTTCCAGAAGAATGTTTGCATTTTTTGATTTACATGCGTACGCATATGTATATTATTTTTGTGAGAATGTCATACGCACATACATACATACATACATATGAGTGTACGTATATATAGAGAAGCGCGCGCTTTTTATTTTACTGATAAATGACAATATCTTGATTTGAAATTGATTTGCATTACATTGCATACATACTTATGTATCTGAAGGATAGATGCATATTTCATATATTATTATTGTAATATATTATGTTTTCAGGATATTGCGATAATATTTCATGTACATACTTATGTATGTATATAGCATATATATGTACTTACATGCATACAAAATTATATAATATTATCAAAGATAAGAAATATTTTAAAAGTAGCTTTTATTTGGACATTAACTACAAATATTACCATGAAAATAGCATAATTTAATAATAATGTTATCAATTTTGCATGAATTCACAAAAATTCGCAAAATGATATTCATATTAATTGATATGATTGCATGGAAACGTATAAAAATATAAGCAAAAGAGCAACATACGTCTGTAATAGCAATGTTTATTTCTGAGAATAATTTTCATTCAATGCTCAGCTCTGTTCACTCATTTCTGTTAAAATTTCTCCTTCTGAGCCAAAAGTGGTGAAATCCACTAATATTTTGTTAGCTCTTGGCAGTTGACACGCCTGTCCGCAATTGAATCTTCTCTATATTATACGTTCTTTGTCATAATTCAACAATAATTTAAATGTATATTAAAAGCTTATATAATATTGTGCAAAATTATATAAAATAAATGTGTACAAATGTATTAGTGAAGAGTTAGTGGATATAAAAGTGAAAAATATAAGTGCAAAATTAATTTTATATGTATATAGAAAATATGTAAGTAAAATATTGCAAATTTTCAATTTTAAACGCGAATATCTCGAAAACTATAAGCTTCTTGCGGCTATAACTATATATATCCCTTGGTCAGGATAATCTACTCTATCCGACCATATCCTTTTTATCCTTGAAATGCTGGGACGGTATACTAAATTCTTCCCTCATTTGAATAGAGAGCAAGCTACAATTTTATCTTCCATGATTAATACGTATTTACCTGTAAAGAAAATAGAAAGTCCAGTCGCTATGAAGATTATTTTGACAGATGATACACCAGTGTATACTACCCCTAGACGAGTACCTTATGTAGATCAGTGCTTTATCGAAAATCAAGTTAGTCAATGGTTAGAGGAAGGAATAATACAGCAGAGCACTTTAGAGTATGCTTCCCCTATAGTATTACTACCGAAGAAAGAAGCGTCTAAAAGAATGTGTTGCGATTACCGAAAGTTAAACCAGAAAATAGTTAAGGATAATTTTCCTATGGTATTGATTGACGATGTCCTAGAACGATTACAGAGCGCAAAGATTTTTACAACTTTAGATTTGGCTAATGGATTCTTCGATGTGCCAGTTTCACGCGAGTCTCAAAAGTTTACATCATTTGTTACCCACCATGGTCAATATGAGTTCTCATACGTTCCGTTTGGCATTTCGAATTCTCCTGCAGTTTTTTGCCGATTCGTTAGTTCAGTTTTCAGAGATTTAATACAGAATAGTACTATTATCGTGCATATGGACGATATTATTGTGCCTGCAAAAGATGAGGAGACTAATATCCAGAAACTTGAGCTTGTGTTGAAACGCGCATCGGGATATGGCTGGATATGACGAAGAGCTTTTGGCAGTCGAACAACTAAAGTTAGCGTTGACAAGTGCGCCAGTACTTAAACTATACGATCCGCAAGCTGGAACCGAAGCACGTTCAGATGCGAGCATGTATGGATATGGGGCGGTATTGTTGCAAAAAGACTCAACTGATCAAGAGTATCATCCAGTACAATACATGAGTCGTCGGACGACCCCACAGGAGGAAAAATATCATTCATACGAGCTAGAGGTTTTAGCTATCATAGAGGCGTTAAAAAAGTGGCGTATTGGGCATACATTTTAAAATCATAACAGATTGTAACGCGTTCGCTCAAACGATGAAAAAGAGTAAGGTTCCTCTAAGGGTTTCGAGATGATCTATTTTTCTTCAAGACTTTTCATTTACTATCGAGCACCGATCCCGAACAAAAAAGAGGCACGTAGATGCTTTGAGTCGAATTTCTTGCTTAATGATAGAGGATTCCATAAGACACCAGTTAAAAGTAGCTCAATTAAGTGACGAGTGGGTAAAAGCAATCCGCAAAGTACTTGAGAAGGAACAATATATGGATTTTTTCGCGAAATATGACTTATTGTATAAAGACCCAGTATTAGAATTGCTAGTAGTACCAACAGGGATGGAGGAAGAAATTATTAGGTTAGCTCATAGAAAAGGGCACTATGGCATAAAAAAACTCAAGATTGTCTGGAAAAAGAATTTTTTATTCCAAATTTGCGATCCAAGGTGGAGACAGTGGTTAAAAATTGCGTTGAGTGTATTATCAATGAAAACAAAATGGGTAAAAAAGAAGGGTTTCTTTCACCAACAGATAAAGAAAACACACCGTTAGCAAATTTTCACATTGACCATGTAGGACCGATGGAATAAACCACAAAAAAATACAAGCATATATTAGTTGTTGTCGACAGTTTTTCGAAGTTTGTTGGGTTGTTTCCGGTAAAGTCAACGGACAGTGCATCAGTTATTGGTTGTTTAGTAAAATTGTCGATTATATTTGGTAACCCGAGGAGAATAATTTCAGACAGGGCATTCGCAGAGTATTGCAAAGAAGCATTCGCAGAGTATTGCAAAGAAAATGACATTCAGTACTTACTTATAGCAACAGGCATACCGAGAGGGAATGGACAAGTCGAACGCATCCATAAGATTGTAGTTATTATGCTGGCGAAATTATCGCAAGAGAATCCATCTCAATGGTATAAGTTTGTAGGACGTGTTCAGCAAATTATTAAAAACACACACCCTAGAAGTACAAAAATCACTCCGTTTAAAGTTTTGACGGGGCTAGATATGCGCAGTACTGATGATTTAGAGTTAAGAGAATCATTTCGAAATGAGACAGTGGAAGAAATTGATAGAGAAAGAGATAGTTTAAGAAAAGAAGCACGGAATAACATTCAAAAACTGCAACAAGAAAACCGCAAGAACTATAATTCTAAGAGAAAACCTGAATCTCAATATAAAACAAATGACCTAGTCGCAATTAAGAGAACTCAATTTGGACCAAGTTGAAACCTAAGTTCTTGGGTCCTTATAAGGTGACTGCTACGCTTAAGCATGGCAGGTACGAGGTAATGAAAATTGGAGACCACGAAGGACCGCACAATCACAGTATCCGAATACATGAAAAAATAGTGCGATTCATTCGGGGCGAATGAACCATCAGGACGGCCGATTGTGGGATCAGTAGACTCGACCGTACGGTCAACAAGATCGCGTACGAACAAAACGCGTTAGTACTAAATATAGCAACCGTACCTAATACGAAATCAACAACGCTGACTCGAACTAGATAGCCAACTCGCGGACGTTGACAGGCCACACTTGGGTTCTGACCTTAGTAGCGTTCGGTTGTGCATTTTTGCTCCAAGTTTTTCAGTTTGAATATACTTGATATATGTACTTACTTATCTAATTAAAAAGAACAACTAAAGTTTGTAATTCGAAATAATTTAATTTGAATGTGAAATAAACATTTTAAAAAAGACAAAGTGCGTGTTTCCATAGGGTTGAACCCGCAGAAATTGGATTAAGAACCCACATGTATAAAAAGGAAAAAGTGACAACCTCGCAAAAATAAGTATTAAAATATATTGGAATAAAAATGACAACATAGTTTATTTGTCGATTTTCAATTCAAGAAATTTTTCAAAGAAAATATTCAATATTCCTCTGATTCATGTGTACAGTCAATCCCGGCTAAATAGTACTCCGCTTAAATCAAAATCAAATCCCTCCCTCATCACTCTTAACAGCCCATATTATATCTTGCTGCATCTCACGGTTTGTTTTTTGAAATACATAGAAATTTTTGTTTTAAGTACCACTCGCTGAAGTATCCGCAGTCGCTTATGTACCATATTATATTTTCATTTTTAACTAACTACAAATATCTGTATCTTTGAATGTGGCACATAACCAGTATTGACTGTATTTTTCAAGGAGTGTGAAAAATATTTTGTAATTCTGAAATATTTTTACGCAGCTGCGTCCATATGTATGCAAGCTCACGCATAAACATATGTATATAAGTATTAACGCTGGTTTGTAGGCGAAGCTGTTTTAACGGCAAAGGGAAGCGGTGAAAATCGGCGGCCATTTGTTGTTTTTCGGTTCGATTTTCACAAAGCATTTTGACAAAACGTGAAGTTCGGCCATTGGTTGTCCGTGACAACGGAGTTTATGTATGAAACAATGGGTGTATATTAGGGTGGAGCGATTTTATTAATTTTTGATTTCTGTTTCGGTATACCTGTGGAAAGTTGCTGTTTTAGGTAAATATTAAACAAAAGAAAAATCAGTAATCTTATGCTATGTTTAGAGGTGCCCCCATTGACTTGAAATTTTGAAAATTTATGCCAAATACTCATAAATTCGCAAACATTTTATAAACGTTATTTCATGTTCTAAGCGATGCTATGTCAGAGTAAGATAGAAATTAATGATCTTAAAACATATATACCACTATCTAACCATATTATAATAATATAGCTACGTTCCGCACTTTAAATTCACATTCCTAATTTCACACTCCAAAACTTTCCCCATTCTATATGCTATGCTAATTTTCCCAGGCACTCACTTTCCACAATACCAGGCCGATAATATCCAAATAACGGTAGATTTAAGTAAGCAACTGATAACGATCTGTCAATTCTGTAGAGTCTTAAGTTTGAAGTTGAATAAAGTGGTTTGATTAAAAAAACGTAAAAAAACTTAAGTTGTTACCTATACTCTTTAGTCGCGCGCTTACAGCAGCTCACTTGTTCGACTTTCATTTATTTGTTACATCAAATTTTACAGCTGGAATCGGAATATTTACTGTAAGTCGTATTTTTCACGTATATTTATTATTATTATTTATTATAACTGTAATTAGTACTTATTACTTGCCTTGATTGTAGAAATATGTCTCAAGTTAATGTACGACAAACGACGAGGTGTCTTGTCTCTGGTTTGCCGGAGAAGTTACATGTTTCTCACTTACCTACGTATAACGATCTGATGAAATGTTATCTGTTCATAAAACATGAATTGAAGCCCGATAGAATAACAATGGAGCTAACAATTCTTGAAATATCTGAAAGATCAGGGGGTGAAGTTCTAAAAATATGGCGAAAATCGTCACTGCCAACTGTAAGTGTAAAAAGAATTTTACAATTTATTCGTTCCTACCACGACATATACAGGAGCTTAATGAAACCATATCAAGGCCGTCAAACCAACATTAAATACCAAGAAAATTTTAGAACATTTGAAACAGAGTCACATAGATTATTTAATATCTGCAGCTGCAAGTGCAAAGATATCAGGAATTATTGCTGTTTAAAAGGGTGTCGTGTTGCCAAGGAGGAAGTAAGTTTCTTACTCGACCAAAGATCAATCAGAAAAATGATGATAGGAGGTGTCGATATAGTTTCAACTGTTAATAAGTAAAAACATCGGAATCAGGAAACAACTATTTTGGTCATGTCACCTGTGAGTGGGGGATTGCTAAAATATAAAAGACACTATATTATTATATTTGAAATCTAAGTCGGTAAATGTGAGTGAATTAGCTTTGTTGGGTGCATTGGAACTGTAACAGTGGTTTATCTGTCAATTGCATTCAAATGAGTTACCACTACGTCATCTTTTATTTCATTTAGACGGAAAAACTATCGGACCTAAATGCTTTTAAGGCGCCATCGGATCCCAATTATAAACTTGACAAACAATGCCGATAGTCGAATTTATCGTTATACCTACATTATTACCTGAAATAACTAGGGAAGAGCTTAATACCGACCAAAAGTATTTATACGACATAATGACCGCTATCAGTACTGGTATATTTTCTCCTGTTTAGCTAATACGGAAGCTGGAGCCCTTAACCATTCCAGATGACTAACAATAGCTAATCATTCTAAAATTGTATGCCACTAAATCTGACCCAGAAGAAAAGCTAGTTGTATTAGCCACGTATGTCATGAAAGTTTATGGACCACTGTGGTTTACAATAAAACGTAATTCTTCATATATTAACGGAGCCAAAAACATATGGCAAACCATTAATCTAAGTCGTTATTTGAATTCCGATATGAAAGTAATCGTTGACAACATACTCCAACGAAATGGATACTTTGGTCACCCAGAAAATCTTCTCATTGCCATACTTGGTGATGACAGAGAGATTTTAAGAGACCTTGCATATCGAAGAATTGTAAAACCCAGATCAGAGAAAGCTCGAAGACTTCGAACCTTTAAAGTACCTACATTCAACTTCGATGCCTTAGATTACACTGAGATTATTATGTGGCAAGACTCTGATATAACTAATCCATCTCTTACTTTAAAAATGTTTGATGAAATCTTGGAAAACATTGTCAACCGTTCTTGGTACATGTAAGGATATTACAGATTTTCTATGCCACACCCAAGCTGTGGAGCGCTGCATCAAGTTGATAACAGAAGCATCGAACGCAGTTTGTGGGGAAAATAAACGGGATGGCTTCATTAGGGCAAGACTGCTATCACGTCAACGAATGCCTCATTTCAATACAAAAAAAAATTTTTTTAAGACAATATTTTTCGTAATAAATGCTTAGAATGGCATTTTTTTTGTTTTATTTAAATGTTTAACTGTACTGGGGCACCACAAAACATTAAGCCAGCTGTTTGATATTTTGCATATTTGTTTTATATATTAAAAGGCAACTTTTCATAGCTATGCCGTTAAAAAACAGAAAAAAAATTTTTTCTCCATACACTATCGCTCCACCTTAGTGTATATATTAACATACAAAATTGTAATACATACATATGTATGTGAATATGTGAATTTTATACGGACGGTTTTTTAAAATCTGTTTATATGTACACATAGTAACATATGTATATTAGGGTGTGCCATTTTGAGGCAACCTTTTTTTCAACTGAAAAACAGGCTCAAAACTATCGAAATGTGTAAAAAAAAGTCACTCAAAAGATGAGCTCTTAATATTAATATTAAGAGGTGCCTCTTTCAAATATTCTGTTTTCCATATAAATTACACGGAAAAAAAATCATTTTTGTTGTGGTGGTTATTGTGCGGAGGTTACTATATGTGCACGCTATGGCTGCCAGTAGGGATGGTAAACTCGATTCCGATTCTACTGGAAAATCGAGTTTTCTCGAAAAATAATTGATTTTTCGAATGTCAAGAATCGATTCTTAATCGACTTCGACTACTGAAGATCGAATCCGAAAAATCGATTATTTTACGAGAAAACTCGATTTTCGAGTAGAATCGGAATCGAGTTTACCATCCCTACTGGCAGCCATCGCGTGCACATATAATAACCTCCGCACAATAACCACCAAAAAAAAAAGAAAAGTTTTTTTCCATGTAATTTATATGGAAAACAGAAAATTTGAAAGAGGCACCTCTTAATATTAATATTAAGAGCTCATCTTTTGAGTGACTTTTTTTTTACACATTTAGAAAGTTTTCAGCCTGTTTTTCAGTTAAAAAAAAAGGTTGCCTCAAAATGGCACACCCTAATGTATATGTATATGACTTTTAAGATTTAATCAAAAAAAAATTTTATCATTACGGGTATGGTTTTTAAAAATCTGTTTATATGTATATATAATTAGATCCGTATGGGAATATGTGCGTCGGCTTAGTCTTCAAAATGTTATCAAAACCTCTAATGCCCAACATACTATACATGTATGTATATTTATTTAAGTAATAATGAAAATATGACTTTATTATAAATTCCAACAGATTTAATGGAATTATCATTAAATAGGTCAAATTGCACATACATACATGTATACATAGTCGCTTGCTCATTGTAAATATGCGAATCTGTAAGCGTACATTTCTAAACATTGAAATTAGCATAATTTTTCTCATTTATCACTGAAAATGCTCAATTCTGCTATTTTTGACCCTCCTGTTAAGTAGTGGTGAAATCCGCTAATAGAAAAGAGTACCCCTCCAAAAAATTAAATATCGTAAAATTGGCAGCACCGTGAACCTTCTCTATATTATACGTTCTCTGCAAAGATACTCTGTTATGAGTACAACACACTAGCTCATTTTCATTAAGATAACTCACATATTAGCCGATATATGCGATACGAAGTCACCTGGAAGCTCTATTACCTTTATATTAGATATATGGGGACTAAAGTAAGTATTGGTCCGATTCAACTCATTTTTGACATACAGACATACCATGGTCCGATAATTTCTAACAACAGGCAACTATAGGTACCGGGGTCTAAATATTCCGTGCCTAGGGGCGTAAACAGTTTTTATTGGATTTGAATTTCTTTGTCATAAGGTGGCACACACTAAAAACATTTAGGCTGTTCACGGTAAGGTGGTTATCGGGTTATGTGATTATTAGATTAAAAATAACCTCGTGGACATCCAATGTATGGTTATTTGCATATTTTGCTGTTCATGGTTTACAATTTTAGTTCAATGATATTCCTACTTATAAAATGCCTAAACAAAGTTAAAAAAGCAAAATAATTGAATTTAAAATAAGTTCTGCTATTCAGGAAATGGACTTTATTAAAGGTCTGTGCTTATTAAATAAACCGAATTTTAAGGGTTCAAAAAATTTGCAGACATCTTGCGCCCTGAACAGTGTCACAATGCAATGGATGAAGTATTAGAAGAACTGCTAGAGGATATAACTTTAATCATCTGTAGTAGACGGGGAGATGAACTCCATGTTCCGAAATCTATTCATTGGCGAGAAAATGTTGTGTGTTGCTTTGACGATTGAGATTTTTACAAATGCTGCGCGTCAGCAAATGCCAATTCGCTCATCTCCTATTTTTTGATGCTTTGTGATGTTTTTTGATACTTTTTATTTCGGTTTTAATTTGCTGATAGTAAACAAAAAACAGCTGTTAATAGCAGATTTTACAATAAGAAAATCAAAATGGAAATGCCATTCGCTTAGTTTTATTTATTTTTTGTGCTGCCATTTAGTAAAACTCCAACGACTTTCTAACACTGAAAATAAGCAAACAACCACATAATCTGTAAACAAGGGCCTAGGTTGGTCCAAGTTGGTTATTTTGTCATACCGCATTTTGTTGTTGTTTACTTAATCTCATAACCATATAACCCGATAACCACCTTATCGTAAACAGCATAATTAATCGTGCAAAGTTTAATCCCGTTATATTAATTGCTTCTTGAATTTAAAATTTTTCTATATGGGAGGTAAGCGTGGTTATTGTCCGATTTCGCTCATTTTCACAACGTTAAATCGGTCAGTAGATTCCGAGGCATGGAATTTCACAAAAAAGTGGGCGGTGCCACGACCATCGTCAATTTTTACACCGGCTCCCATCGGACTTTCTCATACCACCCCGGCGGCAAAATTTTACGTCCCTGACGTAATTAGTTATTGATTTATCGCGCTTTTAGTAATTTTAACAGTACCGTTAAATAGATTTTTCGGGATTTTCCATCGTTTTCACACCATTAGTAGAAGTTTTGGTAGTATTCGCACTCAGCGATTTTTTTTGTTGTAGCTTAAGCAGTTAAGGAGCTATGCACATTAAACTTGTTATAGGGCGGGGCCACGCCCCCCTTGCTACTGCGTTCCCCTGTGCCAATTGGGTCAATTCCTTTTTCTAAATGTTCTTTGAGGCTCAAGGATGGTTTTTACGGCAAGAAAATTTCAAATAGTTTCCGGGATACCCCTAAAAACTGCCCTTTTGTTTTTCCCTTACAAACGAACGAATGTTTATTTGTTAGTAACGCTAAGAGAACGGCTGCACCAATCGTGACGAAATTTTCAGAGGTTGTTCGTTGTGGATCGGTGATGCTTTAAAAATAAATGTACTTTCTACTTTTCATTAAGAAAAGTCGGAAAATTGGATAGTTCCAAAAAGTAACTCTTTTCCATACAAAGTTTTTTTAAATTTTTGTTTGTTTTGTTTTTCAATATTTTGATTTGTAAATTATTTGAATCGTTCAATTTCGGTTGCTTGCCTTTTTTGTTCCGGCTATTCAAAAGAAAAATTATTGAAAATTATTCACTGAAAACTTTACATATGTATGTGTGTTTCACGCAAAGATCAATTGTAGATTGAAATTTGTTACGAAGCAACGAAGAGGTCGCCCTTATATCGGACGGCGTTCTTTTTGCGAGCAACGTATGACAGCCCAAGGCAAGGCAAGGCAAGAAGCACTCCCAGGATGCGATGACATACGTGCGGAATTATGGATCGCGGTCAATCAGCAATCGATCGTCACGATCATAGCACGTCTTTTCAAACAACACTTATGATATTTGATGGTGCTGTTGGATGCTAGATGTACTCTGTTGAGTGGCAAAAGAGAGGTTTGTCGCTCGTACACATTCTTCTTTGGATGGTGGTTAAACCAGATCAAATTGATGAAATCATTTCTGCGGAAATTCTTGTTGCAGAGAAAGATCCAGTATTATACGAAGTGATGAAAACCAATATGGTTCATGGGCCTTGCGGACAATAAATGCACGAAACACTATCCACGTGCTTTTCTTTCGGAAACACAAACTAGAAATGATGGATATCCACTCTATCGGCGTCGCTCACCAGACAACAATGGCAGAACATTCAGCATTCAATTAAGAAGAATGAATACCGAAGTTGACAGCTCATGGATCGTACTACAAGTATATTCACCACTATTGTCTAATTCACATTCAAACCTCATATTAATGTTGAGTATTTTAGTTTGGTGTATTCGATAAAATACGTTTGTGAGAAGGAAGCAACCAGTACCAGACCAGTAAGTATCAAATGGTCGATACGTGAACTGTAATAAAGCGCTTGTAGGATATTTACTTTTGCAATTCATTAACGTTTTTCGACTGTCGTGCGTCTCGCAGTTAATTTGGAGAATGACTGAAGAGTATATTCCAACTCAGAGAATACAGTACAGACAGTGAAACATTTTACATCGTCTTCGCTAAAAATTGGAAATGGCTCCATTCCGGTTGATACTTCCGATGGTTTGATATCAATTCCATTCGCCGTTTATCAATTATCCGAACAATTGCCAAATTATCGAAACTATGATTCCTTAAGAGCACGCGCAATGTTAACTGCCAAAAATACCGATGTTGTTGACTTAAACTGGAAGATTCAAAGTCAAATTCCGATCGTCTTGACAATAAAGACGACGCCGTGAGTTATTCAGTGGAATTTCTAAATTATTTGTAGAGGCTTGGTATGCCACCGCATCATTTGCGTCTCAAAGTTGGATCTGTCGTTATTATGTTTCGCAATCTGCATGCGCCGAACCGGAATAGAAACCAAAAAATGTGGTTTATCAAAGTTTAAAAGTCAATACAATTCATAAATACCAAAATTTTATTTCAAATCATAAGCATTCAAAATTCATGTAAAAATCATATGAAAACTTTATTTCTTCAAAAAAAGAAAGAAATATGTAAAAACCGGAAAAAACGTTAACTTCGGCTGCACCGAAGCTAATAAACCCTTCACAGGTGCATTTCTCTTAGTAACAATGTGTCCAGTTTGTCTGGAAGCTATATGCTATAGTAATCCGATCTGAACAATTGCTTCGGAGACTACATTACAGCCTTAGAAAATAACCTATGCCAACTTTTGTGAAGATACATGGTCAAATGTGAAAGCTTTCCCTACAAGAATTTGATTCCGATCGTTCAGTTTGTATGGCAACTACATGCTATAGTAAGCCGATCTGAACATTTTCTTCCGATATTGCGTTGCTTCAATGAACATTAACTCATACTAAATTTCGTGAAGATATATCGTCAAATGAGGAAGTTTTCCATACAAGAACTTGATTCCGATCGTTCAATTTGTATGGCAGCTATATGATATAGTGGTCTGATATCGGCAGTTCAAAAATAATAAGTATAAAAATAACAACACAGAGCTAATGCAGGAGATTATGGGCGAAGGACCCAAATGAATTCATAACAAACAAAACGCAATATCTATATATGTAATATATAAAAATCAATGCCACTTTCTTTGTAATTTCATCACTCATAAACGGCTGAACCGATTTGGCTGATTTTTTTTTTGTTGTATTTTTTATTATTAGGAGAAGGTTCTTATGTAAGAAAAAATTACGAAAGTTGCCGGAAAACCTTAAAAAACAGCTCTTTTCTTTTTCCCATACAAACGTTTTATTTTGTATGTATATACATTAGAGGTGTTCTATGTTATATGGAGATTTTTGAAATAGTGTTTTAAGTTAACAGAATGGGCTAATTTCTTTCCTTTTTATGTAAAAATGTTTAAAAAAAAATTTGGGGACAATCGGATGATGGGAAGACGGCGCGGAAATGTTTTAAAATTAAAAATTGCCTTCCTATAGGAAAAAAACAAGTTTTATGTATTCAAGTATCAATTTCTTTTAGTGTATTTATTAAATGAATATGTATGCTTTAATATGTCTCAACTAGCACGATATAAAGAATAATTTTAAGAATATTTTGTTCTTATTTCGAGTGAAAAAACGGTAAATAGTATTTTTTTTATCGCACCATCGTCGTAACTGTCGATTGCTTTATTTTTGCAACATGAACCAGCAATATTTGCAAAAATAAAAAACGAACGACTGCAGACTTTGGTAGCGGTATTTTTGGGCAGCGAAATAAAACAGTAAATGGACTGCGTTCTTTTTTCAATAATTGTCACTCTCAGTTGTTTGGCATTTGAAATCAGATGTGTTAATTTGTGCGAAATTGTGATTATTTAATAAAAAAAAAGAAATGAGTGAATTACCAGCAACTGCGAGTACATTACATATGTATACAAACACGACAACGTTCTGAACAAGTTGTGAATATTGAACTAATTGGAAGAATTTCTCATCAGATAACAGGTGCTAAACTACCATCGAACAAACAAATACTGCAATTACTATTTTATAACATTAGATTTGTGTATCGGCAATTGAGAGAAAGTGCAAAATTAACAATAAATGCTGTATTAATATTTTGGCAACAAGCTCGAATTCCGACAAAAGATGTAGCTAGGTGTGTCTATAAATTAGAATCTCTGTACAAATTATGGCAGAAGATTCAAAAAACCGTACCAAATAAGAGATCTGATGCTCAGAAAAAAATTGTTGAAGACTTTTCTGCAGAATTGGATAACTTGTTTGACATTGCTCATAGAGATGCCTTACAAAACATGCGTATTAGCGAAGACAAGGAATTTTTGATTCTACAAAGGCAAAAAGGTCGCCCTGGTAGCATGGCCGGTGTTGACATGGTATTGTATCGGCGACAAAACAGAGCAGATCACCGCATTGAGAAAGAAATGTCTAGAAAAAGGAAACATCAACAAATGTCGGAAGTGAATCGTAAGTTTATCAAATGAAATTTATTTTTGTAATTTATAGTGGTAATGGTCAATTTTAAAATGATATTGTGTAGTCGAACTCGAAGACGATTTTGGTATGGACTATGAAGAAGATATTGGTGACAGTGAGCCTGAAGTAGCGGAAACCAATGTGAAAAAAAATACAAAACAAACTGCTTCAACTTGTATTAACAGGGGAAGAAAACATTTTATCACACCGCGATTGCTTTCAGCACTTGATAGCGCCAAAGTAAGCGATGGAAAGGCGATGCACATTCTGATGGCGACTGCAGAAGCATTGGGCCATTGCACTAGCGACTTGGTAGTCAATCGTTCTACTCTACATAGACTGAGGGAAGAGCATCGCAGAAAAGAAACACAGAGGATTCAAGAGAGTTTTATTGACAAAGTATACCATGATTGAAAATATACGTATAGGTTATTTAAATACTAATAATATTCTATTCTAGCTAAGTGATACACAAGCAATGGTCGTCCACTGGGATGGTAAAGTATTGCCAGATCTAATTGGAAAAATAAAAGTTGAGCGAATTGCAGTGCTTGTTAGTTATAATGGCGAATCCAAATTTCTAGGCGCTCCAAAACTTATATCTGCCACTGGTGAAAATATAGCTACAGCCGTTTTTGATACACTTAGTAAATGGAATATTTTAGATCGCGTAGAAGGCATGTCTTTTGACACCACGTCCACTAATACTGGTCCAACGAATGGAGCATGCGCTCAATTGCAACGCATGTTAGGAAGAAATTTGTTGACGTTACCATGCCGTCACCACATTCTAGAAATATACTTACGTAGTGTATTTGACCTGCATTTCAAAGTGACTCAAGCACCCGAAGTCTCAATTTTCGAGAGATTTGCCAAAGCCTGGCCAAATATTGACACTTCATCATTTAAGAGTGGGCTCGACTGTGAAGATATAAAATCTCATATAAGTGATGGCATCTGCAATGACATCAAACAATTTTGTCATTCACAATTACAAAAAACTTTTGTTCGTGCTGACTACGAAGAATTTTTACGTCTAGTACTTACATGCACGTTGGATGTCAAAGGGGATATATTCCTTGAAAATATTTCTTTTTCGTGATCAATTTCACTTGAGTAAAGCTGAATTAAAAGGTTTAAGTCACATTTGCGTTTTTTTAGTACGTTTATATATAAAAGCTTGGTACAAATGCTCTAATGCAATTACCTCTCCCCTGCATGATTTAAACTTTGTAAAAGAATGTATTAATTATGAAAAAGTGAACCCAAGTATTTCTTCGGAATTGCTGAGAAAAATGCAACAACACATGTGGTATTTGTCAGAGGAAAACGTCGCAATGGCTTTCTTTGATTTCAATGTTTCTGTAGATGTTAAGAAAAAAATGGTAAAAAATTTAAAATCAGAAGAGCCAACTATTAAACTACAAAACAATCGCAAAATAAAAAAATTAAGTGACTTAGGCAATTCGGATTTAAGCGAATTTGTATCCAAAAGAACTTTAACATTTTTTATGAAGTACAAGTTGTCAACCAACTTTTTGTATTTGGATCCAGAGTCTTGGGAAACAAACGAGGAATTCCAAAATGGTCGCACAATATGCCACAAATTGCTTGTTACTAATGATACAGCGGAAAGAGGTATTAAATTTATAAAGGATTTCAATACTATTCTTACAAATAAAGAAGAAGAAAAACAGTTCCTCCTTCAAGTTGTTGAAGAATACAAAAAAAATATAAGTCCTATAAAAAATCGGAATTAATTTAAGTTTTAATATTTCTAGATGTATTAAATAAATTGATATGAATAAAAATATTTCCTTTAAGTAGTAGTTTTAAGTTAATATAATGCAAAAAATTGGAGAAAAATAATACACTAAAAGAAAAATTGATACCTGAATACATAAAACTTGTTTTTTCCTAAAGGAAGGCAATTTTTAATTTTAAAACGTTTCCGCGCCGTCTTCCCATCATCCGATTGTCCCCAAATTTTTTTTTTAAACATTTTTACATAAAAAGGAAAAAAAATAACCCATTCTGTAAACATAAAATACATTTTGAATTTTAAGGACAGGTCTAATATACATATGTACATACATACATATTAACATATGTAAGTAAAAATGATTGTTTGTTTGTTAGTAACGCTAACGTTCGAGAACGGCGGAACCAATCTTCATGAAATCAGAAGTTGTTTGCTGTGGATCTGGAAAGGGTTAGATATTAAAAAGCCATATACTTTTCATAAGGAAAAGTCGAAAAATTGGTAATTTCCAAAAAGTGACTTTTCATACAATTCCTTTTTGTTTTGTTTTTCAATATTTTGATTTGTAAATTATTTGAATCGTTCAATTTCGGTCGCTTGCTTTTTTATTCCGGCTCTTTAAAAGAATAATTATTGAAAATTATTCAGTGAAAACTCTTTATGTGTGTTTCAAACGAAGTGATCATATAAGAAATTATTTTAAAGAAAATGCCGGCATGTCCAAAATCAAACATAGGTCGACGTACTCGAAATGCTCGGGGCGTGTTGTCACAAAGAGTATCACAAAGTGCAGTGCGACGTCCCCGAAATAGATTTGAAGAAGCTCATCATGCAAGAAATTCAGCAAGACCTACGCGAATACGACGTCGTGTTTTGGAAGATATGTTCCGTGCTGCATTTGATTACGACCCTTCAATCGACTATAATGTACATGGATATATTGGAATGATGGATGTTATATCCCCACATTGTGAAGCGGCTAAATTCTCGGGTGAAACGGCTGGAATGTGTTGAGCTAACGGGAAAGTAAAATTGCCGGAATTTGAGCCGCCTCCTGAACCATTGCAATCATTAATTTTTGAGACATCACCAGAATCGAAACATTTTTTAAATCATATACAAGAGTACAATTCGTCTTTTCAAATGACTTCTTTCGGCGCTACAAAAATTATAAGAGATCAATTTATGCCGACATTTAAGGTGATTGCATGGAATATTTGATGGTTTTTTTCAATGAATAGGGAAAAATTTATTCCTATAACATTGCATACATATTACAGATCGAAGGTCAAATTTATCACCTAGCGGGTTCATTGTTACCGCTCCCTGACGCTAACCATCAATTTTTACAAATATATTTCATCGGAGATAAAAATCGTGAATTAAATCAACGCTGCACAATTGGTTCTCACACAAAAAGAGAAATTCTTTGCGAACTACAAGATTTATTTCATCAGCACAATGAATTAGTCCAATTGTTCAAAACTGCTATGGATCGGTTGCCATCTGATAATCACAGAATCGTTATAAGAGCCGATAAAACTCCAACTGGAGAGCATTCAAGAAGATTCAATGCACCAACCATTGATGAAGTGGCCATTGTGATTGTTGGCGATCATTTTCAATCTCGAGATATTATTCTTCACCGTAGAAATGAACAATTACAACGTGTTTCGGAGCTTCATCGTTGTTACGATGCATTAAAGTACCCTACATTGCACTGGAATGGCCATGATGGATATAGTATCCCAATGATTAATCCAAGCACAGGTACATAATACATATCGTGCTCATAAATATTTCGTTTAAATAAAAGATTTCGATTTTGAATTGAAAACTTCTAAATACATTTTGAAACGTATTTTTTACAGGTCTTGATGCTCAAAGGAAGGTCAGCGCCATGAATTATTATTCATACAGATTAATGATTAGCGAAGAAAGTTGAAATTACATTTGAGATGTGGAAAACTGTTTCATCAATACATTGTGGACATGTATGCGAAAATTGAGACTGAACGTCTCAATTACATCCGGTTCAATCAAAGTAAATTGCGATCAGAAGAATACATACATTTGCGTGATGCAATAACAAATGATGGGAATTTGAATGATATTGGACATCTGACGATATTACCAGCATCTTATATTGGAAGTCCTCGCCATATGCACGAATATGCTCAAGATGTGATGTCATACGTGAGAAAATACGGCCGACCAGATTTATTTATTACATTCACATGTAATCCGAAGTGGAGCGATATTCAAAATAATTTGTTTGACGGTCAATCACAACAAATCGTCACGATATAAATGCACGTGTTTTTCGGCAAAAATTAAAAGCGCTGATGGATGTAATTGTGAAATTGCGCGTATTTGGAGAAGTGCGGTGTTATATGTATTCAATCGAATGGCAAAAGAGAGGATTGCCGCACGCACATATTGGTGATATTGATATGGTTGGTTCGTAAAATCACACCAGATGAAATTGATAATATCATATCAGCCGAGATACCAGATCAAACAATTGATCAAGAATTATTTGAAGTTGTCACAAAACATATGATTCATGGCCCATATGGCGTACTAAATATAAATTCACCATGCATGATTGATGGCAAAAGCTCAAAGCGTTATCTCAGAGCATTGACTTCCGACACAATAACAGGCAATGATGGAAACCCGTTGTAGCGACGACGGTCTACTGAAGATAACAGTCAATCAGTAATGATGAACATTCGTCATCAAGAAATCATCGTCGATAATCGCTGGGTTGTGCCATATTCACAACTTCTGTCTAAAATATTTCAGTCTCACATTAACGTTGAGTATTGTAATTCCGTCAAGTCAATCAAATACATTTGCAAGTATGTGAATAAAGGAAGTGATATGGCTGTCTTTGAAGTACCTGATGCTGACAATAGGAACGATGAAATTACCCGATATCAAATGGGCCGATACGTTAGCAGCAATGAAGCAATTTGGCGAATATTTGCGTTTCCATTGCACGAAAGACATCCTGTTGTTGTTCATCTAGCGGTGCATCTTGAAAATGGTCAACGTGTTTATTTTACTACTGAAAATATAGAGCAGAGAGCAGCACAACCACTAGCGACTACTTTAACTGCTTTTTTTCGACTTTGTGAAACTGATACATTTGCCAGAAGTTTGCTATATACTGATGTACCTCAGTATTACATATGGAATACATCATCAAAAGAATTCCAACGACGTAAACAGGGTACAGCAGTGTATGGTCACCTAGGTATATATTCAACAGATGCTTTGGTGAGAATGTATACGATTCATCCCAACAACGCGGAATGTTTTATTTGCGATTGCTATTGATGAACGTTCAAGGAGCGAGGTCGTTCGAATATTTGAAAATAGTTGACGGTCATTTATGTGAGACTTATCGCGAGGCATGTCACCCACTGCATTTGTTGGAAAACGATTCACATTGGGAATCGACGCTTCAAGATGCATGTGTTTCATCTTTACCACAACAAATAAGACTGCTTTTCTCGATTATAATATCAACATGCATGCCGTCGAATCCACTGGAATTATAGAACAAATATCAAGATTACATGACGGAAGATATTTTGATTCGGATGTGTCGTACGTCAAATAATCCAGATTTGATGATTACCTTGGAAATGTACAATGAAGCATTAATAATCATTGAAGATATGTGTCTCAAAATTGCGCATAAAGCATTACCACAGTTATATATGATTTCACCTGATCGTCCGATGCATGATTTGATGGATCAAGAATTGCAACGTGAACAACAATTCAATTGTGACGAATTGATTGAATTTGTGCAATCAAATATTGACAAATTAAATGATCAACAAAACTATGTATATCAAACAATTTTGCAAGCTGTTTCTGTGGGATGAGTGTACAATTTATGCGGAAATCAACAGCTGTTTGGTGGTGCCTTGATATTGTTATCAGGTGATTTTCGACAAACGTTGCCAATTTCTTCCTCGGTCAACTCCTGCCGATGAAATAAATGCATGCCTGAAATCTTCTGCTCTCTGGAGATTTGTGAAAAAATTTACGTGGAATGGCAATATGCGTGTCCTATTACAAGACGATTCATCTGCATATCAGTTTTCGGAACAATTGTTGGATATCGAAAATGGAAAAATGTAAATCGACAATACTAATGGAATGATCACCTTGCCCGAAAATTTTTGTACAATTTTGCAAACAAAAGAAGAATTGGTCGAATGCGTTTTCCCAAATATCATTCAGAATCACAGAAGCCATGATTGGTTAGCAGAACGTTCAATATTGGCAAATAGCCAGGTGAAGTCATAACTTATAAAGCCATTGACAGCGTTATGGATGAAGATGAAGCTGTGAATTATCCAATTGAATTTCTGAATTCATTGGAACCACCTGGTACACCGCCACATCATTTGAATTTAAGGGTTTGTTCATTACTTTAATCATTACAGAATATAAATCTGTAAGGAGGTTCAATGAAATATATTATTGATTCCATTTTTAAGGTTGGTTCACCCTTTCATATTACTACGGAATATCAATCCTCCAAAAATGTGTAATGGTACACGACTGGCAATAAAGAAGCTAATACCAAATTTGATTGAAGCAACTGCACTCAATGGCAAAGCGAAATGTGCTTATACCACGTATTCCAATGATTCCAACAGACATGCCATTCGATTTCAAACGTCTGCAATTTCCGGTGCGTTTATCATTTGCATGACTATAAACAAAGGACAAACATTTCAAATATGCGGAGTAAATTTGAAAGAATCGTGTTTTTCACATGGACAATTATATGTTGCATGTTCGAGAGTCGGTACTGCACATCGTTTATTCATTCATGCACCGGACAGTAAAACTAAGAACGTTGTTTATCAAAATGTTTTAGATTAGAACTCGAATTTTTGAGATTTACAATTTATTATATACGCTTATGTAAAAATAAGAGGAAACTGAAGAATAAATACTTTCAATGTTTGAAGAGTATTACTTTGTTGAATTTTTTATTGAATCGCTATGACAATTTTCTTATTATTCATATTTATGTACGCTTCTCAATGTTAGCGTTATAACAATTTTATGGAGTAAATGGATAATATCGTACGAAAGCATTCTCATGAACTGCATATCCTTTATCAACAATATCTTGGTCAATCCTCATCCTTAATTCATAATCGTCTAAATTTATGAAAAAGATTTCGTCTATTTGTTTCATTATTTTCATAGTGAAAGATTCGTTCAAAGCAATTTCTTCAAAATATTTGATAGCTTCTCGGGAACAGTATTTCCCATTACTTGGCTTGATATTTGCTAATCGGCAATTCAGAATTCGCTCTACATCCTGGTATTCCCTTTCTTCCGGTCTGAATTTTACGGTGACGCACGATGGGCTATCAATCGACTGAACAACAATTGTTTTTTCCTGAAGATAATAAGAATGGAATGTTCTTCTCATATGGAATCTTTTCATCGTCATTTTTTGTATGGTATACTTTGGAAACAAAATTTTTTTTTTATTATATTGAATTATACTGTATTTGTTATTGACTTTTTTGTTTGGCTATTAACTTACTGTTTTATTACACTTTTATGAATGGAAAATCACATTATTTTCAAATACAGAGTAATTGTTATCGCAGAATATAATTATACTATACCATGAAATTTCAAGTTTTTTTGTTTGCTAAATAAGTTGACTTTTGCTCAAGTAACAATATAATGTGACATTACTCACTCATGTCAAATGCTTATGTTTTTGTTTTCTTATGTTTTAGTTTACACTCAAACGTCAAATAAATAAAAATTTAGATTTGTCGTTTGTGGATATTTCATAAAATCTGAAAATAGGCAATTGCTTTGGCAAATTTATCGCATATTTGAATATTCAATATGTTTAAAAAGAAGATGACAAAAATGTCTATAATGAAAAAAAAATTAAATGAAGTATAATAGCCGATAAATATTTATTTAAAAAAAAAATGAATAAATTATTAATATACTTACGAACTGCGCAGCAAAGCGCGCCGGGTAAGCTAGTGTTTTAATAAATTTAGTTCCTCATTTAACAAAATATAAGATTTAACTATGCCGGATTTTTCCCAATGTATTGCATAGTCTATATTGATTACCACTTCTTTTATTATATGTAATTTATATTTGATTTCAATAGCAAGATTATGTTGTGCAACTTCATTTGTTGATACTTCTTTTGTTTGATATTGCAGAAATATTATTAATTTGTCGAAAATTATTTTACTAATTGTTATTTGTTCGTTATAATTTTCAATTAGGTTTTTTTATTTTCTAGTGTTATTATGTCGTCGTGGTCAGGATTTCCCGCAACCTAATTCCAGACTGTTCCTATTTCGTTTATGGATTTCGTAAATCTGCGTAATGCTGCTAGTTGTGAATTTGTATAATATATTATTCTAATGTCAGCGTACACCAAATGTATGAAAAATCTGTAAAATTAAAATAAAGAATGATATGTAGCTAGGTCTTGACGTTACTTTTTTGTACTGTTCGTCCTTTTTCTGTGATTACGACACTAGATTTGTCTTTTTTACAATTTATTTTCTATATCTTGCTGTTAGTTTTGAGCCTGTACGTTTATTTATTTTAACATACATACATATATTATTTCTCCTTGTTCGCAGGTTTTTACTGGATTCCTTATTTTATTCTGAATTTCTAAGTCCTTCATTGGTTGTTTTCTTAATGTCTCGATATTTTCTCGTCTTGAGTTTTTATATTGCTGGTGGTCTATTAAAACGCGTCTTCAAAAAAGGTTTATATTGATCTTTTCCCGGTTGTAGAGTGTATTAAGTAATTATATTCGTAGGTGCAACGGTCTAAATGTTCTAAAAATGAGCGGTAGGTGAGTTCGGCTTGAAAACAACGCATAATTTCAGAAAGTGCCGAGTGAAATCTTTCAACTTGTCCATTGACTTTGCTAGCGTATGAGGGTGTTTTGAAAATGTTAACACCTAGTTGGTCTTCGACCATAAATTGTATTGAAGGTAAGTTTAGGGATATTTCATTATCTATAACTACGGTTTCGGTACAACAAAGCAAAAAAATATTTGTGGCAAGAGTCCTCTACTGCTTTTGATTCTATTAATCTAACTTGGGCGAATTTCGAAAATTTTTCTACTGCGTTAAGTACAAGATTTTCATCTAGACTGTATATATCTATATGAACCATTTCACCAGGATATTGTGGAATGGGAATTTCAAGTAAATATGGTTTATTAGTATGCCGATCGTTATTTTGTTTACAGATTTTGTATTTTTTACTTCTATTTTTGCGCTTCCATTTTTGGAAAATAACATTTTTGTATTTGCGTTTCCGTTTTTTAATATTAGTTCGGTTTGAATGTCCTCGTTCGTAATGTCATCAACTTCTGTTTGAGTATATCCAATTTTATAATTAGAAAAATTAATTGTTTGTATTTGTTGAATTATTCCCATTATTTCTTCCAAAGTAAATATAGTATGATACCATTTATCACCGAAGAATTTAATTAACGTTTTTTATTAGGTTTTCTGAGGAAAATGGTTGTTTAATTATTACACGTCTATGGTATGTAGGGAATGGAATTTTAAATTGGTAACTACCTTCGTCTCTTAAAGAGATCCAAAGTTGGTTTTTGAAAACATTTATGGGTACTTTTCTGTTAAGGCCTGTTTGATAGCAGGAATATATGAAAGCTAGCCAAATGGTTTGGGGTATTAAAATATTGTTTATTTTTACTGCCGGGAACATTTTTGGTCATAGCGAAAACGTAACAGGCTTACACTTTTGTTCATTCAAATTTATATGTCATTTCGCTAGCCATTCTTCGACAGAACTTAAATGCTACGCCAATATTCTTGATCCTTAAATGTGGAAATTGTTAGGGCTCAATATATGTAGCTCTGCCATCCGCAAAAGTTGAAGTCAATACATTGTTAGTTGTTGGAAGATCTGCTGTATATATGAGGTAAGGAGAGAGTATCTCTACAGCAATAATTGGTAACTCAATTATAATTTTTGGGTTATTATTATCATGTCCCGGCGACTTTTTTGGATTAAGTTCTTTTATGATTCCAATAATTTCAGAGGTAAAGTCTTAAAATAATAGAGCGAGTCTTTAGCTGTCTTGGGTAAGATTGACAACTTAAAGTTGTTCTTTGGGCATTTAGGTTGAAATACCTTTTCTAAGTGATTTGCAAAACAATTAGCATTTTCCTCGTCACTTCGTTGGTGGCTTCATGGACTTTTGTGCTTTCTAAAGGGAATTTGGCTTGTTTGAATTTGGACTCAGTTTCTTTATATGCAGTGTTGAATTCTTCCTCACGTTTAAGCTATTTTTTTTATTTACGTACAGCTGATTTTAATTGAAGCTGAGTGGAAGGGGAGCGATTTATCTGCCATTCACGTCTTGCACGCCTATTTTCATTTAGAAGATTTTCTATTTTTCTATTAATGATTAATCGTCTTTTCCCTATTATCTTCTAATTCAGTGCTTTATTTTTCAGAAAATTGGCTGTATTTTGTGTTTTCTGAGTGGAGTGATTCTTACAGAATGTCAAGAAAGTGTAAAAATGATCCTGACAAGTTCTATTACATTTGTGGTGAAATAACTTTTGTTTCTCAACAAAGAAATTTAACACCTTTAATAAAAAAAATTGTATGAAAATTATTTCGGTTTTCCTGTTGGACAGCAAAATAAAGTGTGGGTTCCACACATCTGTTGTGTTACATGCGTAGGACTTCTTACGGGTTGGGAAAAAAGATCTCGATCTATGCCTTTCGGAATTCCGATGATTTGGATGGAGCCGACAGACCATTCAACTAATTGTTATTTTTGTCTGACTAATACAAAAGGCATTACAATTAAAACTAAAAAACAAATTAAGTATCCTGATATGTCATCTAAAACTTTTTGGTAAAACTCATTACTTGTTAGTCTTCCCTGTACGAAGCAAGTCATTTGATACTCTAAAGTACCAATGTCTCTTTTGTCAGCGTAATGAGTAGTTAAACAACAAGATATTGCTGTCCAATCTGAAGGTATTACATTTAATATGCCAAAATATCGTGGTGTGTCTTTTGAGGGTTCACATATCTTCAGAATCCGCTCAAAACTTTTTTCCAGGAGAGCAACTGCGAAGCGTTCCCTGAAAATTCTCGTAGTGATGGCACTATGCTGGGAATTTTGTCCATGTCGTTCATGTTTTCCCTATATCTATCGTCTTTTGTTGGTCAGTAATATTCTGGTTTGTAACATCATTTAGAATATTTTATATTATGGTTTGTTGGTCCGTCTGTAACATCTGATTTGCAACGTTTTTAACTAAATGTGTCAATTCTGGCGAAATTTGGTTGCCAGAACCGGAAGGTTCTGCTTGTGCAGCGGTAGTTGTATTCCCTTGTACTGTTGGTGTCTTATTAAATGGCTTAGATATCTTTTTTAATTTAGTTTTTGTTTTATTTTCTTTAAAATATATTTTTTTTATTTTACTTATTTATGTTATTAATCTCTGGAGAGTCCTTTTACAGGAAATTTGCAGAGTTATTTTACTATTATAGAACCGGTGCGTCCCCCGTTAGATGGTGAATCACGGGCCTTTAAAAAATTAAAAGTTATTGGTTGTACAAGCCCTTTTTTATTTTGCTTTGTGATTTATAATTCTCTGGAAGGTCCCTTTGGTGGTGAATCGAAGCTTTTATATTATTACTAGATTACCCGGCGCGCTTTGCTGCGCAGTTCGTAAATATATTAATAATTTATTCATTTTTTTTTTAAATAAATATTTATCTTCTATTATACTTCATTGGCATAGATTGGCTGTACGAGCCCGTTATTATTTGTTCAAACAAAAATAAAATCGCTGAATTGGTCGAAAGAGACCGGCATAGTAGCAGCCGTAGCATCGGTCAAGAGCTGGGCATGAGTCATCAAAAATTCATTTCAATTTCAATAAAAAAAAAATTCAATAAAAATACCGCAAGACTTTTTTAACAACCCATTATATCACACATTGACCGGTATTTTCGATCAAAAATCAACTATAGGTACCGGGGTCTAAATATTCGGTACCTAACAGCATTTATTGGATTTAAACAATTTTTGGTTATAAGGTGGCACGTTATATTAATTGCTTCTTGATTTTTGTGCTGGAAACTGAACGATTCGAGTGAAATTTAAATTGTGCTATATTTTCATTTTCACAATGTGACATACGAATGTATTACATAGGAATGTCACTAATCAAATTTTGTGGAAATCGGTTAGTCGGATCCCGAGATATGGAATTTCGCCAAAGATATGTACATTAAACTTGTTAGAGAACTTTTTCACCCACAGGTGCCCCTTTCTACTGCAATCTTCTGTACCAAATTAAATCTTTATATCCTAATTTAGTGCTTAGTTATGGCACTTTATATCTTTTCGGTTAAAGGCGATTTGTGGACGTGGCAGTGGTCCGATTACGCCCATCTACGAACTTGTAAGTTTTTTTGTATTAGGGAACCCACATTCCAAATCTCAATTTTTACTCAAGTTACAGCTTGCACGAACGGAAAGACAGACAGTCAACCGGATTTGAATTTTTCTCGTCATCCAGATCATTTATATACATATATAAAACCCTATATGTATCGCGATTAGTTTTATGTGATACGTACAACCGTTAGATGAACAAAACTATAATACTTTGGTTGCAAGCGTATAAATATGTATTTTGGGACAAAAGGTCCTAAAACGACAGCTGAAGATTTATACCAACAGAATAGAAATAATAATTAGAAAAAATATTGTGGAATGAAAGTGTTCTACAACGCCAGACGATGATTGTGCTCTGGCAACACAAATAATAACTATTCGATATTGTTTGAAAAACGCTCAGAAATGAATGATGATAATGATTATTTTTCAGCAAAGAATTCCGAAAAGTCAAACAGTGTAAATCAGTATGTAGAATTAGCTGAGTTTAAAACAGATATAAAAGAAAAAAATTGCTCAAATTTATTCAAATATCAATATAAACTTTGGCTTCATGACAAATATAAAAACGGATATAAGAATGAAAATCCGATATGCAGCAGACTATATCCACACCCCTTATCCGTAAATTCGTTTGTTAATTAAGAAATAAACAAAATGGTGAACGATAATATAATAAGACCTAGTAAATTCCCCAATAATAAATTTTGATATACCAAAAAAAGGTACAAATGACAATGTAACCCCAAAACTTATAATAGTAATTGAATAAAAGCAAAATATTTTTCAACTATTGATCTAGAATCAGGATTTGATCAAAATTTAATGTCAGAAAATGATAATGACAAAACATCATTTTCCGTAATGGGAAATATGAATTTTTGAGAATGCCTTTTATTTTAAATACATATGTATATTCATAGCAGTTTTCAAAGGGCAATGGACGATAAACATACATATGTATGTATTGCAAGAACATATTGAAAAACTCTGTCACGTTTAAATTAATGATGTAGTTATTTTTTCGAAAAATATGACTCAACACTTAAAGGATTTGCAAACAATTACAAAAATAGTGAAAAATGCTAATATGAAAATTTCATTAGAAAAATCAAAAACTTTCGCGAAAGAATTCGATTTTTTAGGTTATATAGTAGCTTAAAATATTATCAAATCAAACCAAAATAAAATAAAATTATCTTAAACTATCCAATGCCAAAAAAATTGCGATCATTATGAGGATTCTTGGGACTTGCAGGATGTTTGACAAATACCTAGATGTATTCCTGAATCATCTAGGAATTGCTTCGAAAAAATTAAAGAAAATTTTGGCTTCAGAAATGGAGTTGACACAGCCTGACTATTCAAAACATTTGTATTAACTGCCGATGAATCTAACGTTGCAATGGGTGGGGTACTATCGCAAGCTGGTAAACCAATTACCTTCATTTCAAAAACTCCTAATAAAACAGAAAGAAATTATGCAACTAATGAAAATAAGCATTATGCAATTATTTGGGCACTAAAAAATCTAAAGAATATACAATCCAAAAATAAAAAGATGGCACGCAATTATAGAAAAATTCTCTTCAAAATTTGTATATCAATCCGGTAAAACCAATATTGTAGCAGACGCATTGATGCGTCTTGAATTATATAACATTGCGCTGATTCCAAGAGCCAGGAATCCCAACATTTAGCACAGAGTAGTGAAAGCAATCAAATACAAGAAACACAAAAACCTGTATGTAAATCAATTTAAACAACAAATAATATTATGTAAGAACAGATTTGCGATTCATGAGTTAATCGAAACTTTTGGAAATACTACTGTGATCAAATTGAAGAAATTTTTAATTTATACTTCACCTGTTTTTCGAATCATTAAATTTTATTTCTGTAAGTTGGTAGTACTGTTAGTACATCTATGCTAAATTTCACGTCAAAATATTCATTAGCATTTGAGATACGCGTCGTTTTGTGAGACTCTAAAAGTGAATTCTTCGATTTTTACTATGTCTGAATTTATTGAACAAAGAAGTGCGATAATGTACCATCTCATACTGCATTGGTTATTCGTGATCATTTCGTCACATTTTCAACTATGATCGCTCCGAGGACACCGTTTTAACTTAATTGAGGATATAAAAGCTGAATCGAAGAAGGCTCTGATGGCCATCGCGACGGAGGATTTTTCCAAGTGCTATGATGACTGGAAAATTCGTTGGGATCAGTGTATTGCAGCGGGAGGAAATTACTTTGAAGAAAATGAGATGGACAAAATTTACCTTTCAATTTGATCACAGTAGTAAAAGACACTTAATAGAATTTGATGCAGTGGAAAATTTATTAACTATTTTGAAATAATATATATAGCCAAAATTAGTGGCGGCGATTCACTGCACTATTGAACATTTTCATGAAGTCCAGTAAGTCCAAATTTGTATTTACAAAACTTTTTAGTTGTTTCAATATATTCTAAAATTTCAAAGAAGGAAAGAATTTCATTAAATTTTTTTAACAAAATTCGGTACAGTTTATAGTTTTCGTTTTTTTAAGTACTTATTAAGTTATGGTATTTCGAGACAGTTTTTTTTTAAGATCAATACGAGAAGTGATCACAGCAAAGAGACTGAAAATATCTCCCTTAGCCGGACAAAAACACTGCGACGGTGAGTGTCTGGTTATGATAAATTTCACTACATATTCGTATGTATGTATATGTATTACTTTTGTCAGTTCACAGTTGCTTTTTATTTTCAAAATGTAATATATATGTATATTTCTGCTTATATTTTGTCGCTGTTAATCTAAAGTGCCTTTTTTAACATTCGATGGGCCATGAAAAATTTCCAAATTTGTTACAAAGCACACGTCTTTTTATAGTAGAAGGAAGCATCGAAAGCCGGAGTGCGGGACTTTAATCCGCTAAACCTAACCTACTCCCAACTCAAGACTCTCCCACGGAACCACCAGATAAGGTATTACTTCATGGGAGTGACAAGACATTTTACGTCTCCTCTATAGCGCAGACGGAATGACGCCTATTCTGCTGTATCTGTCTTAATATTGTCATGATGGAAGTTGCCGCTTCGCGAACAGCTTTCCACTTGTCAGAGAACTGACACATAAGTGCAGTCAAACTTTCCACCTTTAAACTACCACCTAGTGCTGTTTCTAACTTTTCCCTTATGTTTAGAAACCGAGGACAATGGAAGAACACGTGCTCAGAGTCTTCTATTGACTCCGTACACATCAAACAATACGGACTGACGTCGTTTTGAAATTTATGTAGATAGCCTCTGAAGCACCCATGCCCGCTTAATATTTGGGTCAGGTGGAAATCCAGGTCCCCATGTTTTCTACTTATGCACGTATGGATGTCAGGTATAAATCTGTGGGTCCACCGTTCTTTAGTTGAGGTTTGCCACCGTTGCTGCCACATAGTTATGCTCTTCTTTCTCTCTTCTCTCTTTTGGATTTCTGTAATTGGCGCTGATAGCTCATATAATCTCGCGAGCTCGTCACCTTGGATGGCTATGGGCGGCATACCAGCTAGTACTTCAGATGCTTCGCTGGAAATAGTTCGGAAAGCACTTTTTACTCTTATTGCTGTGAGTCTATGCACCGCATTTATTGGTTTGCATATAGTATAACTGAGCTCATAGCTTTTGCGATTAGAAGTCGGCGTCTGGAGCGCACACAGCCTCTATTTGCCATCATTCTTGATAACGCATTATAAATCCTATTTGCTTTATTTGCAATGTTTGCCAAGTGCTGCTTGAATTTCAGTTTGGATTCCAATATTACCCCTAAATACTTCAATTGTGGTTGTGAAGTAATCATACACTCTCCTATAGTGAGAGTTATTTTTTCCTTGATTTTCCTGGTGCTTATGAGCAGTACCTCTGTTTTGTGCTCAGCCAGTTCCAAACTCTTGGAAGAAAACCATTGGCGTAGACCATTTATGCATTCATTACATTTATTTTGTAGGTCTTCAAGTTGTTTACCTACTGCTACCACTATAAGGTCGTCCGCGTATGCGATTAACTTAACGTTTTTAGGCTGTGAAATTCTTACCACCCCATCATAAACTAGATTTCATAAGAGAGGGCCTTAAACAGATCCTTGTGGCACTCCGCTTGAAATAGGGTAGCTCTTGATGCCTTCGGTGGTGTCGTAAATCAGCCTTCTATTTTCAAAATAACTCATAACGATATTTTTATATTCATATTAGGCTTCGAATATATTTGTCCATTTAGCAGAGTTGAATGCATTCTTCACATCCAGGGTGATCAGCGCACAATATTTTTTTGTACCACCTTTCCATCTTTTGCCACTTGCTGCTCTTTTCGCAGTGTCGACAATTTCTTTCAGTGCATCGATAGTAGACCTCTGATTTCGGAAGCCGTATTGTCTTTCTGATAGTCCGCCGGCCTCCTGGATTGCAATCTCCAAGCGGTTTCTTATTATGTTTTCGTACACTTTGCTCATTGTGTCGAGCATACACAGAATACGAAGAAGGTTCATCTGGTGTTTTTTTTGGTTTTGGGATTAAAACCAGGCGCTGGATTTTCCAGGGATCGGGGAACACCCCTTCTTTTATACATGCGTTGTACATTTTTGCGAAAGGAGTGGGCTTTGAGATTATGTCTACCTTTAGAGCTCTGTTTAGTATGCCATCGATACCAGGCGCTTTGTTGTTTTTGATTCTTTTAGCTATGGCCAATAGTTCTTCTTCCGTAACCAGTGGGGGTGATTCAGCAGCTTCGTTTCGTCGCACAGCGCTAGTAATCGGGGCGTGCGTCGGAAATAATGCCTCGACGACTTTCTTCATAAACGGAGCGCATTTGGGTTGATACCGCTTATTTTGGAATTTGGACATACAGATTTTATAAGAAGTTCCCCAGGGGTCTATGTTCGCTTCTTTACAGATCTTTTCAAAACAGTTTCTCTTGCTACGGATTATAGCTGACTTTAGAAGCTTCTTATGGTTTTTAAAAGCTTCTTTAAGACGGTTTTCGTTTTCGCCACTTTGATTGCGTTGTAGGCGACGTCGGGCTGAGTGACAGAGCTTTCTCAGCGTGGCAATTTCTTCATTCCACCAGTATACAGGTCTTCGCTTATTGTGACATTTTGTCCTTCGCATTGTAGCGTCGAATGCTGCCACCATTTCTTTTCGCAATGCGGTTACTAAGTGGACGCCGCCTTCGCCTGGTGCTATTGCTGCACTCCAGGCTGTCTCAAAAATGTCAGTATCAAAATCTGTTTGCTTCCAGCTTCGTTTATGTGTAGTGTTACTGCGTGGGGGTTCCTGGTCTCTAGAGAATAAAACTTCTGCGATGATTGCCATATGGTCACTATTTGTGAACATGTCTGACACCTTCCACTTAATGTGTCTGCTTAGTGCATCATTTGCAAACATCAGGTCTATTACAGAGCCTTTATTTCCTTTCTGGTAAGTATTTTTTGTGCCACTGTTCATTATTGTGAGGTTAATTTGGCTCAGGAGTTCCAAAACTAGGCGCCCACGATGGTTTGAACTTCTGCTTCCCCAGGCAGTAGACCATGCGTTAAAATCGCCTGCCACTATTATCGGCGATTTTCCTCGTCTTTCTAAGGATAATTCCAGGAGGAAGTCTTCAAATTCTCTAACGGACGCAATTCCCCCTATTTGCGCCCATGTGAAGCCATTTTTTGCTTCTCTACAGCGAGATGTGAATGTTTGTTCATTACAGGACCATATTGCTGCTTTGCCACTTCTGTCTGTAATCCAAGTGCTTTCCGAACGTTGGGAATATTGCTCACTCAGTAAGGCGACATCAATGTTGCTTTCTATTACGGTTTGTTGCAGCAGGGCTTGTGCTGCAGCGCAGTGGTTTAGGTTCAGCCGCAATATTCTCATTTTTCCGTTGTCTTAAGCAACTCCACGTATTTGGGGCAAGTCGTACTTAGAACCGAATGTTCTCCTTTGCAGAGCATGCAACTCGATGTGTTAGTGCATACTTTTGCAACATGTCCCGCGCTTCCACAACGTGTGCAAAGAGAAGACCTGTCGATCAGACTGCAACATTTACGCGCCATGTGGCCTGGTTGGAAGCATCTGTAACAGCGGAGAAACAGGGGAGTATTCCCGGAGGTGACAGATCGACCACTCAATCTTTATTTTGCCAATTTTAAGGGCAGTCTTGGCATCTTGGGCACGCAGGGATATAAGGGCTATTTGGGTGCCGCTTCTTGTTTTCCGCATATTTTTAACATTAGCTGGCCCTATGTTTTGTATTCCGCACTCTTTTTGTAATACGCATCAAATTTCTTCTGGAGTTGTTAACTCATCAAGATCTTTGCACATTATAGTGACGTTGTGTGTTTTTTGTTGTACTACAGCCATCTCGCCAACCACTCCCTCTAGGGCGCTCTGAAAAGTTTCAGCTCTTTTGTCACCTTGGCTTTTTAGCTCTATGAGCAGGTCTCCTTTGAGAGTTTTCCTGATGTAGGTCACGTTTGAACCCAGTTCCTCGAGGCCACTGCCACCTTTAATTTTACGGAGGATGTCTGTATACGAGGCTCCGTCCTTTTTTGTTAGAATTATAGCGTCTGGTTTCGACCTAATTCTCCTCTCCATGGGCTTTTTCTTTTTTCCCACTTCTATTCATTTCTCGGGTGCTGGTTTACTTGATGCGGTGTCTTTTATATTTGTTTTGAGGACTTCACTTAAGGGTCCTTGCACTTTTTGGGTCATATTTTTTGGCTTCTTCGTAGGTGGTAGGAAGCCTGATGTCTCCTGTGCTCTTTTTGGGGTATTTTGGGGTGATACTTGTGATGCTTTCCCTACCATCAGTATTTTCGAATGGATTTTGGGATTTTCTGTTTTGCCATAAAAGTATGTTATGCTGCTTACAAGCTCTCGCATGGCTTGGTTTATGTGTCTCTGTCCGGACATCATATTTTCGAGCTCCTTTATTTTTCTGCCCAATTTGCAAAAACTATTAGTTTATTCTCTACTTTGCGCTGTATCGGATTTGCCACTCTTGTTCTCGTTGTCGGCAAATTCACTATTTTGTATTGGTCCAGCAACGGTGGACTCCTCATTTTTGCCATTTGGCGGCGTTCTTGCAATTTTTGCAATCGTCCTAAAAGGATTTTCTGGTGTACACCCAGAACTATTCTCAGAGGCCATACCTCACTCGAAAATAGTTGGGAACACCTGCCAACTAGTCTGTTCAATCTCTTCCTCTTATGTGTAATTTAAATTTTCGATGGTTGACAACGCCAAAACCGAAAGGGAATACAAAAAACAAAAAAGAGAAAGAAGAAAAAGAAAGGGGAAAAACAGCTGATGTCTCCAAATACAACGGCAAAAAAAAATTTATAACCACGTTGCGCCTGGATTGCTGTTCTCAGGGGAAACAATTTTATTAAAAAACAAATTTGCTGCGGAAAAATGGGCAGGTGTGTACAAATAATTTAATATAAGATACAAAGTTGTACTTATCTCTTTCGATTTTAATTACCCACTTGCGTCCGTCACCCGATTGCCACAGGAAAAACAAATTTTGCCAAAGCTGCCTCAAAACTCTTGGAAAAAACTATGAAAACACTGGACCGTACGAAAACGCGTCCACTTTACACAATCACCAAATATATATATCGAAAAAATTGTAGCGCGTTGGTGTAGTATACTCGAATAGGAGGTAGCGCCCGTGAGCCTTCTGGTATCTCTGTGGTGATATCAATTTGTTTCCAGGTGTAGTGTATTGGAGATCATTAAGGCTTGCCATTATTTCCCGCAGTGGAGGGTGTACTTGTAGGGGGCGTTTAAATTATAAATTAATCCGATGCATCGAAAAATATACATCGATGCATATCGGAAAGTCCAAGACATCGGTTTTCTTCGAGGCATCGGAAACATCGATGTTTGCTATCCGATGCATCACTTACTGTTCACTTACTGATGCTTCATTTAGTCACCGTGCCGTCCTTCCGTAGTGACAACCTTTCCCGAACACCATTATAGGGATGCAAAAAAACATCAACACGCCCCTTGTATCTGCAAGATGCGCATATATTCGAACTATCGAGAGTCGACTGACTCTTAAAATGTTACGAATTATCGAATTATCAAGTGTTGATCAATTATTATTTTTTAATTTCTTTTCTATAACAATGTCAAAGGTTTAGAGGTACATTCGTGTACATACATATATATGTATGTAGTCATAATGTGAATTAATTAATCTTTCGGAAGAAATCTGTTATACCGGTTTGCTTCAAAACATATTGCTGTTACTCAAACTGTTCATAAAATGCTTTTTCATTACTTTCGTTTTATAAACAGAAGCTTTGTAAGGTATCGAATGAGACTCTTCCTTCCTTAACTGGCACCTTTGCCAAAGGTTATATCGTATCTGTCGTAGATAAAATTTCGCCATCGGTTAGTAAACCTGAGGCAGTAACATTTTCATACACTTCAACAAAGTGACAAAAAACAGACCGCTGATGTCACCTAATGGTTCTATTGCTGGTTCTTTGTCAACCATAAGTATTGGGAGATCTTCTTTTAAGAAACCGATATTTTTGAGGCAGTTGAGAGTCGTTAGAGGGGAAGCAGTTAACTGCAAATATAGTTAACTGCTTGTCGAGAGAACGTCTTAAAATTATGGATGATCCCTTGGCCCAATGGTTGTACTTTGTAAGTTGTATTTGGCGGGAAGAAGTAGAGTTCCACGTTGGACAATGTAGGAGGACTGTTGTGAACAGTGCAATTGTCTAAAAATAGTAACATTGCCGTTTTATGCCCCCGTTAACTGTTAAAAGCACGAAAATCAGTACGAAACGATTTCACTCCTTTGAAATATCGCGGTTTCATTGCTTTTCCTATCACTAAGGGTTTAAGTTTTTCCTATCCGTCCATATTAACTGCAAGTAAAACTGTCAACCTATTTTTACTATAATTTGCTTTCACCCATGACATTTTTCATATTTGAAAGTAAGCATCTTGTCCAATAAACATTTCAAAAATAGGCCAGTTCCATCAGTATTTTCCCATAAACTTTTTTTTTTGAAATTTGTAAGCCACCCTTCACTTGCCGCAAAGCTTTTGATGCTTAGAGTAGACGCGAACTCTTTTGCTTTTTCCCTCAATAAGTTTCCGCTAATAGGCACTTTTTGTCCTCTACATTGTCTTAGCCAAATGACCAGGCTTTCTTCCAGACGAGGAAGTTCATATTTGGTAGTTCTTTTTCGTACTCCAGCAGTTTCAGAAGCATTAATTTTCTCCTTGTGCTTCATTACAGTTGAGGATGTACCCAGAGGAATCTTAAATTCTTTTGAAACATCACTTTTCTTCTCACCTAGTCAAACTAATCATAACAAAAACAAAGTCTTGTGTACTTTAATACATATTTGAACTTGTCGCAAAATGTATTTACAATATTTCCGATTGTTGGACGCCTATGAGTTCGAATTAACGCGTCGCTTTGTTAAATACTAGGTGCGTTCCAAAGTAAACAGTACTTTTTGAATCTAGCGCACCCCATCTATATGTCGACTGGTGCGTGAGAATCCGTTATCTTTATCGATATCCAGTGAGAATTCATGACATTTCATAGATAGGAATTGAAGTTATTGCGTTTTAAGTGTCAGTATGTTTGTGTCAACGGTGCGAAAATGAGCTTCGAACGAAGAGACAACATTAAATTTTGTTTTAAAATTGGTAAAGCTTTTACCGAAACGTTTTAATTAACGAAACAAGGTTATGGCGATGATTGCCTTTCCCGTAGAAGAGTGCACGAGTGGGTTTAACGTTTTCAAAGTGGTCGTGAAGACATAAATGACGATCAACATGTGAGCCAATCAAAATCCGTGATCACCGGAAATTCCATCGAAAATGTGCGTTAATTCATCAAAAATCAGCCGAAATCATCATTGAAATTCATGGAAATGGAATCGAACATCTCCAAAACATCAGTCCTGTTTACTTGGGAATCCACCTTGTATAACTGGCATATACCAATTAAACAAAAGAATTTTGCATTTACACTTTCGGCTTTTACGACTTTTTAGATTTAGCCAAATGAAGTTCAATAATGTTTCAATCTTAATATGATATACTTCGTCTCAACTAGATATTTAAGACGAGTTCTATACATATAATGCTGAACAGAAGTTTAGGATATTTCCAGCAACTCTATCATGCCTGCATTTTCTGCTTGAATCGTCGTTACATATGCCGGCTCTCATATAATGCCAGTGGGTTGAGACCTATCAAGAAATTACCAGCCGTCCGACGTACCTTCCAAGCATTCCATTTCATTCTGATCTACCTGTCAGCCTTTTTGGAATTTTCATTATATTTCTGTAATTGCTGTATTTTATTTTGTGATCAGAGATTATTGTTTTGATTGCCACCTGGCTATAGACATAAGTATATATTTATTATTTTCATGTTCTTTCCTAGATTGTTAGCTTTTTCAGCCGCTTTCCTGACTCTAAAGACTAGATGGAAGTCTTTAGGGTCAGGAAAGCTGGTGAAGTTCACCTTTTTTGTAATGCTATCCCTAGGGAGAAGAGCTACTGGTATGACGCCACTTAGCTCTTCCATACGTTGGGACGAGATTACCTTACCTTTGCCAGTCCCTACTGCTGTCATTTGGAGCAGAGTGTGCTACTCTGACGACTTGACCAATTACAATATGTAGAGGGGTGAGCTCCAGCAAGACCTTCTTTCGGAGCCCAAGCCGCCGCTCCATAAGTGATAATTGGTTACACTACCATGATGTACATCCATCTGATAATTCTTGGTTTAAGCCCCCAGGATTGACCAGCCAGCCGATTGCACACCATCAGTGCCTTTGTGGCTTTGGCCATGGTCGCCACAATGTGGAATCCAGCGTGAGATCCGGGTATTGATCCAGGGTTGATGTTTAGTCCAATGATATTGCACCAACCGTTAGCCAAGCCTAATCCCCTTTATACGATATCGCTGAGAGTACCCTCAAATTTTCCTCTGTCTATGATAACAATGTCGTCCGCATAACCTTTGTCCGCATATCCATTGTTAGTTAGCAACACAAGTAGTTTGCCCACGACGAGGCTTCACAGCAGGGGGGATAGCACTCCTCCCTGTGGGCAGCACCTTGTAGTGCGGAGACGAATACTGGTATCTTCTAATGTGGTCTCAGCTATTCTGGTGCGCAGTACGTATTCTATCCATTTGCGCACCGGAGGCGCCATATTCCTTTTCTTCTTGCCACGCTCTTGTGAGACGTGTTGTCAAAGGCACCTTTGATGTCTGGGAAGACGCATAACGTCATCTCCAGCGAACTCTGTATCTCCGAGGTTAGCTGGTACAGGACAGTTTTGGTCGATCTGACAGCTCTGTACGCATGCTGATTCACATGTGTTTCAGGGTTATGAGAGCCTTTGACCTTATTTTCTGGTCCTAGATCTTTTAGCCATTGAGTAGTCCTTCCTTCTCACTTTCGGTATAAAGATCACCTTTGCGGTCCGCCATGGTCCATGGATATACGCCAGCGCCACGCTATCTCTCAGCAGCAGGACAAGGTGTGGCAGTAGAACCTGCCCACCTTGTTGAAGAAGTGCTGGAATGATTCCGTCCGCCCCCGGGGACTGAGTCAGCAGTAAACAGTTTCCTTGCGACTACCCGATCTAGGCGAGACGGCTTACGCTCTACGACAGGTAGATACTGGTACTCAACTACCTCCTGAAAATCCGCTCGCAAGAGGGCCGTAGCTCTTTCCTCAGCATTGGTCGTCACATTTTGTAATCGCTAGATCTGTGTTCGTCTTCCCCCCTAGCCAGAGCAGTCTGTACTCCCCCATTCAGGGTGGTACGCGTTCGCATCACACCCCAGGACCAGGGGTAGTTTGTTCCTCCTGCAATAGTTCACCAGGTCCTGCACAGCCTCAGGGGGCGCAGTATGTGTGTCTCCTGGAAAATGGGCCGCTGCCAGGACGAAGTCCGCACCTTCCTTGTTTCTGGTCTGCATAGCGACCAGGTCCTGTGTTAGGACTCATGAAATGTATAAATAATTAAGATTTCTTTTAACTACTATACAAGCTCGGGGCTTCCCACTGGAGAGATCCCAGAATACCTTGTTACAGTCCAAATTGAGGCCCCTTATCTGTGCTCTGTGGACCCATGGCTCCTGTATTAACAGGATGCCTAGGTTATCTGCCGAGAACCTGCTCGCGATTACAGTGGATGCTGACGCTGAGTGATGCAGGTTCACCTGGGCCACTTCCATACCCGCGAGTACTGTAGAATCGGTTCAATGAGAAACTGGTCCACATCTGCCGCGTCCTTCGCAATACCATCTAGGTCCTGAAGTCCTTCTAGTAGCTCTTGCGTAGATGGTAGCACCCCTCTTCACCCATCAGCTCCACCGCTGGGCTTCCACTGTAGCCTCCGCAGTTGCAGCCTGCTCGGCCAAACCGGTGCTGAGGCGTGTGACCTCCCCGTCTACCTGCATCTTTTCGTCTTCTTTATCGGTAACCTTCGGCTTGTAGGGCCTCATGACTACCATGCTAAACAGATAGCTCAGACGGAAGCCCTTATTACGGATGAATTTGAAGGACTTTTCGTCTACATACAAGTTCATCCTCCATCCGGAACCCTCCATTTTGCAGTCGACGACTCGCCAGGCCGAGATATTGATCCCTCTGTTTTGGTTCCTGACGAGCCGCCAAGCAAACTCATAAGGTTTTCACTCACATCTTGGGAGAAGTACCGTCATTGAGTGCATGATCGGAATGTCCTCCCCCTCTTCACGCAAAGAATGGGGCCTTCACAGCCCACTAGTTTAGGAGCGACCTCCCGTAGCCAGTTGACGCTTGCTTCATCTTTGCAGTCGGCCTGAATGAACCCGCTCTTGAAGTGCACCCCATGGAAGGCTACCGGGTTCTCACATCCCCTGTACACCTCTTCCAAGAGAAGATCTTGCAGAGCAGTAAGCTCCTCTGCTCCCAGAGTCTCTGCCGGGTAGTTCAGAGACAGCACAGTCATCCGTATGCGTTTTAATGTATCCGCATATCTGCGCTGTCCCTCAGCTGCCCAAGGAGGATTCGGTGCGGAAAGTTGGCCTCCAGCTGCCTGGGCATAGTTGCCCCGTTGCCTCTTGAAGTTTGGTGGCTCCTGTGGCGTTATCTGACTGCTTTTGCGTTTGGATGCCGGAGGCGCCGCCTTTATGCTTCCAATCCTCCCGGTTGGATTTGCGTTAACTGGTTCGCCACTCCGAACCCTACTGCTCCTCTTACTACTGGATGCAGTATTTGCGTTTACGCACCTTCGTGGTCGGGGAGGCACTGTTGCCTCTAACCCTTCCTCGCCATCCTTTCAGCTTCCTCAGAAGTTCTTTCTTCCTGGAGTTTTTTTAGGTACCACTCACACCCTTTCTGCGAGGGTCATCATGCCTACCCGGACGACCTGCTGGTGATAGAGGGGGCAGTCTTCCCCTGCGCTTCCTCTTCCTTCTTCCAACACTTCCTGCTGCGCAAGTTCGTTGCAACTCCCCTGAGCTGATCCTGTTTTGGGAAGTTGCGGAGCGGTTCGCTGTGTTATTTGCAGGTGCAGTGGATATCGCCTGCTGAGCGCCGCTGCATGAGGGCATGTCGTCATCATCCTCCATGGCATGCGATAGGGCATCCAGGAAACTAAACTTGCGTTTAGCTCCTGAACCTCCCTTGCGTGCAACAGTACCGCTATTATTTTCATTGTCCTTGGTCGCCGGCAATGGTCTTTGGTCTTTGGTCAATCAACAGCACCCACAACGGTTGTTGTTAAAGTTGTTGAAGGTTGAAATTTAGTGCATGATAAAATTGTAAAAATATTTTCTCATAAACTACTGCAGATAAATCGATGAAATTTTGTGATGTCAAAGAAAAATATTTGTGCTACATTATTGATATTTTTCACGATACAAATATATTTAGCATAATTTTTTGTTAAATAATTGAAATTTTTCATGCTAAAAAAACTGAGAAGTATATGACACAACGCGGAAATAATAAACTGCAAAAAAATGTTTGTTCATTCATACCATTCCAAAGATATTGAATTTTTTGTCCCCCTACCGTTCTAAAAGTGTATGGCACATCCTTCACATGAAAAATTTCAATTGTTTAACAAAAAATATGCAAAATATTATTATTGAATTTTTTTTTTTTATTGTTTCATTTATTTACAATCTGTCGTGTGACAATAAGCAAATGTTATTATATCTAAGATTCACTTTGATGCTAAAATTGCAATTTGTCCCTTAAATACATAAGGGCATTTGAAATATAAGATTTGTACTATATATCACAATTCACTTAATTTAGTATTATATATACTTTACAATATAATTAGTTCAGTTAAACTTAAGATCTAAATGCTAAGTCTAAGGGATGTAGCCTCTGCAGTCGGCTAGTATCTTCACTGTTGTCCAGTAGGTTAATGGCATGTATGTATGTTGGGATGGCAGCTTAGGCGATTAATATATCTTGAACTGAGTTTCTGAATCTCGACCTTGAAAAAATATCTATAATGTAGCACGAACATTTTTCTTTGACTTCACAAAATTTCATCGATTTATCTCCAGTAGTTTCTGAAAAAATTATTTTACAATTTTGTCGTGCTCTAAATTTCAACCTTCAACAACTTTAACAAATAATAGAATTTTGAAAAAATATTTATATCATGGGGTATGCATCTGATCCCCTCCGTAATGAACTGCTTATTTTCAAATTCGGTGATTTTGCGAAATTTTCATAGACCACTTGACGTGGTTTCACCCAATTGCATTGAAGAGTAAAGAGAGCACTTCTACAGCAATATTTGGTAACTCAATTAGCATTTTTGGGTTTATATTATCATGTTCTGGTGACTTTTTTGGTTAAAGTTCTTTTATGATTCTAATAATTTCAAAAGGTGAAGCCTTAAAAGACTCGAGTGACTCGGTAGCTGTGTTGGGTAAAATTGACAGCTTAAAGTTAATCTTTGGGTAATTAGGTTGAAATACGTTTTCTAGGTGATTTGCAAAAGAATTAGCCTTTTCCTCGTCACTTCGGCCCCAATTTTCCCCCAAGTCTCGTATAGGCATGTTGGAGTCAATTGGTGGCTTCATGGACTTTTGTGCTTTCCAAAGGGAATTTAGCTTGCTTGAATTTGGAGACAACTTCTTTATATATATTTCAGTGTTGAATTCTTCCTCACGTTTAAGCCCTTTTTTAAATTTACGTACAGCTGATTTTAATTGAGGCTGAATGGAAGGGGAACGATTTATATGCCATTTTTGTCTTGCACGCCTTTTTTCATTTACAAGCTTTTTTATTTCACTATTAGTGATTTTTCTGAAACCAAGCGGCTTATAGTTTCTGTTTGGTGTTGCTAAGACAGCTGCGTTAGTTATTATATCATTAAATTCGATTATGCTTTTGTCAATATCTCTTCCTGTATTTATTTGAACTCAATATTAATGTGGCTGCACATGTATTTTTTTATTTTAGCCAATTCGTTTTAAAAGATGTTAGACCCACTTTTGGATCAACAAATATGGGTTGTTCACATATCCTCAATACATGTATCAGCTGTAATGTGTGTTTTATCTA
>NW_026089622.1:12546139-12578639 GCF_024586455.1 Bactrocera neohumeralis | reverse complement strand
CCTTCTTTATTAAACTTTAAATTGCAACTGACTTACATATTCTTTCTTAAGCTAAAAGTAACCTTAATCTACCTGTCCCGTAACTTGCAGTTCTGTGGAATTGCACCTTTGCGGCTCGTGGCGGATGTTCGCTTCCTGTTGTTGACGAAAATATTACTGTCAGCTATAACTTTATTTCTGATTGCGAAATATTAGCTCAGCTATAATTATGAATATGTTTCGTGTTAACTCCTCCGCCGTCAAAAACAAACGTCCCCGTTCGTTCGCTGCATTTGATCTGTCAGAGTTATTGACCCTTCTAGTGTTGGTATTTCAGGTGTTTTGACTTCATTATGATCGTTCAGATTAACATTTACATGGTAATTTGAAAGCTCTGTTATACTTGCTTTGCATTTATTTTTTAGACTCAAAATGGTGATAATTACGATTATGCACATCATGCAGATGATTATGAGCGAAAAATTGGTAATTAAAGCTGCAGTGTGGGCTATTTTTAATTTTTCCAGATGATGTGTGTTGTTCAGATGAAGCTCCTTCATCATCTCCAAACTTAAAATTTCTTTTTCTTGAAACGATAGTTTATTTGGTTGTAAAATTGCTGCTAACGGTTTGCTGGTAAATTTTTCGTTAAATGAGTATGTTTGGTTTTCTATCCACACCGTGGAATTATGGTATTCTACTACATATGATCCGAAAAGATGTATACTTTGGCTGTCAATTTTTACTGTACCGTTATATTGGTTTAGTAATATAATTCCAGGTGATATATTTTCTACCGATGGTATGTGCTGATTATTTATTAAAATGCATTCTGCCGGTTTGCTCTTTAGTAGACGAGGGACGCGGGTGGTGTTGCTTATGTCTATAATATTTTTGTTATTACATATTTTTATACTATTATATTCTTTACATTTGTTCCTTATACCAAATATTTTATTATTCTTACACGCTATTACATTTTCAAATGGAATCTTGTTTATATTCCTTTTTATTTTTATTGGTTTTATCATAATTGATTCACAAAGATCTTTATTAGATAACGGTATTCCAATAATGTATAGTAACATAGTTTCATTTGATGCAAGTTTAACATTTGCTAATTCGATAGATTCTTCAATATTATTTAGTGTAAAGTTATTTTTCCCTAGTGTAAATGGTAATATATTTAATTCTTCATTTGACAAAATATAAGAATTAACTATGCCGGCTTTTGCCCAATGTATTGCATAGTCTGTATTAATTATCTCATCTTTTATTATATTTAATTTATATTTAATTTCAATAGCAATATTATGTTGTACAACTTCATTTGTTTGTACTTCTTTTAAAATTTTATTTGATATTGTAGAAATATTATTTATTCTGTCGAAAATTACTTTATTGATTGTTATTTGTTCGGTATTATTTTCAATTATATTATTAATATGATTTTCTAGTATTATTAAGCCGTCGTGGTCAGGATTTCCCGCAATCCATTTCAAGACTGTTCCTAATTCGTTTACTGATTTCCTAAATCTCTTTGGTTTTAGTCTATTTAAGTATGTCTGAAGGAGTGGGTTTTCTTCTTTAACTTTAGTTCTAATTGAATTACTTAAATTGTTTAGTGCGTTCTGGTATTCGTCTATGTCCACTTTGTGTATCATTCGGAATGTTCTTGGTCCTGTACTAAATGTGGCTAGTTGTGAGTTTGTATAGTCTATTATCCTAAAGTCAGCGTACACCAAATGTACGAAAAATCTGAAAAATTAAAATAAAGAATGATATGTAGCTAGGTCCTGATATTGCTTTTGTGTACTGTTCGTCCTTTTTCTGTGATTACGACACTGGATTTGTCTTCTTTTACAATTTCTTTTCTATATCTTGCTGCTAGTTTCGAGCCTGTTCGTTTATTTATTTTAACATATATTATTTATCCTGGGACGTAGGTTTTTAATGGATTTCTAGTTTTATTGTGAATTTCTAAGTCTTTCATCTGTTGTTTTCTTAGTGTCTCGATATTTTCTCGTCTTGAGTTTTCATATTGCTGTGGGTCTATTGAAACGCGTCTTCCAAAAAAGGTTTCTATTTGTTTTTTTTCTGGTTGTAGAATGTATTGAGTAATTATATTCGTAGGTACAACGATGTAAAAGTTTTTGAAATGAGCGGTGGGTGCGTTCGGTTTGAAGACAACGCATAATTTCAGAAAGTGTGGAGTGAAATCTTTCGACTTGTCCATTGACTTTACTAGCGTAGGGGGGTGTTTTGAAAATGTTAATACCAAGTTGGTCTTCGACCATAAATTGTATTGAGGCTGAGTTTAAAGATTTTTCATTATCTATAACTATGGTTTTCGGTACACCGAAGGAAAAAAGTATTTGTCGCAAGGGTTCTCTGATATCCTCTATTGCTTTTGATTCTATTAATCTAACTTGGGCGTATTTCGAAAACTTGTCTCCTGCGGTAAGTACAAGATTTTTCTCTGTACTGTACATATATGTATATCAATGTGAACTATTTCTCCACGATATTGTAGAATAGGGGTTTCAAGTAAATGTGGTTTATTAGGATGACGATCGTATTTGTTTTCTTTACATATTATGCATTGTTTAATTATTGCTTCTATTTTTGCTTTCATTTTTGGAAAATGATATTTTTGTATGAGTTGTTTTGAATTTTCGTCTCAGTTTCTTTGTGCGCGTTTATGTTCTTTTAATATTGTTTCGTTTTGAATGTCCTCGTTCGTAATGTCATCAACTTTCATCTGAGTGAATCGAATTTTATAATTGGAAAAATGGATTGGGTATATTTGTTGAATTATTCCCAATATTTCTTCGGAAGTAAATATGCCATTTATCACCGAAGGGTTTAAGTAATGTTTAAAAAGTGAAATTAGGTTTTCTGAGGAAAATGTTTGTTTAATTATTACATGTCTATGGTATGTAGGGAATGGTATTTTAAATAGGTAACTATCTTCGTCTCCTAAAGAGATTCAAAGTTGGATTTTGAAAACATTTATGGGTACTTCTACGGCAGGAATTAGATTGTGAGATGAGCTGTCATCTGAATGTGTGGCTACTGATAAAGAATTTATTTCGAATGGTCTTGAAAGTGTATCTGCTACTATGTTGGTTTTACCAGGTTTATATCTTAATTCGTAATTATATTCTTTGAGTATGGCTTTCCACCGTTTTAATTTAGAATTATTGTTTTTATTGCTTAAGGCGTATGTGAGAGGTTGATGGTCTGTATGGATTACTACTTTTGCCGTTCCATAGAGATAATTTCTAAAAGTATTTAATGCCCAAATAATAGCAAGCATTTCTTTCTCATTAACTGTATAATTTTCTTCGGTTTTACTTAATGTCATAGATATAAAAGTTATGGGGTTTCCATTCTGTTCTAAGGCAGCGCCTATGGCATATTTGGAAGCATCTGCTGTTAAATCGAACTCTTTTTTTATAATCAGGATATTGTAAAATGACGTCTTTCGATGTCAATGTGGATTTTATTTTATAAAATGCTGCTTTTTTACTTTAGATGGATTTGTGGAAATACCAGCAGAAGAAATTATGAATCCTAAAAATTCTACTTGGTTTTTATAGAATTCGCATTTGTCTGCTTGTACTTTCATTTTAGCTTTACGGAGTGTATCAAAAATGTTGTCAATATGCTCTGAATGAGATTTTTCATCTTTGCTAAATATTATTATGTCGTCTATATAGACATAACATATTTTTCCTACGTATTGTCTCAGAATATCGTCTAATGTACGTTGAAATATGGATGGGGCGTTCTTCAGTCCAAAAGGTAATCTTGTGAACTCATACTTTCCATTGTTCACTGAAAAGGTTGTTTTCTCCACGTCAGATTCCATAAGAGGAATTTGATGGAAACTGCTTTTTAACTCGATTACTGAAAATATTCGTTTTTCTGCTAATTGTGATAGTACACTCAGTCCTTTTTTTACGCGATCTCTTTTTACGCTATTTCACTTTAACGCGGTTATTTTTGCAGCGCAAATTCCTTTTTTACGCGAATTTCTCACTTTAACGCGATTGCTTTTTTTCGTTTTTTGCTTGGTCTTAAACTTGCAGCAGGATTGGAAAATTATTTTGTAGCAAATGATATTGATGCCGAACGTGCACGAATTTTTCAAAAAGAATTGAGTCTCTGCATGTTAAGATATAAAGAACTACATCGGAATTTATTGGGTCCAAAGAGAAGCATTCAAACAAAATTAACTGAATTTATGGTGCAAACTCAGTCGGAGATGCTAAGTCAATGAGAACATCAATCCATAGTTCTTACTATTGATTCTGATACAAATTCTAGTGATATCAGTGCCGGCCATCAAAATAAGCGGCTAAGAATAATTTCCACTACGGATAATGACAGTGATTAAACAGCATTCAACGGTTTTTTCCAATAAATCTACCTATTTTCTATTTTCTTCTCTTTTATATATGGTTTTTGTTTCGTATTTTTTATGTTGTTATGAATGAATAAATCATAAGTCTGAAATTTGAAACTTATTGTAATGTTTTTGAATATTTTTTTGCGCGTATATTTTGTTATACGTGATATATTTTTTATATTCGGAACCAATTCGTTAGTTAATATTGGAAAACTAACCATTTTTACGCGATTTTTTTTTTACGCGATTAGTGGCAGAACCAAAAATCGCGTAAAAAAGGATTGAGTGTACTTCATTTATCTCTGGTATTGAATATCTGTCAGCAGTTGTAACTGTGTTTAGTTTTCTGTAATCAATAACTAATCTGAATTTTTTTTCGCCTGATGCATCGTCTTTTTTGGGTACAACCCATATCGGTGAATTGTATGGTGATCTTGATTTTCTGATAATACCGTCCTCTAATAGTTTATTTATTTGTTTTTCTACTTCTTGTTTTAAACTGGCAGGTTATGGGTATGATTTTGAGTAGATAGGTGTATCTGAATTTGTTCTAATTTCCGCTACTACTTTTGTTGTGTACATTAGTTTTTCATTAGGTTCTGAAAATAAGTTTCGGTGTTTTTGTACAAGTTGTTTAATTTCATTTTTTTCTGAAGTGTTCATATGTTTGTCACGGATTTGAATGGAATGAACATCTTGGGCTCTATATTGATGGATTTGAATTTTACGTTTGTTTGCTACGATCATGAAATTTTCTTTAGTATGTATTATTGCTGATAGTTCCTTTAAACTATCATTTCCAAGAATTGCGTGAAAAGTTGTAAGAGTGGGTAACAAAAAAAATTTTAATTTGCATTCTTCAATATTAAAAAGATTTAGAAAAGTGTGATGGGTAATGTGTATTTTTCCACCGATTGAATTTGCGTAAAAAGGGTTATTGTTTTCTTTGGGATTTGGTACTAAATTTGAATGAATATAGTTTTTATTGGAACCTGTATCGACTAGGATTTTTAAAATTTCTCCACTCTTCGTTTTGCAGTTGAAATAAGGTAACGAAGAGCTTTTTAATCTAAAAAATTTACATCCGTCAGGTCTAGTGATTGTTCGTTTTCGTCGGTTTGTGTTGTATCGGAAAAGTCATAGTTGTATTCGTTGTTTTGGTAGTCATTGTTGTATTGATAATTTTGTTCGCTGTAAGGTTCAAAGTTTGAGTTTACATGAAAATTCCTTTGAACTTTTGGTTGCAGATCATTTTTGTTTGAAAGGTTTGATGGTCGTTTGACAGTGAATTTGGGACTTGGTCTATTGGCGTAATTGATAGCATTTGTTCTTAAGCTAACGTCTACGTCCATTGGTTGAGGTGGTTTTGGTGGTCTTGGAGGGGGATTATTTGGTGGTTGATTAAATGGGTTTTGATTATGAAAACTATGTTGTTGGTTTACTGGATTTTGGGGATACCGTTGTTGACCATAAGGATTAAATATTTGATTTGGTTTTGGTATAAAAGCTAACTCGGGATGGAATTTGGTTTGAGGAAGTTGTCTATTAAGATTTGGAAAAAAATTCTGTTGTTGGAATTGTTGTCTAGGAAATTGATTCTTAGCGTGATTTGCTCTAAAGTTTTGATTTTCTAACTTCAGGCAAAGGTGAAGAGCTTCTGGTAGGCTTTTTGGTTCTCTGATGATGAGAAGCCTAGGAAGGTCACCCGAAAGTCCTCTGACAAACGTGTCAAGGGCTTTAGCACGGTAGTTTTCCGTAAGAAGATGTATTGCTTCCTCTCCTACTTCCATACAACCAATTTCGTTGAGGATTAATGATAGGTGCGAATACACTTTTTGGTAAAATTCGTTAATCGTTAGTCTTCCCTGTATAAGACAAGTCATTTGATACTCTAAAGTAACAATGTCTCTTTTGTCTGCATAATGGGTAGTTAGACAACGAGATATTGCTGTCCAATCTAAAGGCGTGTTATACGACTGTAGTGCTATGTCCGCTTTCCCTATAATTTTTTTTCTAATTACATTTAAAATTCCGAAATATCTTGGTGTGCCTTTCGAGGGTTCATATATCCTCAGAATCCGCTCGACACTCTTTTTCCAGGAGGTAAACTCTGAAGCGTTTCCTGAAAATTCTCGTGGTGATCGCACTACGTCGGGAATTTTGTCCATTTCGTTCATGTTGTCTCTGTATCTTTCGTCTATAGTTTGATCCCTAATGTTCTGGTTCGTACCATTATTCCAAATACTTTGTATTATGCTTTGTCCGTCCGTCTGTAACATCTGAGTTACAACGTTTTTAACTAAATGTGCCAATTCTGGCGAAATTTGGGTGCCAGAACCGGAAGGTCTTGTTGGTGCAACGGGAGTTGTATTCCCTAGCACTGGTGATCTGATTAAATTATTTGGAATAGACATTTTCTTTAAAATATATAAATATTTTTTCTTTATTAATCTCTGGAGGGTCCCCTTTACAGGAAAGTCGCAGAGTTATTTTTCTTTTATAAGAACCGGAGAGTCCCCCGTTAGGTGGTGAATCGTGGCCCTTTTTAACTTTATATGTTATTGGCTGTACAAGCCCTTTTTTATTTTTCTTTGTGGTTTATAATTCTCTGGAGGGTCCTTTTGGGGGTGAATCGCAGAAAATTTTGTATGTTATAAGCTGGAGGGTCCCCCCGTAGGTGGTGAATCGCAGCTTTGTATTATTATTTATTATTGGCTGTACGAGCCCGTTTATTATTTGTAAAAGAAATAATTTTCTTATTGGAACTCTTAAAACTTTCTTTAAATTATTTACTTTGTTTTCCAAAAAAACAATTTTTTAAATATTTTTAAATTATTGATTTTCTCTTATAAGTTTCTTTTTTTTCTTTCCAAAAAATTTGTTTATATGTATATTTCTAAATTATTAGTTTTCAAAAAATGTTCTTTTCTTTTTTTTTATATTCTTAATTATTAAATTTAAATAGCTTAACTTATTCCTTACATAGATATCAGCTTCCCTTCCATGGCCTTTTCCTCTCGGTACTTGGGCGCACTCTTTCACTCCCTCGATGCCAGAAAGTCAATTCCGCTGCTTGCTTTCCGTACTGCTTATGGTACTTTTGTGAGTTGCTTGTTTAACACATTGCTCGGGCGCCAGTTATCGGGCGTTTTGCTAGAGCTCCGAAAAAAAGTGGTTTTATTTTAATTGGGTCCGTATGACCTTCTCTATTAAACTTTAAATTGCAACTGACTTACATATTATTTCCTTAATCTACCTGTCCCGTAACTTGCAGTTCTGTGGAATTGCACCTTTGCGGCTCGTGGCGGATGTTCGCTTCCTGTTGTTGACGGAAATATTACTGTCAGCTATAACTTTATTTCTGATTGCGAAATATTAGCTCAGCTATAATTATGAATATGTTTCGTGTTAACTTGTATGCCCAAGCAGAGAATATGAAGAGACATAAATGTATAGTATGTATTTATGTATGCATGCCCATGATTACACTCCCAACGAATGTAAAGAATTTCGTTTTGCTTGTTTAGATTTTTGCCTTCAACCAGGGAATCGCTTGTACCAGAGAACAGAAAACATATTTTAAGTTTTAACATGTTTTAAGTTATCTGGTTGTATCGTGTAAAGGAAAAAAAAACATGCTTGTCACGCATGTTCAAAGTTTTTAAACTTGTTTAATTTTTCTGCTGGTGTGTCACACATGTGTGACCGTGTAAAGGGCTGCATGATGCAAGCAGTGTATTTTTTCAGTCGGAAAAAAGACAGCGTGCAGGAATGGTGTCGCGCATGAACGAACAATTTTGGAAAGAAAAAGAATGCAAAAAAAGTTTTTGTAATGCTTTGGGCAAGATATTTCTAGTTCTTTTAACAAATTTGTATGCGAGCGTGTTGGTCTTTTCTTACGCCAATCTTGCACCCAAATTCGTTTTTTGTTGCCACCTTTTGCAATTTCTTCCTCTTCCTCCATTTCTAAAATTTCTTCAATCAGAAGAGCTGCCACTAATGCGCGTACCATGTTTACTCGTTGAAAGCTGAACAAAAATGAAGTTCACGCAGAGAACTTAAAACATAGAGAAGGTGCAGGTTCGACAGCGAACATTTGATAAATTTGCGACACGGAATCTCACCACACAAATACAGAATTCACGCTGTGAAATGTTAACATTTTTAACAGTTCTCCACATATTCAACAAAGAATATGAAGAGAAATAAATACTATATGTATTTACGGCATATGATGAGATGGCATATATGCTCAAGCAGAGAATATTGAAGAAAAATAAGTTCTTTGATATTCCACTTTTAACAGCGAAAAATGTGTACAAAACACACGTCTCACACAGAGAACGTAAAGACATTTTTTATTGTGTTCTCTGTCTCACATGCCCAAGAATATGAAGGCATAAATATATGTATGTATGTATGCATGCACCTTATGATGCTCCCAACAACAGCATTGTGATATTTTCATGCTTAAATTTTTCTTTCAACTTGGGAATCGCAATGTATGCAAATATGTATGCTTTTGCGTTTTGCCGTCGGCAATTCAATATTAACAGGTAAACATAATTATGATATGAGTATATTTTGTATGAATGCATGCATCGTAATATTTATAGTCAATTTGGACTTGCATATTTAATAAATTTCTTTGATTTTTGCATAATATACTATTCTAATAAATATTTTTGTATTATATTTCCTACTAATAGAAATTAAATTTATCACAACAATATATACATATGTACATATACATACATATATGTATGCATGTATGTATGTATGTACATCTTCTATCATATCAATCTTATGTCTCTGCACATGCTCATATCATAATCTTATTATGTATGTATACGCATGTGCGCATTCAGAAATTCAAATCATGATTTTATCACTTATCAATATAATGTATTACATGCGCGCGCATTGATCTGCATGTTCATACATTCATATATACTTATATGTACATATATTTGCATACATTGCCGAAAAAGTAATGCACAAGCATACAAACATACATATGCGTACACATGTGAATATGTCGCCAACAAAAAATTGAAGCATTGTTCTACAAAAACAACAATTGTCTAAATAGCAAAAGCACCACAAGTCAATATGGCTGACAAATTGGCGAAGTTCAAATGTAGTAAATTTTACAACAAAAACGATTTCATTCATAAACGCAGGCTCAAATTCCACAAGCGACCTCTCTTCATTCATAGAAACAGACGCCGTAACATCTCCCCGAGCATGCCTTTGCCAACAAGTGTCTTTTCGCGACGATGGCAAAAGCTAAAAATCATAAATTGAACATCTTTCTGGTGCTTCTTCACAGAAAGAAGTGACAAAAGTGGCAAAATAGCCGTTGTCGATTTACAATATTTGTCTAAAATATTTTTCCGTGACTCGCAAAAATCTGCGTCGATATGTATGGAAGCTCATACAGAAACATACATATTTACGCTAGCTTGTTGGCGACGCTGTTCGTGCAGCAAGGGTAGCGGTGACAATTGGCGATCGTTTGTTAGTTTCTTTCGGCACAGCTCGGATTTTCTACCAACAGCACAATGTGTGGCGCTTTACCGTCGCGTCAGTGTTTCGACACATAGAAGTACTGAACACAATGAGCGCGACCGACTGCAAACGAATATATTAGAATACACACGTTCTTAGGGACACAGTTATTGAGCCAGCTGCACAACTACATAACTGTGTCCATAAGAACGTGTGTATTTGACAGATGTCGCTTGCAGTCTGTCGTGCTCAATTTGTTCAGCACTTGACTCTTTGACAAAACGCAAGTTTCGGCCATTGGTTGACCGTGACAATGGAGATGCGAAAGAAGCGTGCGACACTTGTTACTATGAATGTATGTACATATGTATGTATATGGCTCACATTTGCTTTCGTAAACATACAGACAAATGTGCCAAAGAAATAATATATGTACATATGCATGAGTCATAGAAATTCTATTGGTGCAAATATGGAAATGATAACGAAATAATGCGAATATGCATATTTCGTGAAGGTCATCAATTTTCTTTGAAGAAATGAAGTTCATTTGACACATCTTCGCTTTGTAATAGACGAAATAAATATATGTAACTTTTTTGAAGTAATTAAAAAATTAAAAAATAAAATTAATTCTTTTTTATCTAATTTTTTACGATTTTGTAAAAAACTAAAATTTTTACAATTTTTCTGAAAAAAATGGTTCATATGATACAAGATCACGCATATGTGTCTCAGAGAATGCTTCTTTACATTCTTTGTGTGACTTTGCATATTTTTCTTCAAAGCATTTCTCTTTATACATTCTCGCATGAATTCAGTCGCTTTACATATATTTCTGCCATTGCACATGCTCAATTCTGCTAAATAGCAGCGAGAATGGTGAAATTCCGTGTCGCAATTTTATAAGCTCTGTTAACCGTCCAACCGAACATCATACAGAATTCAATTTGCACCTTCTCTATGTTTTCTGTTCTCTGATTCAGCTCACTACCACCGAATTCACGCTGTGAAGAGAAATAAATACATATGTGTATTTTAGGCATATGATGACGCGACATGAAAGTTGACTTTGTACTTGTAGCATCTCTACTCGCGGAATAGGAGTAGGCGGAATTGCTTTAATTAGTTTCAATTGATCAGTAATCATTGCTTTCGTTTCTTCAAATTGGTCTAAGCAATTTTCATATTTGGCGTAAGCCGAGGATTAGAAATTTTCGAGTAGATCTGAGTCATCAGATTCTACTATTGCGTCATAAGAAGATTTCTAATGCCGATTCAGAATTATCCTGAATCGGCGAAGATGAAAATCGAGTGCAGTATTTAATTAAACTGTCAAATGTCTTTCCCCCTTTTTTTGGTTTGTAACACCTTGCTTTGAGCGTGTAGCTTCTGCAGATGTACATGGACTTTTTTCGTCCGAAAGCATTTTTTGTAGATACTTTTAGTAGTTGAGAAGATTTAGATTCTAGAATCTGCGTTCATTTAGAAAAGTTCAATTTAATGAAATAATTTCTATCAGTGTAAACTGATTGACTTTGAACAAATTCGTGATTTCTCCGCGAAATCTTTTAATACTAAGAGAATTTATAATTTTTTTTCGGATAAAATCAAATGCTATTTGGTATTCTGTTTATTAATATCGAAAATAGTAAAAAATTTATTTACTATTTGTTTGCATGTCTTATAGGGCATACCTATAGACCTGTATATACTTGCAAGAGATCAATGCACTTTGTACATAAGTACGCAATCCTGCTTGTTTTTGCTTACTAAAGAACAAGGGGTATTGCCGAAAATGTGCCAATTTGGACTTTGAATATGTAAAATAAATTTTTCGCAATAGTTTATTTATTTGCTTATTTATGTAAAAATATATATTATGATTTTTTATATTTTCTCTACCGAACCGTTTAATTTCTTGCGAATGCGTTTTTTTTTTGAAAGTATGTAATACTTTGTGGTACCCTAGTAGAGTATAATGTCTATATATGTATATACATATGTACATACTTATGTATAAGTACCTGTAAAGTTCGGAACACAATGACAGCGACAGACTGCAGCAGCACGACAGTGAACTGAAATCGTCGTTCATCATCTTACTACATGCACATTTTGAGAAGCAACAACAACACAATGGCCGGAATGCACACAAAACAACGCAGTTCTCCGTTGTGGCCATACTAATTCCTTTCACTTCAATGAAATTTTAATATTTTGTTGAAAGTGAAATTTGTTATGCAAAAAATAAGTAAATAGGTAAATATTTCTGTTTTGAATTATCAATTGTTATTACAAATGATATAATAGAGCTATAATAGAGCTATTTTACGCTTTTATTTGTAAAATAACGTCAAGTTTGTTAGGGCTGTGAATAATTGCACATTTTACATATTAGTGGCATCACCCTCTACCTCCTCTTTCTATTTTCCATTCTACTGTCAACTCTACAGTCGTCCTACTGCCGTTGGCAAATATAGGAGGATAAGGTTGGTATGCAGCTCTCAAGTAATTGCTCAAGGAAAAAAATACATTATTTCTCAAGTAATTTTGACAGCTGGTTACGCATTGTGAATGATCTACGTTAGAAGAGCAAGAGAGAATAAACAAAGAAAACAAACTTTGTGCGTAATATGTATGTGTGTATGTGTATGGTAACATAAATATTTTTATTGAGATTTAAGAAATGTTGTTGATGATTGGTAGGTTTTATGCAACATTTCAAAATGGAATATACTTCATAATAATGATTTCAACTAATTTAGGACGAATTTGACGATTACTTCGAATTTCCTTCAAGAAACAATTGTTGATTTGATGTTTCTTCGCAAAACAAGGTTTGCCATATTCACATTTTACTGAAAAAAAGTATCAAAAATTAGTACTAGATTTCTTGAGAGCTGCGTACTAGCACAAGTAAGTTTGTCGCAGGAAAGTATCTTGACCGTTTCTTAAGCGTTTTTTATATGAAGTTTTTACGTTTCTTGAGAGCTGCGTACTAAGCTATATTGAAATTAGCGAGAACGACAACTGTCGGCCTGCAGTCGTGTAATCGTGCAGCTGTCAAAATAACACTGCCCATAAGAACGTGTGTATTTTAATATTTGACAGATGTAGTTTGCAGTCTGTCGCGCTCTATGTTCCATTCATTGTACATCTACTAACAGTAGATGTCACTAGGTACATTTAAAATAACTTCGATAGATAATCACCACATGTATTACAAGGTATAAAATGCGTATACAAAGGAGCAGACGATAGAAAGCACATGCTATTTCAATAAAATAGAGAAATAATTGACATTAAATGTCGTTTCTTTTAATTTTAGGTAAATAATAATGTAAATAGTGTAAATAGACATAAATAAAATAAAAAACTTTTAATTTTAGATGAAACAACAGTGTCAATTTATTATCCAAAATAATACTCCATTATAAAACGACATTTGCGTCATAACATAACCAAAAATAAAGGAGAATATAATCACAATGGAAAAGTTGAAATTTACCTTCGTTATCAAAGCCGCACAAGGAGGTAAGAGTAATTTTATGGCCGTAACCCAAATAGAAAATACATTGGGAGAAAAATTTGAGATCCCAGAGGATCAACAACCTACCTCACTCCATACCACATTAAAAGGAACGAGTGAGTTCGCAAGAGTAAAGGAAACGTTGACCAAACGACATGAAAAACGGAGCGTTTGGATTTTATTGACCCCAGAGCTAAACCAATGCTATATGGATGAGGCAGGAAATATGCTTTTTAAGGACACATTCCTTGAACAAATCCAAGACAAGGTTGAGCCAGAAGATGGGTTACTAAAAGACCTTTTAAAACAACTACTTGATGAAAAAAAGAAGAACAGCACAGAGAATTTAAGTAAAAAAGCTGAGAAATTCGTTATAGATAAATTTTCGAACAAAAACCCAAATGCGGAGCAGTGGATACGAGAATTTGATACTGAATGCAGAAGATTGGAGGTAAAAGAGAATCAGATGATTGAGATGTTTAAATTATTTCTAGACCGGTCGTGTCTTGACTGGTACTCGTCCATGATGCTGAAATTGACCATAAATTCAAATTGGGCAGAATGGAAAAACAATTTTATCGAAACCTACGCAAGTAAGGGTTGGGCACCCGTCAGGTATGCATTGGGGTATAAATACATACCATTCGGGGTCTCTGGTAGACTTTGCGGTAAAAAAAGAACGACTATTATTAGAAATTCGTAAAACCACGGACACGGGAATGCTGATCGACCTGATTACAACAGCTCTGCCAAACTTTATTACTGATAAGCTAGATCGTGAATCATTGAAAAAAACTGAAAACTTATTCGGCGCGTTGGGAAAACTGGAACACCTGGCGGAGACAAAAAAAGAACGAAAAACCGATACCCAAAAGACCAAACCTGAGAAAAATGCATGCACAATATGTGAACGGACGGCGCCACTCGGAATCGAACTGCTGGTTCAAGAATAAAGAAAATGGAGAACAAAAAAATGAAAAAATCAAACATGTCAATAACGCGGAATTAGAGGTAGAACTAGAACACGAGAGTCCAAAAAACTAATCTTGACACCACTGATTAAAATAAAAGTATTACTCAATGATTTCCTTGAATTGGACGGAATCTATGATTCCGGATCAAACGTGTCATTAATCAATTCAAAATTCTTGAAAAAAAAGAACGTAGTCAATAATCAGGGAAATAATACTAATAATTTACAAACAATCAGTGGTGTAAAGAAAGCCGAAGGCTGGATAGAGGTAAAACTAAAAATTTTCGAAATGGAAAAAAAATTAAAATATTTGTTGTTGATGATATGAATTTCAAATACGATCTCCTACTTGGTTTAGATTCAATAAAAGAATTCAAATTGACTCACGACGAGAATTTAAACGTCAAACAGAGTTGTTTGAACACAAAAGAAATTGATAAACAAGAAAATATTTCAAAAGAAACGATAAAAAAGAATAATGATATGAGATTTGTTATAAACTTCAATGAACATATAGTAAAAGAAAATTTTCAAATTCAAATTAACCACTTATTATGTGAAGAAAAAAACGAAATCAATAAATTAGTTGAACGATACAAAAGTGTATTCGCCAAAGATAAATACGATATAGGGACAGTGAGGAACTATGAAGCTCACATAGATCTAGTCGTTGAAAAATACCCCAGTAAACGTCCATATAGGTGTACTATAGATGATAAAAAAGAAATAGAGGAGCAGATAGCGAAGCTGTTAGAAAGAGACCTGATCGAGGAATCATATAGCCCCTTTGCTGCCCCAGTCACATTGGCATACAAACGAGACGAAGGGACGAAATCTAGACTGTGTATAGACTTTAGGGAATTGAACAAAATCGTAATACCTGAATCTCAACCTTTTCCTCTAATCGAGGACATAATGGAAAAAGCGCGAAATTGTAAATATTTTACAAAATTAGATATAAATTCTGCCTTTTGGTCAATTCCCCTAAAGATTACAGATAGGCAAAAGACAGCTTTCGTAACTCAAGAGGGTCACTTTCAATGGACCTGCTTACCGTTTGGCCTGAAAACTGCACCAGCAATTTTTCAACGGATATTAAGTAATATTATTAGGAAAAATAAACTAAAGGATTTCACAGTAAACTATATTGATGATGTTCTTGTTTTTTCTAAAAGTTTCGATGAACATGTGAATCACGTCGGCCAATTGCTGGAGGCTGTATTGAAGGAAGGATTTAGACTTAAATTTTCAAAATGCACGTTTGCGGAAAGTTCAGTAAAATACTTGGGCCACATAATAGAAAATAATAATATATATCCAATAAATGATAATTTAGTAGCTATAAAGGCCTTTCCGACCCCGAAAACTAGAAAAAATATTCGTCAATTCCTTGGAAAAATAAATTTTTATAACAAATATATCAAAGATAGCACAAAGATTCTGGAACCTTTGCATAATTTATTACGAAAAGATCAAAATTTTATATGGACAGAAAGATGTCAAAACTCATTTAATAATATAAAAAACCTTCTATGCTCAAAACCAGTGTTGGGGATCTTCGATCCGGATAAACAAATACACATATACACTGACGCAAGCATACAAGGACTCGGAGCGATTCTAAAACAGCCACAAGAAAACGGGGACGAAAAACCTATTGCATACTTTTCGAAAAAACTGACAAAAAGTCAAACCCAAAAGAAAGCTATTTACTTAGAATGTTTAGCTATAAAGGAGGCTATACAATACTGGCAATACCGACTAATGGGAAAGAGATTCACTATTTTTACTGACCACAAACCTCTGTTGCAAGTAAATATAAAATCACGAACAGATGAAGAACTCGGAAACATGACACTCTTTTTATCACAGTACAATTTTGATATCAAATATAATCCGGGAAAATATAATACTGAAGCCGATTGTTTGAGCCGGAATCCAGTTCTCGAACCAACCGAGGAAGAAGACAAAACCCTAAAAATTGTGAATCTCGTTAGCTTAAACGAAATCTTGGAAGACCAGAAAAAAAACCCAGATTTACAAACAAAAAAAGAGAAATTGGTACTAACAGATAAAATATATTATAAATGCGTAAAAAAGACAAACAAAATTCTGCTATCGGAAAACATGGGCGTTGCATTAATAAAGAAAATTCATAACCATTACTGTCACATAGGTAGAGAACAAATAAAAAGCAAAATAAGCCCGTACTTCACGTTTAAAAATATGACAACACACATAAAAGAGAGTTGTAAGAAATGTACCATATGCATAAAAAATAAGACTAGAGGCCAGGAAAAGTTTGGATTAATGTCTCATTTAGGACCAGCAGAAAAACCTTTTGAAATAGTATCCATAGATACAATTGGTGGTTTCGGCGGTTCTAGATCAACGAAGAGATATTTGCATCTTCTAACAGACCATTTCACGCGATATGCCTATATCTTAACATCACAGACTCAATCGGCAAGAGACTTCACAAAACTCGTGGAAAATGTAATAAAATCGTACAAAATTGAAATAATACTAGCCGATCAATACCCTGGAATAAACTCTACAGAGTTTAAAGAGTTTCTACAGGAAAAAGGCATAAAAATAATATTCACTTCGGTTGATACTTCCTTTTCAAACGGCCTAAATGAGAGACTAAATCAAACGATGATTAATAGGATAAGATGTAAATATAATGAAGGAGAAACAAAAACTGCGTGGACAACAATAGCTCACGAATGCACAAAGCGTTACAACGAAACGGTGCATTCCGTGACAAAATTCAGTCCAAAATATTTGTTAGAGGGTGACGATGTAAAAATTCTGCCAAAAGAGCTGGATAAAGAACATAAAGACCTAAAACATGATAGAGAAATCGCGTTTACAAATAGTCAAAGGTCCCACAATTATAATAAGAAATTGTTTGATAAATCAAGAGTCGAGTATGAATTTAAGATCGGAGAAAAAGTATTTGTTGAAAACGGTAACAAACTGAATAGAAAGAAATTAAGCGAAATAAGAAGCGGTCCTTTTGAAATACTTGAGAAAATATCAAAATGTATCTTTAAAATAAGTACAGGATATAAAAAAGCGGAATCAAATTTATTCCATGTATCAAAACTACTACCAGCTCCTAAAGATGAGATTAGGTAATTATAGAACTTTTTTTTGTACGTCAAAAAAACTCAGTCAAGGGGGGAGATGTAATGAAAAGAATATTCTTTCCATTCATTGTACATCTACTAACAGTAGATGTCACTAGGTACATTTTAAAACTAGACTTAAGATATAATCACCACATGTATTACAAGGTATAAAAATGCGTATACAAAGGAGCAGACGATAGAAAGCACATGCTATTTCAATAAAATAGAGAAATAATTGACATTAAATGTCGTTTCTTTTAATTTTAGGTAAATAATAATGTAAATAGTGTAAATAGACATAAATAAAATAAAAAACTTTTAATTTTAGATGAAACAACAGTGTCAATTTATTATCCAAAATAATACTCCATTATATACATATATATATATGTATATATATTTATCAAAAAAAAAATTGAAATTGTTCAGATCGGTTAACTATAGCATATAGCTTCCATACAAACTTAACACATAGTTACTAACAGAAATGCACCAGAAAAATTTATATCTCGCTTCCAACTACTTGACAAAATATTTTGTTCCTTGGATTTTGTAGGAAATTGAATGCTCTACAAAAAAGGTCTATTATGATTTTTTCGTAAACGCAACCGTTTAAAAGATATTAACGGTTGAAGTTTGATTATTTTTGGGAAAATTTTTTATTTTTTATGAATTTTATAACTCAATGAAAAAAATCATTATGAATAAGGTTTTTGGAGAGGCTTTCTTAGAGGTGTCTAGGAACCTATTTTTCAGAGTATCAAACGAAAAAAAAATTTTTTTTTTGATCCACCTTAATATGCATTGATGTTTGACGATGAATATCTCGTAAACGCTTAACTTAATCGAAAAATCATAGGAGACCATTTTTATAGAGCAGTAAATTTCCTACAAAACTATGAGTTTCATCATTCATTATAATTTTTTTTTCATTGAGTTATAAAATTCATAAGGTTATTCAAAATTTGTAAAACATGGTCACTTTACCCTCGTTGCGGCACGTCTTCCCATTATCCAATCGCCAAAATTTTTTGCAGAACATAATATTATACTCTAATGCAACTTTTAGGGGGGTGTGATGCCCTGTACACTATATTTTTTTTTCTCCCGTATAGCTAAGGTGCACCCTAATGTATGTATATATTTTTGCTTTTTTTTGCTTTTTTTTTGTTATTTATAATTTCTTTTTTGTCACAAATTTTTTCTATATTTTATTTATATTTTTAGTTAATCTAGTTAGTTAGTTTTTCACCATAGTGCCATTCAGAACGGCTCGAAGGACCATACATAAATTACCACTTCCACTGTACCACCCACTCCGGAAGAAAAATCTTTTTTATGGACAAATGATTGCGTTTTATTCTTTGAAATATTCATAAACTTTACTACTTCGTTAAAGTAAAAATCTCCCTGGTCGGATACAAGTGGAGTGACAGCGGATGTATGCAAAGGAAAGGTAAATTGATGGTCTCCTTGGTGGGATACCAAAGGAGGTTAGATCTAGTACATAAAATAAATATAACTAGTATATATGTAAATAAAAAAACAATCGAACATGAATTTGATGAGCTGCGCGCCGAAGATCTGGTCGATGAGGCAAAATGACTTGGGTTGCGCGCCGAAAATAGCAAAAAAAACGTCCGCGATGTGAATTGTTCGTAGATCGTGATCGAAAGAGGGCCGTCCTCTTCCAGGACGAGGGTTTTTGCTCGTTGGGCTGTGGAGAGTTATGCTGGGTTGATGTACGGCGTGTATTGGTGTGTATGCCGGTGTAGACTGCTGCTTCCAGTTGACGTGTGTTGTCTCCAAGTGTGGTGAGTGTGCCAGTGTTGCTTTGTGAGTGGTGTGTTGTGTGGTATAGTGGTGTATGAGAGCGGGAAGCTTAACTCGTTTATAGCCTTGACAGACGGCAGCGTTAATCCGGATTAACTGCGCACTTAATCAGATCCAAATTTGTAGGTGACAGACGGCAGCTATGCGGGTTTGAAACTCTCATAAACAGCTCATTGTCCTTTTTATAATATTTTCAATGAAAATTGATAGAAGATAAACATTACGGTTGTTAGCCGACCAATTTTTACCACACCATTTTTTAATACAAAAACTTATCAACACATTATTTTTAAAACTGCATCATAACATAGAAGTTTTATTGATATTACATTGAGAATTTGATAAACAGCTGTCAGGGTTGCTTGTATTTCATTCACAATAGATGAAAATTGGCCATTTTTAACAATGTTGCCAACGAAAATCTCACAAACTCCCTAAAATTTTGAGAGTTATTTTTGCATTCAGAAACGGAGTTATCTGTGGTAACTCCTGAATTAATCCCGAAAAATGCAATTAATCTGGTTTAACGCTGCCGTCTGTCAATGCTATTAGCCAAACGGCTTTCTTAATTTCTGCATCAATACCATAAATTTGATAACATCTGCGTACATATGTATAATGGGTTGTCAAAAAAGTCTTGCGGTATTTTTATTGAATTTTTTTTATTGAAATTGAAATGAGTTTTTGATGACTCATGCCCAGCTCTTGACCGATTCTACGGCTGCTACTATGCCGGTCTCTTTCGACCAATTCAGCGATCTTATCGCAATTTTCGACGACAGGCCTTCCGGAGTGTGGCGCATTTTCGACCACCTCTACACCAGAACGAAAAAGTTGAAACTATCGTTGTGCGGTGGAAATGGAAACTGTATCGGGTCCATAAACTGCACAAATTTTATTGGCGGCTTGAGATGCACTTTTGCCTTTATCGTAGTAGTACTGTAAAATATGCCGTATTTTCTCTTTATCTCCATGTTTGCGACGCTATAACTCACGAACGACTTAAAAGAAACGACAGTCAATCAAAGACGTGTTAGCGCTTTCCAAAAAGGTATAACATCACCCGATGCGACGAATAAAACGAGAACTCCGCGCTTTCAGCGCCAACTAGCGAAAATACCGCAAAACTTTGTTCACAACCTATTATTAAGTAATGGCCAACATCAATTTTAAAGTCTTTGCTATTATGCTTGTTGAATCTGTGTCCTGGGTCCTGGACAGGAACGGTTCTATACCCTAATTACAAATTTTTGCATATAGTAAAATTTTGGTTTTCTCGAACCTCTTCTTCTTCTTCTTAATTGGCGTAAACACCGCTTATGCGACTATACCCGAGTTAACAACAGCGCGCCAGTCGTTTCTTCTTTCCGCTACTTGGCGCCAATTGGATATTCCAAGCGTAGCCAGGTCCTTCTCCACCTGGTCCTTCCAACGGAGCGGAGGTCTTCCTCTGCTTCCCCCGGCGGGTACAGCGTCGAATACTTTCAGAGCTGGAGAGTTTCCGTCCATTCGGACAACATGACCTAGCCAGCGTAGCCGCTGTCTTTTAATTCGCTGAACTATGTCAATGTCGTCATATATCTCGTACAGCTCATCGTTCCATAGAATGTGATATTCGCCGTGGCCAAATCGCAAAGGACCATAAATCTTTTGCAGAACTTTTCTCTCGAAAGCTCGCAACGTCGACTCATCAGTTGTTGACATCGTCCAAGCCTCTGCACCACATAGCAGGACGGGAATTATAAGTGACTTATAGAGTTTGGTTTTTGTTTGTCGAGAGAGGACTTTGCTTCTCAATTGCCTACTCAGTCCGACGTAGCACCTGTTGGCAAGAGTTATCCTGCGTTGGATTTCTAGGCTGATGTTGTTGGTGGTGTTTACGCTGGTTCCAAGATAGACGAAATTATCTACGATTTCAAAGTTATGACTGTCAACAGTGACGTGAGTTCCAAGTCGCGAGTGCGACGACTGTTTGTTTGATGACAGGAGATATTTCGTTTTGCCCTCGTTCACTGCCAGACCCATTTGTTTTGCTTCCTTGTCCAGTCTGGAGAAAGTAGAACTAACGGTGCGGGTGTTAAGGCCGATGATATCAATATCTTCGGCATACTCCAGCAGCTGTACACTCTTATAAAAGATGGTACCTTCTCTGTTAAGTTCTGCAGCTCGAACTATTTTCTCCAGAAGCTGGTTGAAAAAGTCACACGATAGGGAATCCCCTTGTCTGAAACCTCGTTTGGTATCGAACGGCTCGGAGAGGTCCTTCCCGATTCAGACGGAGCTTTTGGTGTTGCTCAACGTCAGCTTACACAGCCGTATCAGTTTTGCGGGGATACCAAATTCAGACATCGCGGCATAAAGGCAGCTCCTTTTCGTGCTGTCGAAAGCAGCTTTGAAATCGACGAAGAGGTGGTATGTGTCGATTCTTCTTTCACGGGTCTTTTCCAAGATTTGACGCATGGTGAATATCTGGTCGGTTGTTGATTTTCCAGGTCTGAAGCCACACTGATAAGGTCCAATCAGTTTGTTGACGGTGGGCTTTAATCTTTCACACAATACGCTCGATAGAACCTTATATGCGATGTTGAGGAGACTAATCCCACGGTTTTTGGCGCAGATTGTGGGGTCACCTTTCTTATGGATTGGGCATAGCACACTTAAATTCCAATCGTTGGGCATGCTTTCGTCCGACCATATTTTACAAAGAAGCTGATGCATGCTCCTTATCAGTTCTTCGCCGCCGTGTTTGAATAGCTCGGCCGGCAATCCGTCGGCCCCTGCCGCTTTGTTGTTCTTCAGGCGGGCCATTGCTATTCGAACTTCTTCATGGTCGGGTAATGGAACGTCTACTCCATCGTCATCGATTGGGGAATCGGGTTCTCCTTCTCCTGGTGTTGTGCGTTCACTGCCATTCAGCAGGCTGGAGAAGTGTTCCCTCCATAATTTAAGTATGCTCTGGGCATCAGTGACTAGATCGAAATGTTAACCGTTTCCTATAACAAATAGTGCCACCGATGAATTTAGGAAATATGCTCATCATTAGGAAAATTGAAATTAATTTTGAATTTTGGACCTCAATAAAGGAGCTATTTTCCTGCAAAGAACATAATTTTTTATAATATTAAAATAACTAATTTTTGCCAAAAATTATAAAATTCTATTGGTTAAAATGGGTAATACTGTAAATCCGTATATTCCAAAAAAAAGGACCGCGAAATAAAAAGTAAAAACTGACACAGAATTTAAATAATTGAAAATTAAAAAAAAAAAGGTGCGTGGAGTCCCTACGCGCGGATGAAGTTATACTTCTTAGTGATATTCCAAGAAATGCATATCATTTTGTATGAAAGAAAACTAGAAAACTTAAATTCACATTTTATAAATTTATTATAATATATTATCTCCCCGAGCATACCTTTGCCAACAAGTCGTCTTTTCGCGACGATGGCTAAAGCTAAAAATCATAAATTGCACAACTTTCTGGTGCTTCTCGCAAAAATCTGCGTCGATATGTATTCACGATCATACGTATACATACATAGATATTTACACATGTTTGTAGGCGAAGCTGCTACAGCGGCAAGGGGTGATAATCGGCGGCCATTGCTTTACTTATGATCAAAGATTTGCCTGCCGTTGCCAAGCATGATTTCTTAGCTAGATCGCAAGCAGCCTATTTCGAGGAAATGAAACGTAATGTAAATGAAGGAGAATTTATTGTGACTCTTGATTTTTCCGAAAATTATACTTGCCAAGTACAAGATGCCATGCAGTCTCAACATTGGGCTAATGTTCAGGCAACTTTACATCCCTATGTAGTGTACTATAAAAAAAATAACGCGGTCAAAAATGAAAACTACGTCTTGATTTCTGAAAATTTGCACCATGATGCAAACGCGGTGCATTTATTTAACACGAAAGTCATCGCCTACTTGAAAAGCAAATTTGGTCAAACGAGTATCAAAAAAGTGATATATTTCTCCGATGGAGCCGGATCTCAATACAAAAATAAATTCAATTTGAGCAACTTGCTGCAACACAAAACAGATTTCAATGTTGTTGTTGTTGTTGTGTTCACAGAAAAATGCTGATAACTTTCCACGAAATTGAGTCCCCTAAAATTTTGTTTATTTGTAAGACGCGCAATTGAACACGTAACAGTTATTTGCAAGAAACGTAATTAAAAACGATTGAGAAGTTGTAAAAAAAATTATTTGTTTAAAAAAATTGTTTATAATTTCAACGAAATAATTCGGTTGGATTATATAACTGCAATATATGTCAATTAAACTTATTTTGTATCATTGTTACAACAAACCGAACACCGAGCTCGAATAAGTATCAACAAAATTAGTTTTTCTCTCGTAAATGCTGAAAAAATAAATTGTTAATATCTGCGTAAAAAATTATAATTTCACAAAACCAGCTGAAACGTGTTTTTATATACTCTAAATCTAATAAACTATACGTTTGTTTTAAAAGTTTTTGACCAACAAAAATAATGTGGCCCGTTTCAAAAATTTTGTCACAGATAAAATTAATGAATTTTTGTCAATTAAAGGCCATATAAAAAAGTTTGTTTTCGATAATGAATTTAATTCAGGGAATTTTTAAATAGAGAAAATATAGAATTTCATGCCACTAAACCACATAGCCATACGGGAAATTCAGATGTAGAGAGAATAAATAATACCCTTACCGAACGTATAAGAACCCTAAATTTAGAAGAAAAAGTTCCAATTACCATTCAAATGTGTAAAGCCGTAAAACTTTATAACAATTCATTTCATACCACAATAAAAGCTACTCCTTTAGATGTTCAAAACAACAAAGTTAATCATAGCAATTAAAAATCGGTTAGAAGAAGCAAAATTGAAGATCATTTCTAAACATAACACAAGAAAGGAAAATTACCTAGAAAAAAGGCGAGAAGGTTTCATTCGAAATTACAAAAGCGTTAGACACAAAGAAGAACCAAAATTTATTAAAAGAAATCTAGAAAACGTACATACTTCAAATATTAAACGCCCTTTTAAATTTGCAAATGACAACAATCACAATAGAAACTCTAACGACAATTAGCCCATTTTAAAACAAAAATCTATCCCCTTCAGTGTAATGCACAATATATATCTTTTAAAAGAAGATAAAAAAACAAAATATACATTTTTTTAATTCCGGTTATATGTATATAACCTATATTCCCATCGATCATCTCAATTTTAATAAATATATACTTACCATTGTTGAAAATAAAATTGTAAAAATATAAAACAATAATTACCTATCATAATTTATACCTATTAATATTAATATAAAACAACGTTTCTTTTGGTTAAGTACTATACATATGTACATAGATACGCTACGCTATTAAAATCATATTTAAAAAAACTCCAAATTAAAAATGTTTACAATTCACATATTCATAAAAAAAACTTATTTTATCGATTGAATTAATTAAAATTCAATAAAATTATTATACATATATTTTTGTAATGAGATCCAGGAGAATCTCAAATCAAAGGGTGGAGGAGTTACATTCCTATACTCTAAACACCTTGTAATAATATATACTTATGTATGTATATGGTAAATGCTTAATAGCTTACTAACATAAAATTAGGTTCCACATTAGGCTTAGTTGTGGAATAAGAGAGTGAGCGTATTTCGGGTCTGCTAACGCCAACTCAACTAAAAACATAAATATATACATACATATATATATAAATAAATAATATAAATAAGTATATATAAGTAAATAAGCTAATTTCGAACGATAATACAGTTAAGCCTAATATTAGAAGCTAACTAACTAAGAATGTCAGTACAGTTAGCATTAGAATAAGGAGTATGTAAACTAATAAGGAATATAAAGTTAGTCAGTCTTAAGATTCACTTCAATAAATACGGTTGTCAAAAAAAGGCCGAAGCTTTTTCTTTTGTAAACCATAACTTACGCGATTTTCGCTACATGGCGCCAATTGGATATTCCAAGCGAAGCCAGGTCCTTCTCCACTTGGTCCTTCCAAAGGAGTGGAGGTCTTCCTCTTCCTCTGCTTCCCCCGGAGGGTATTGCGTCGAATACTTTCAGAGCCGCTGTCTTTTAATTCTCTGAACTACGTCAATGTCGCCGTATATCTCGTACAGCTCATCGTTACATCGAATGCGATATTCGCCGTGGCCAATGCGCAAAGGACCATAAATCTTTCGCAGAATTTTTCTATCGAAAACTTGTAACGTCGACTCATTGCTGTCATCGCCCAAGCCTCTGCACCATATAGCAGGACGGGAATTATGAGCGACTTATAGAGTTTAGCTTTTGTTCGTCGAGAGAGGACTTAACTTTTCAATTGCCTACTCAGTCCGAAGTAGCACCTGTTGGCAAGAGCAATCCTGCGTTGGATGCTGACATTGTTGGTGGTGTTTACACTGGTTCTAAGATAGACGAAATTATCTACAACTTCAAAGTTATGACTGTCAACAGTGACGTGAGAGCCAAGTCGCGCGTGCGACGACTGTTTGTTTGATGACAGGAGATATTTCCTTTTGCCCTCGTTCACTGCCAGACCTATTTTCTGTGCTTCCTTGTCCAGCCTGAAGAAAGTAGAACTAACGGCGCGGGTGTTGAGGCCGATGATATCAATATCATCGGCATACGCCAGCAGCTTTACACTCTTACAGAAGATGGTACCTTCTATATTTAGTTCTGCAGCTCGAATTATTTTCACCAGAAGCAGGTTGAAGAAGTCGCACTATAGGAAGTCGCCTTGTCTGAAACCTCGTTTGGTATCGAACAACTTAGAGAGGTCCATCCCGATCCTGACGGAGCTTTTCGTGTTGCTCAAAGCAGCTTTGAAATAGACGAAGAGGTAGTGTGTGTCGATTCTCATTTCACGGGTCTTTTCGAAGATATGGCGCATGGTGAATATTTGGCCAGTTGTTGATTTGAGAGGTCTAAGGCCACATTGATAAGGTCCAATCAGTTTGTTGACGGTGGAACCTTATATGCGATGTTGAGGAGGCTAATCCCACGGTAGTTGGCGCAGATTGTGGGGTCTCCTTTTTTATGGATTGGGCATAGCACACTTCAATTCCAATCGTTGGGCATGCTTTCGTCCAACCATATTTTACAAAGAATCTGATGCATGCTCCATATCAGTTCTTCGCCGCCGTGTTTGAATAGCTCGGCTGGCAATCCGTCGGCACCTGCCGCTTTATTGTTCTTCAGGCGGGCAATTGCTATTCGAACTTCTTCATGGTCGGGCAATGGAACGTCTGCTCCATCGTCATCGATTGGGGAAACGGGTTCGCCTTCTCCTGGCGTTGTGCGTTTACTGCCATTCAGCAGCCTAGAGAAGTGTTCCCTCCATAATTTAAGTATGCTCTGGGCATCGATCACTAGATCACCTTGGGGGGTTCTACAAGAGTATGCTCCGGTCTTGAAACCATCTGTAAGCCGTCGCATTTTTTCGTAGAATTTTCGAGCATTACCCTTGTCGGCCAGCTTATCAAGCTCTTCGTACTCACGCATTTCAGCCTCTTTTTTCTTCTGTCTGAAAATGCGTCTCGCTTCCCTTTTCAACTCTCGGAATCTATCCCATCCCGCACGTGTAGTGGTCGATCGTAATGTTGCGAGGTAGGCAGCCTGTTTTCTCTCCGCTGCGACACGGCAATCCTCGTCGTACCAGCTGTTCTTTTGCACTTTCCGAAAACCAATGGTTTCGGTTGCAGCTGTACGTAAGGAGTTTGAAATGCCGTCCCACAGTTCCCTTATACCGAGTTGTTGACGAGTGCTCTCTGAGAGCAGGAGTGCAAGCCGAGTGGCAAATCGTTCGGCTGTCTGTTGCGATTGCTGCTTCTCGACGTCGAACCTTCCTTGTGTTTGTTGACGTGCGTTTTTTGCTGCACAGAGGCGGGTGCGAATCTTAGCTGCAACAAGATAGTGGTCCGAGTCGATGTTAGGACCTCGGAGCGTACGCACGTCTAGAACAGTGGAGACGTATCTTCCGTCTATCACAACATGATCGATCTGGTTGGTGGCTTTTCGATCCAGAGACTGCCAGGTAGCTTGATGTATCTTCTTGTGCTGGAATCTAGTACCACAGATAACCATATTTCGGGCCCCGGCGAAGTCAACTCATTTGGGGATGTTTCGTCGTGGAGGCTGAATTTACCAACCGTAGTGCCAAATATACCTTCTTTGCCCACCCTGGCGCTGAAGCCTCCAAGCACGATTTTGACATCGTGGCGGGGGCAGCTCTCATAAGCGCGCTCCAAGCGCCAACGGAAGGCATCTTTGGTGACATCGTCCTTCTCTTCCGTCGGGGCGTGGGCGCAAATCAGCGATATGTTGAAGAACATCGCTTTGATGCGGATTGTGGCTAGACGTTCATTCACCGGAGTGAATGATAGTACTCGGCGACGGAGTCTCTCTCCCACCACAAATCCAACACCAAACCTGCGCTCCTTTATATGGTCACTGTAGTAAATGTCACAAGGACCTACTCGTTTCTGTCCTTGTCCCGTCCATCGTATTTCTGTAACGGCGGTGATGTCAGCCTTTATTTTCACGAGGACACTACGGTTGGTAAATTCAGCCTCCACGACGAAACATCCCCAAATGGGTTGACTTCGCCGGGGCCCGAAATATGGTTATCTGTGGTACTAGATTCCAGCACAAGAAGATACATCAAGCTACCTGGCAGTCTCTGGATCGAAAAGCCACCAACCAGATCGATCATGTTTTGATAGACGGAAGACACGTCTCCACTGTTCTAGACGTGCGTACGCTCCGAGGTCCTAACATCGACTCGGACCACTATCTTGTTGCAGCTAAGATTCGCACCCGCCTCTGTGCAGCAAAAAACTCACGTCAACAAACACAAGGAAGGTTCGACGTCGAGAAGCAGCAATCACAACCGACAGCCGAACGATTTGCCACTCGGCTTGCACTCCTGCTCTCAGAGAGCCCTCGTCAACAACTCGGTATAAGGGAACTGTGGGACGGCATTTCAAACTCCTTACGTACAGCTGCAACCGAACCATTGGTTTTCGGAAAGTGCAAAAGAACAGCTGGTACGACGAGGATTGCCGTGTCGCAGCGGAGAGAAAACAGGCTGCCTACCTCGCAACATTACGATCGACCACTACACGTGCGGGATGGAATAGATTCCGAGAGTTGAAAAGGGAAGCGAGACGCATTTTCAGACAGAAGAAGAAAGAGGCTGAAATGCGTGAGTACGAAGAGCTTGATAAGCTGGCCGACAAGGGTAATGCTCGAAAATTCTACGAAAAAATGCGACGGCTTACAGATGGTTTCAAGACCGGAGCATACTCTTGTAGAACCCCCCAAGGTGATCTAGTGATCGATGCCCAGAGCATACTTAAATTGTGGAGGGAAAACTTCTCCAGGCTGCTGAATGGCAGTGAACGCACAACGCCAGGAGAAGGCGAACCCGTTTCCCCAATCGATGACGATGGAGCAGACGTTCCATTGCCCGACCATGAAGAAGTTCGAATAGCAATTGCCCGCCTGAAGAACAATAAAGCGGCAGGTACCGACGGATTGCCAGCCGAGCTATTCAAACACGGCGGCGAAGAACTGATATGGAGCATGCATCAGATTCTTTGTAAAATATGGTTGGACGAAAGCATGCCCAACGATTGGAATTTAAGTGTGCTATGCCCAATCCATAAAAAAGGAGACCCCACAATCTGCGCCAACTACCGTGGGATTAGCCTCCTCAACATCGCACATAAGGTTCCACCGTCAACAAACTGATTGGACCTTATCAATGTGGCCTTAGACCTCTCAAATCAACAACTGGCCAAATATTCACCATGCGCCATATCTTCGAAAATACCCGTGAAATTAGAATCGACACACACCACCTCTTCGTCTATTTCAAAGCTGCTTTGAGCAACACGAAAAGCTCCGTCAGGATCGGGATGGACCTCTCTAAGTTGTTCGATACCAAACGAGGTTTCAGACAAGGCGACTTCCTTTAGTGCGACTTCTTCAACCTGCTTCTGGTGAAAATAATTCGAGCTGCAGAACTAAATATAGAAGGTACCATCTTCTGTAAGAGTGTAAAGCTGCTGGCGTATGCCGATGATATTGATATCATCGGCCACAACACCCGCGCTGTTAGTTCTGCTTTCCCCAGGCTGGACAAGGAAGCACAGAAAATAGGTCTGGCAGTGAACGAGGGCAAGACGAAATATATCCTGTCATCAAACAAACAGTCGTCGCACTCGCGACTTGGCTCTCACGTCACTGTTGACAGTCATAACTTTGAAGTTGTAGATAATTTCGTCTATTTAGGAACCAGTATTAACACCACCAACAATGTCAGCGTGGAAATCCAACGCAGGATTGCTCTTGCCAAAAGGTGCTACTTCGGACTGAGTAGGCAATTGAAAAGTAAAGTCCTCTCTCGACAAACAAAAACCAAACTCTATAAGTCACTCATAATTCCCGTCCTGCTATATGGTGCAGAGGCTTGGACGATGACAGCAACCGATGATTCGACGTTACGAGTTTTCGGGAGAAATGTTCAGCGAAAGATTTATGGTCCTTTGCGCAGTGGCCACGGCGAATATCGCATTCGATGGAACGATGAACTGTACGAGATATAAAACGGCATTGACATAGTTCAGCGAATTAAAAGACAGCGGCTACGCTGGCTAGGTCATGTTGTCCTGATGGACGAAAACACTCCAGCTCTGAAAGTATTCGACGCAGTACCCGCTGGGGGAAGCAGAGGAAGAGGAAGACCTGCACTCCGTTGGAAGGACCCAGTGGAGAGGGACCTGGCTTCGCTTGGAATATCCAATTGGCGCCACGTAGCAAAAAGAAGAAACGAAAGACGCGCTGCTGTTAACTCGGTTATAAACGCGTAAGCGGTGTCTACGCCAATTAAGAAGAAGAAGAAACTGACGTGAGTTTTTAATTTTAATTCCATTGAAAGGAACTGAATTATCATTTTATAAAATAAAATGTAATATTATAAGTGATAACATGAATGAGAGTATGTAGTATATGTAATTTTTTTTTAATAATAGAAAAAATTAATACAAAATATGAAAACCCCGTTCTTTATTTCATTATATCTAGTCATTATTAGAACCAGTTACAAAATCCTTGTACTATGTAATTATAATAATTTACTATGTATAATAGTAACTCTTAGTACTTTCTTAATGGATTTTTCAACCTTTGGTTCATAGCGTTACGGCTCTAAAAGCTCAAGTGGCTTGCGCACAATTGAGCTTCTTCGTATATTCACAAGTGTTTTGTATTCATAATTGTCAGAGAATCCTAAGCAAAGATTCATAAGTATTGCGAGCTCATAACCGAACACTTGTGAATATATGCTTCGTACAAGCTAAGCAGCCCACAAGCCAAAACTCTCTCTCTCATAATTGTAAGTGAGCAGTAATCACACTTGTACTCATTTCGTGAATAATTTGCTTGCTTCATACTCAATTTTTCGCAAGTGGCTCAAAGTTGTGTTTAACTCATTCACTGCAGATCACTGGTATCAACATGAATTATTTCATTAGTAGTTTTGGGTGTTTCAGTAACAAAAAATTTGTTTTTTATATGATTTCGGTCATATTTGCCGGCTGAACATGTATCGCAATTATTTATTACCTGATGTATTTGCTCTTTAATATGAGGATTATATAATTTATCCTTTAATTTTTGTAAGTGGCTATAATTCCACAGTGACTACTTTCATTTTTATGAAATAATGTAATTTGTTTTCTTAATTCTTCTTCGTTGTCAACGTCTTTTGCTAAATAAGAACATTTGACAAATTTCACGTTGAGATTAGATGCAAATTCTTTTTCAATAATTTTGTGTACTTTATAATATTCATGATCGCTAAGATGCGAATATAGATCTACTTTTCCTCTACATATTTCCCTTCTAATAATGTCTGTTATTCCATTTTCTTCAAAATCTCTTTGATCAATATAAATTCGTTTGTAATTGAATATAGATTGGACGGCCGTTTGTTTCTCTTTATTATTATTATTTGCATTTCAAACCTGTTAACAATTGTATCTAATATTGGAATTTCAAATCCTGAATTTTCTGCTTCTACTGACATGCTGCTATCTTCATCCATTTGGAAAATTTCTATGTGGGAAATAATTTCGTCATTTCTTATTCTGCTCAAAAAATCTGCTATATAATTGTTTTTCCCTTTAATGTATTCTATGGAAAAATTATATTCGCCCAAACTCCTAACCATCTTTGAAGTCTTGGACTTATGTACTTTCCGGAGCATTTTGTCATTAGCCAATTCAATGGTTGGTGGTCGCATTCCAAATCAAATTGCCCACCAAAGACATAAGGCCTAAAATATTTCACGGCCCATACTATCGCTAAGAGTTCTTTTTCGATAGTAGCATAATTTGTTTCATGATTATTTAGTGTTCTTGATGCATATGCAATGGGGTGACCATCTTGAGACAGAACTGCTCCTATTGCGAAATTACTAAATTGTGGGTTGTATATATTTATTGTTTGCCCTTATTTTAGATATTGCGTCATAGAATGTACAATTTTTGCATAATCCTTAATAAATTTCCTATAAAATCCTGTCATTCCTAAAAATTATTTTATTAAATTATTATTAGTAGCATAATTTGTTTCATGATTATTTAGTGTTCTTGATGCATATGCAATGGGGTGACCATCTTGAGACAGAACTGCTCCTATTGCAAAATTACTAGCATCAGTTGTAATCCTAAACCGTTTATTAAAATTAGGATAACGTAATATAGGTGAATTTGTAACTATATCCTTTAATTTTTCAAACGCTGCAATAAATTGTGAGTTGTATATATTTATTGTTTGCCCTTATTTTAGATATTGCGTCATAGAATGTACAATTTTTGCATAATCCTTAATAAATTTCCTACAAAATCCTGTCATTCCTAAAAATTATTTTATTCCTTTTGTGGTATTAGGTATCTTTAGGTTTTGTATGATTTTAACTTTGGCTGGATTTGGCTTAATTTCTGCTAATATTAAAATGTGGCCCAAAAATTTAGTTTCTTTCTTGAGAAATTCACAGTTGTCCACTTGAATTTTTAACTTTGCT
>NW_026089622.1:12489235-12546039 GCF_024586455.1 Bactrocera neohumeralis | reverse complement strand
CATTTGGTTAATTGCTTCCTCTTGTTGCCTAATGACATTTGCCATTTGTTCCATTTGTTGTTGTTGATTGCTTTGTCCTTCCCTTTCGTCAAGGTTCCTGTTGGCGTCGAAGCGGCTCATGTTTTATTTTATCCGTGCATTGATTTCTAAAATAATTTTTTTATATTTTCTCACAACTTAGAAACACTGGGTCTGCGTTTTTAATGTCACTTATTTTTACGATTTTATTTTAAATTAATTTAATTTGATTTTATTTAAATTTCACTTGAACAGTTTATTATTTTATATTTTCTCACAACTTTGAAACACTGCGTCTGCGTTTTTAATGTCCCTTATTTTTACGTTTTATTTTAATTTAATTTAATTTGATTTTATTTAAATTTCACTTGAACAATTTATTATTTTATTCAGGGATAGGTAAACTTTTATTGTATTTCTTAAGAAACACAACTCCGTGACTGCGCCAGAAATGAAATAAGGTTGAATTAAAAAACAAGCTAAAGCTGTTACTTCTTCCTTTATTCAAGTGAATCTTAAGACTAATTTTACAACAGTTTCGTTCTTAAAATGAAACTTTCAATATTGATCAAAATAAGCAAATGTAAACAAAATCATATATGTAATCTTTTAATACTTTTCCAAGTATTAAATTCGGTGCATTGACATTTATGTGGCTTAAGTACTTTTTTTAAGTGGACGTACAAATAATCCTACGTAATTGGATATTACTTTGACTTTTGCTTATGAAAGTAAAAGTAATAACGTTTCATGTAGTATTCATAAATTTAAGTTCGGTGACATGAAATTTAAGCTACAATGTTTAATTGCAAATTGTTTACATTGCAAGTATCGTTGTTTAATTTTTATGAAGCAACGACACTTGTATTTTCGTTATACATACATATTTATGTGAGTGTCAATTTAAATCAAACCAACAAATAAATAAATGTTTTACACAGTAATGTTGTTGAGTTGATTTAAATATTTTCTTATGATTTCGTCTACGTTGGAGTTTTCATTACATATTGTTGTATGTGGAACTATATATGTATGTGACTCGTACGCATCGTTTTGGTTAGGCACAAATAATTAATAATATAATAGGTTGTCAAAAAAGTCTTGCGGTATTTTCGCTAGTTGGCGCTGAAAGAGCGTAGTTCTAGTTTTATTCATCGCATCGGGTCATGCTATACCTTTTTGGAAAGCTCATTTCAACGCGCTAACACGTGTTTGATTTATTTTTGTTTCTTTTAAGTCGTTCGTGAGTTATAGCGTCGCAAACATGGAGCAAAATAAAGAGAAAATACGGCATATGTTACAGTACTACTACGATAAAGGCAAAAATGCATCTCAAGCCGCCAATAAAAGTTGTGCAGTTTATGGACCCGATACAGTTTCCATTTCCACCTCACAACGATGGTTTCAACGTTTTTGTTCTGGTATAGACGTGCTCGAAGAGGCGCCACGCTCCGGAAGGCCTGTCGTCGAAAATTGCGATAAAATCGCTGAATTGGTCGAAAGAGACCGGCATAGTAGCAGCAGTAGCATCGGTCAAGAGCTGGGTATGAGTCATCAAAAATTCATTTCAATTTCAATAAACAAAAAAAACATTCAATCAATATACCGCAAGACTTTTTTGACAACCCATTATTTAAAATTTACAGTGGCATGTGATAAGTTTCCCACGTGTTAAAGTATTAAAGTGTTCTCGAAAAACAAGACATTTTACTTCCAAAAACGTAATTATGTCGGCCCCGAATAATTTAAATCTTTTTATGAAATGCAATTCTTCTTCTTCTTAATTGGCGTAGACACCGCTTACGCGATTATAGCCGAGTTAACAACAGCGCGCCAGTCGTTTCTTCTTTTCGCTACGTGGCGCCAATTGGATATTCCAAGCGAAGCCAGGTCCTTCTCCACTTGGTCCTTCCAACCGAGTGGAGGTCTTCCTCTTCCTCTGCTTCCCCCGGCGGGTACTGCGTCGAATACTTTCTGAGCTGGAGTGTTTTCAACCATCCGGACAACATGACCTAGCCAGCGTAGCCGCTGTCTTTTAATTCGCTGAACTATGTCAATGTCGTCGTATATCTCGTACAGCTCATCGTTCCATCGGATGCGATATTCGCCGTGGCCAATGCGCAAAGGACCATAAATCTTTCGCAGAATTTTTCTCTCGAAAACTCGTAACGTCGACTCATCGGTTGCTGTCATCGCCCAAGCCTCTGCACTATATAGCAGGACGGGAATTATGAGCGACTTATAGAGTTTAGCTTTCGTTCGTCGAGAGAGGACTTTACTTTTCAATTGCCTACTCAGTCCGAAGTAGCACCTGTTGGCAAGAGCAATCCTGCGTTGGATTTCCAGGCTGACATTATTAGTGGTGTTAATGCTGGTTCCTAAATAGACGAAATTATCTACAACTTCAAAGTTATGACTGTCAACAGTGACTTGAGAGCCAAGTCGCGAGTGCGACGACTGTTTGTTTGATGACAGGAGATATTTCGTTTTGCCCTCGTTCACTACCAGACCTATTTTCTGTGCTTCCTTGTCCAGCCTAGAGAAAGCAGAATTAACGGCGCGGGTGTTGAGGCCGATGATATCAATATCGTCGGCATACGCCAGCAGCTGTACACTCTTATAGAAGATGGTACCTTCTCTGTTTAGTTCTGCAGCTCGAACTATTTTCTCCAGGAGCAGGTTGAAGAAGTCGCACGATAGGGAGTCGCCTTGTCTGAAACCTCGTTTGGTATCGAACGGCTCGGAGAGGTCCTTCCCGATTCAGACGGAGCTTTTCGTGTTGTTCAACGTCAGTTTACACAGCCGTATTAGTTTTGCGGGGATACCAAATTCAGACATCGCGGCATAAAGGCAGCTCCTTTTCGTGCTGTCGAAAGCAGCTTTGAAATCGACGAAGAGGTGGTGTGTGTCGATTCTCCTTTCACGGGTCTTTTCCAAGATTTGGCGCATGGTGAATATCTGGTCGGTTGTTGATTTTCCAGGTCTGAAGCCACACTGATAAGGTCCAATCAGTTTGTTGACGGTGGGCTTTAATCTTTCACACAATACGCTCGATAGAACCTTATATGCGATGTTGAGGAGGCTAATCCCACGGTAGTTGGCGCAGATTGTGGGGTTTCCTTTTTTATGGATTGGGCATAGCACACTTAAATTCCAATCGTTGGGCATGCTCTCGTCCGACCATATTTTACAAAGAAGCTGATGCATGCTCCCTATTAGTTCTTCGCCGCCGTGTTTGAATAGCTCGGCCGGTAGTCCGTCGGCCCCTGCCGCTTTGTTGTTCTTGAGGCGGGCAATTGCTATTCGAACTTCTTCTTGGTCGGGTAATGGAACGTCTGCTCCATCGTCATCGATTGGGGAATCGGGTTCTCCTTCTCCTGGTGTTGTGCGTTCACTGCCATTCAGCAGGCTGGAGAAGTGTTCCCTCCATAATTTAACTATGCTCTGGGCATCAGTGACTAGATCACCTTTGGGGGTTTTACAAGAGTATGCTCCGGTCTTGAAACCTTCTGTAAGCCGCCGCATTTTTTCGTAGAATTTTCGAGCATTACCCCTGTCGGCCAGCTTATCAAGCTCTTCGTACTCACGCATTTCGGCCTCTTTCTTCTTCTGTCTGCAAATGCGTCTCGCTTCCCTCTTCAACTCTCGGTATCTATCCCATCCCGCACGTGTAGTGGTCGATCGTAACGTGGCGAGGTAGGCAGCCTGTTTTCTCTCCGCTGCGACACGGCACTCTTCGTCGTACCAGCTGTTCTTTTGCTCTTTCCGAAAACCAATGGTTTCGGTTGCAGCTGTACGTAAGGAATTTGAAATGCCGTCCCACAGTTCCCTTATACCGAGTTGTTGACTAGTGCTCACAGAGAGCAGGAGTGCAAGCCGAGTAGAAAATCGTTCGGCTGTCTGTTGTGATTGCAGCTTCTCGACGTCGAACCTTCCTTGTGTTTGTTGGCGTGCGTTTTTTGCTGCACAGAGGCGAGGGCGAATCTTAGCTGCAACAAGATAGTGGTTCGAGTCGATGTTAGGACCTCGGAGCGCACGCACATCTAAAACACTGGAGACGTGTCTTCCATCTATCACAACATGATCGATCTGGTTGGTAGTTTTTCGATCCGGAGACAGCCAGGTAGCTTGATGAATCTTCATATGCTGGAATCTAGTACTACAGATAACCATATTTCGGGCCCCGGCGAAGTCAATCAGCCTCAACCCATTTAGGGATGTTTCGTCGTGGAGGCTGAATTTACCGACCGTAGTGCCAAATATACCTTCTTTACCCACCCTGGCGTTAAAGTCGCCAAGCACGATTTTGACATCGTGGCGGGGGCAGCTCTCATTAGCGCGCTCCAAGCGCTCATAGAAGGCATCTTTGGTCACATCGTCCTTCTCATCCGTCGGGGCGTGGGCGCAAATCAGCGATATGTTGAAGAACCTCGCTTTGATGCGGATTTTGGCTATACGTTCATTCACCGGCGTGAATGATAGTACTCGGCGACGGAGTCTCTCTCTCACCACGAATCCAACACCAAACTTGCGCTCCTTTATATGGCCACTGTAGTAAATGTCACAAGGACCTACTCGTCTCTGTCCTTGTCCCGTCCATCGCATTTCTTGGACGGCGGTGATGTCAGCCATTATTTTTGCGAGGACATCAACCAGCTGGGCAGCGGCACCTTCCCAATTAAGGGTCCGGACATTCCAGGTGCATGCCCTCAAATCGTAGTCCTTATTCCGTTTGCCATGGTCGTCATCAAAAGGGGGGTCACTCATCCGAGGCTGTGTTTTCCTTTTCATTGGTATTGTTTTTTACGTGGCGGGTCCCAAGCCCAGCGCACAACCCTATGTAGGGAATGTTTCGCCTTCTCACATTAGCTCACCTTCGAACGGATGTTCTTAGGCTACCCAGAGGATACTTGGTCAAAGACCGGAAGTAGTGAGCTGCTTGAGCCATGTGTAAAAGAATCGTTTCTGGCCACTCCCAAGTGAATGGCGATCAGAGAACTTTCCTCACTTGCGTGAACTTCTACACATGACATCCTTTACCGTTTACCTAAAAATTGCTTTCAATTTCATCAGCTCAATTGTAATTTTCGATAAAAAAATCAAAGATTTATGGTTTAAAAATACAACTCTTTGAAACAAATTAAGTGAATGTTTAGTAAGTTTGGAAAAGCCAAAAGATGAACATGCAGTTCTTATTTTGCAACCAGCAATGGAAGCATTTTCCTTAATAAATGCTGCAAATATTTGCCTTAATTCCTGCTAATGTTAAAATGTGGCCCAAAAATTAGTTTCTTTCTTGAGGAATTCACAGTTGTCCACTTGCATTTTTAACTTTGCTAGCCTTAGGGCTTCGAACATTTGCTTTAAATTAGTTAAATGCTCTTCTAAAGAAATACCAAATACTAAAATATCGTCCATATATACGACGCATATTTTATTAATATGTTCTTTAAAGACTCTATTCATCAATCTTTGAAAAGTTGATGGAGCATTTTTTTATCCAAATGGCATTCAAATAAATTCGTAATGCCCAAATGGTGTTGAGAAGGCGGTTTTTCTTCTGTCTTCCTCTCTAACTGAGATTTCGTGAAAACCTTTGGCTAAATCCAGGGTGGTGAAGTACTGTGATCTACCTAGTTTGTCGAGGATTGAATTTAAGTTTGGAATTGAAAATTTGTCATCCACGGTAAATTCATTTAATTTTCTGTAGTCAATGACAATCCATAAGGGCTATTGTAAGGTGAATTGCTTTCTTTAATTATTTTCTGTTGTAGCATTTCTTCAATTTGGCATTTTATCTCTTCTTCATGAATTTGAGGATATCTATAAATTTTTGAGTATAAAGGCTTACAGTTTGTTGTTGTAATTTCATGCTGTACCTCATTAGTGCATGATAGTTTATCTCCTTCTTTAAAGAAAAGGTCTTCGTAGTCATTGAGCAGCCTTAAGGTTGCTTGATGTTCTTCTTTATTCAAATGGGAAAAATTGACTTTATCTTTTAGATAATTTTGTTTAGTATGTTCTAAATTGCAAAAATTCTCTATTTATTGGGAATAATTAAATTCTTCGAAATAAATTTTATTATTTTTTAAAATTTCATCGTAGTTTTCCGCACAATTAATTTTTGCTTGTAAAGGTTTTAAGAAATTTTGGCCTATTATACCTGAAAATTTTGTGTTTGAAAAGTTCAATAGTGTCCAGTGAAGGGTGCCAAAGCATCCAAATTCTTTTGGAAATGGTGTGGTTACTACACTTTTTATTTGATTTACCCCGTTTAAAGTTTTGTGTTTTATAGCATATTTCATTGTTATTTTCGGATGATTTTCCGATAATATGCCTTCTTTTAATATGCTTGTAGTTGATCCTGTATCTATAAGGCAACTAATTTTAGTTTTTCCTATCGTTATATTTATTATGGGGAGTTTTTTTCTTGAGGCGTTATTAAAAAATTTACTTCGTTTTCCTCGAGTACCCCTATTTCCATTGGTTCAGGTGTTAGTGTGGTATTACTGTTGTTAGTGCTTCTACGCGAAAATGTGGTATTATTGCTACTATTTCCTCTGCCGAAATTTTGTGTAAAATTGTGTGAATACTGTTCATTTTGTCGTGTCTTAGTATTTTGTGTGTTTTAATAATTTTGGTTATACATATTGGTATTTGGTTTAATTCGTGTAACTGAGCTGTTCCTATTTGTGTTTTGATTAGTGTGAATATGTTGCGTTTAATTCATAGCAAAATTTTGTTTGCTTAAGTTTTTTCCGTGTTTAATGTGTATACGAGTAGTTCTAGTGTCATCTAAAGCTTTAATTTTAGAATATTTATTTATAATATCATTAAGCGAACAATTTTCATTTGAATGTGATCTCATAGGTACGTCAATTTTTCAATTAATAAGCTAACTAAGTCTCTATCTACCCTATCTGGCCTATAAATATAAGGCTTATCCTCATCAAATAAAAATATTTGATTTATCTCAAATTTAGCCTTTAGAAAATAATCAAATAATTCTCTTAAATTACTTACTTTTATATTTCTGCATTTGTTAAAGATGTCGTTATATGTTGTCTTTAATTTTCCTTGTTGTATTAATTTAGTTTTAATTTCTTGCCATGTTGAGTTGTCTCCTAGTTCTTGTATGTGTCTTCCTGTATCTCCCAAGATTTTTTCGTTAGCTATTATTGTCATCGCCAGGTTCATCAATTGTTGGTTGTTTTGTGGGCATAAGTTGAGAATGGCCTCCACTGATTTAATAAACGCCATTATATTTTGCCCCTCGTCCAAACACCTCAGCTGTCTAAATTATTGTAACAGCTCTTTTGTATTTAATAATGATTGTGTCTGCATCTCGTTATCGAATTGAAGCTTCATTTGGTTAATTGCTTCCTCTTGTTGCCTAATGACATTTGCCATTTGTTCCATTTGTTGTTGTTGATTGCTTTGTCCTTCCCTTTCGTCAAGGTTCCTGTTGGCGTCGAAGCGGCTCATGTTTTATTTTATCCGTGCATTGATTTCCACAAATAATTTTTTTTTTATATTTTCTCACAACTTAGAAACACTGGGTCTGCGTTTTTAATGTCACTTATTTTTACGTTTTATTTTAAATTAATTTAATTTGATTTTATTTAAATTTCACTTGAACAGTTTATTATTTTATATTTTCTCACAACTTTGAAACACTGCGTCTGCGTTTTTAATGTCCCTTATTTTTACGTTTTATTTTAATTTAATTTAATTTGATTTTATTTAAATTTCACTTGAACAATTTATTATTTTATTCAGGGATAGGTAAACTTTTATTGTATTTCTTAAGAAACACAACTCCGTGACTGCGCCAGAAATGAAATAAGGTTGAATTAAAAAACAAGCTAAAGCTGTTACTTCTTCCTTTATTCAAGTGAATCTTAAGACTAATTTTACAACAGTTTCGTTCTTAAAATGAAACTTTCAATATTGATCAAAATAAGCAAATGTAAACAAAATCATATATGTAATCTTTTAATACTTTTCCAAGTATTAAATTCGGTGCATTGACATTTATGTGGCTTAAGTACTTTTTTTAAGTGGACGTACAAATAATCCTACGTAATTGGATATTACTTTGACTTTTGCTTATGAAAGTAAAAGTAATAACGTTTCATGTAGTATTCATAAATTTAAGTTCGGTGACATGAAATTTAAGCTACAATGTTTAATTGCAAATTGTTTACATTGCAAGTATCGTTGTTTAATTTTTATGAAGCAACGACACTTGTATTTTCGTTATACATACATATTTATGTGAGTGTCAATTTAAATCAAACCAACAAATAAATAAATGTTTTACACAGTAATGTTGTTGAGTTGATTTAAATATTTTCTTATGATTTCGTCTACGTTGGAGTTTTCATTACATATTGTTGTATGTGGAACTATATATGTATGTGACTCGTACGCATCGTTTTGGTTAGGCACAAATAATTAATAATATAATAGGTTGTCAAAAAAGTCTTGCGGTATTTTCGCTAGTTGGCGCTGAAAGAGCGTAGTTCTAGTTTTATTCATCGCATCGGGTCATGCTATACCTTTTTGGAAAGCTCATTTCAACGCGCTAACACGTGTTTGATTTATTTTCGTTTCTTTTAAGTCGTTCGTGAGTTATAGCGTCGCAAACATGGAGCAAAATAAAGAGAAAATACGGCATATGTTACAGTACTACTACGATAAAGGCAAAAATGCATCTCAAGCCGCCAATAAAAGTTGTGCAGTTTATGGACCCGATACAGTTTCCATTTCCACCTCACAACGATGGTTTCAACGTTTTTGTTCTGGTATAGACGTGCTCGAAGAGGCGCCACGCTCCGGAAGGCCTGTCGTCGAAAATTGCGATAAAATCGCTGAATTGGTCGAAAGAGACCGGCATAGTAGCAGCCGTAGCATCGGTCAAGAGCTGGGTATGAGTCATCAAAAATTCATTTCAATTTCAATAAAAAAAAAAAACATTCAATAAAAATACCGCAAGACTTTTTTGACAACCCATTATTTAAAATTTACAGTGGCATGTGATAAGTTTCCGACGTGTTAAAGTATTAAAGTGTTCTCGAAGAACAAGACATTTTACTTCCAAAAACGTAATTATGTCGGCCCCGAATAATTTAAATCTTTTTATGAAATGCAATTACCGTTTACCTAAAAATTGCTTTCAATTTCATCAGCTCAATTGTAATTTTCGATAAAAAAAAATCAAAGATTTATGGTTTAAAAATACAACTCTCTGAAACAAATTAAGTGAATGTTTAGTAAGTTTGGAAAAGCCAAAAGATGAACATGCAGTTCTTATTTTGCAACCAGCCATGGAAGCATTTTCCTTAAGAAATGCTGCAAATAAGAAAGAATTAAAACAACCGACACTGACCAAAAAAACCCTGTGAAGAAGGAGGTCACTAGTAGCCCAGAAAAAAGCAAACAGGATGACGACCCAATGTGCGTCAGCCGCCGCACTAAACTCTGTTAAGGGAGGGAGCCTGCTTTAGAGGCTTAAAAAAATCTTTTTTTTTTGAGTATTTTTTTGCGAGGGAAAGAAATAATTGATTTAAGCGAAATTTCAAGGGTTCATAGCATCATTTACAAATTTTTTGAATACGAAATCTTTGATATTCCGCCTTTGGGAAGCAATTGCCCGATGCATCTCGCATGAGCATTTGTGCAGGTCGCAATTTCTGGCGGAAACAAAAAGTTCAAATAGATTCATACTTTTTAATAATTTATCTTTTATTTTAATTAAAAAAATTTCGAAAAACGTGTAAAATTTTACAAATTTTTTATAAATTGAAAAAAAAAACGTGATTTTTGACCAAAAAAAATTGACTTTATTTTGTTCAAAAATATGTTCAAACTTGACCATTCTTAGTTTTTTTTAGTTCAATTAGAAGACAATTTAATGCCAACGATAATAAACTTTGCCCCAATTAATACGACGTTTAGTTTTTTTTTTATCCTGCCCGCCAATTAAGGAAAATCGTAAAAATGAAACTGCGCGTCAAAGTTTTCGCTTTCTGCCCAAACGCTCATATATTTGCTAGACGTTTGATCACTATTTCCCTTCTAGCTTCGAAAATACTTCGAATTCCCATCTATAACTTTGGGAACATATTCTTAGATTATTTTTAAAGAGACTTAAGCAAGCCAAATACTGGCGATTTTTTGAAGCTTCTAAAGCCCCTTAATGTAAGATCGGGGGACTCTCCAGCTTTTAACAAAAATGTAACTCTGCGATTCACCACAAACGGAAGCCACCAGAGATTATTAACACAAAAAGTATTGAAAATTCCTTAAAACGACATAAAAAAAATAATTGTTTGTATATATATTAAAAAAAATATTAAAAATTACTAACTCTCAAAATATAATTATCCCATCATTATTAAATAATAATCCTACTTCAACCCTACCAATCACTTCTAATCCTGCTTCCCAAGTATTTCCCGATTTAAATTACTTTATAAAAACATTATGTCTCAAATCCTATAGGCAGAAGGACAAAACATAATTCAATCCTTTTTAAACAATAGTGTAAATCCTAACTTTACAGTGCAGACAATAGTCGAACGATACAGAAATGGCAAGAGTGAAATGGATAAAATCCCCGATATGGTATGTTCATTAAGAGAGTTTTCAGGGAACGCTTCAGAGTTCAGTTCCTGGAAGAAAAGCGTAGAACTCATATTAGGAATATACGAAGCTTCAAAAGGGACGCCCCGATATTTCGGCATCTTAAATGTAATTAGGAACAAGATAACAGGAAAGGCAGACGTACCACTAAAGTGATACGAGGTGTGTTCAAAAAGTATCGCGAAAGTTTTGCTGACAGTTTTCTTCGATTGCAGGGGTGTGGTTCATCATGAGTTCTTGCCACAGGGGAGAACGGTCAATAAGGAATATTACCTGCAAGTTATGCGCAATTTGCGCGAAGCAGTCGGCCAGAAACGCCCGGATTTTTGGAAGAACAAAAATTGGCTTTTGCACCACGATAACGCCCCTGTTCACACATCGTTGCTTTTGCGCGACTTTTTGGCCAAAAACAACACACTAATGATGCCGCAGCCACCGTATTCCCCAGATCTGGCCCCCTGTGACTTTTTCTTTTTCCCTAAACTGAAGAGGCCCATGAAGGGACGAAGTTACGCTTCTCTTGACGAGATAAAGACGGCATCGAAGGAGGAGCTGAAGAAGATAAAAAAAATGATTTTTTGAAGTGCTTCGAAGATTGGAAAAACCGTTGGCACAAGTGTATAATATCTCATGGAGATTACTTTGAAGGGGACAAAAAAAATATTTATGAATAAATAAATAATTTTTGAAAAAACACAAAATTCGCGATACTTTTTGAACACACCTCGTATATCACGCCTCTAGATTAATCAGCAATATCTCGTTGTTTAACAACTCACTATTCTGACAAACGAGACATAAATAGGTAAATCAGAATACCAAATAACTTGTCTTGTCCAAGGTAGATCAACTATCTAAGATTTCTACCAGAAGGTGTATTCGCATCTATCGTTAAATCTCAACAAGATAGAATGCATGGAGGTAGGAGAGAAGGAATTCATTTTTTCACCGAAAATTACCGTACAAAAGCACTAAATACCATCAATAGAGGACTTTCAGGAGATCTCTCTAGACTTCTTGAAATTAAAGAACCAAAAAGTCTTCCCGAAGCCCTACATCTCTGTTCAAAACTCAAAAATCAGAATTTTAAAGCATAATATTCCAATAATCTAAAATAACAACAATTTCCGCAGAAACAGTTAGTTCAATAAAAAAGTTAAGGTAGTAACAACGTTATCTTTACTATTTTATGAACCAACAACATATTTTTCAAAATTCAAATGAATTTAATCAACAACAAGGGAACCCTCCTCCATGACCTGGATTTAGATGTTTGCTTAAGAACCAATGCTACCAATTACGCAAATCGAACAAGATCCCAGGATTTAGGTAAAAGATTACTTAGTACATCCATGCTTCTCCACCCACCACTGAAAATCCAAAGAAATTTTTATATCTATAGAATAGACTTTCCATTATGGTAATGATTACCAGAACAGTGATTGCAACCACAATTCCTATGATACAGCACAAAGTTTTAAAATGAAGCATCCATCTCTAGACCTGACAGATGTACATTTATTCAGTTTAAATAGCTCTTCGTTGCCCAATTTCAAATTCAAAACGAAGAGTGGACCAATAAAAATTACATTCAATCAAATCCTAAAGAAATCGATAACCCTTTTTTTCGCAAATTCTGTTCCAGGTGAAATAAAAATTACCCACCACACTTTTTTAAATTTACTTAATATCGAAGAATGCAAATTGATGTTTTCCTCATTACCAGATCTTTCAACTTTTCACGCAATTCTTGGAAATGATAGTCTAAAAGAATTATCCGCAGTTATACATAATACAGAAAATTTTAAACGTAAAATTAAACTTTACCAAAACGTTAATTCAACCAAAATCCGTGAACAGCATACGAATGTCAGATTAAAGAACTCGTACGAAACATAAACGCTTCTTTTCAGAATCCAACGAAAAAATTACATATTCACTTAGTAACAAAAATCACAATTCAAAACTGAAGCGATGGATATCTATTTTAGAGGAATATAATTATAAAATAAAATATAAACCTGAGAAATCCAAAATACTTAGTAGCAGATGCACTTTATAGACCATTCCAAATTCGTCTCAAATTTTAATTCCTTCAGTAGAAGCCCCAATAAATATTTTTAAAAACCAAATTTTCTTATTAATTGCACAAGAGGATAAGTATCAGTTTGAGGGGCTATACTTGCGTAACCCATGAAAAATTAGGCGATTTTCATGAATTTTTTTAACAGAAAATACTTAATCAAATGTTTCGAAGTTCTTCGGATATAATAAGGTATATTTTCGGCTATATTTTAATATTTTGGTTTTACAAAAATAGTGAAAAACAAGAAAGAAAGGCCTAAGTTCGGGTGCAACCGAACATTTTATTCTCTTGCCAATTGAGGGAATGAAAGCTAGAGAAATACCTTACGATGTAAAACGTCTATCAGAGTTTTGGAATCTAAGCAATTTTATATACACATACATACGTACACCATATATAACAATTGGCATTGACCTTCATACATATTCGGCATAAGATTTGTTAGAAAAACCAAAATCATTATACATAGTTATTATATAAAATCAGCCGGATGTTTGAAAATCCTGGTAAAGGTTATATGGAGGCTAGGTCAAGTTTTTGGCCAATTGTAGGGCCATCTTATGCACAATGATATACTGGTTTGAGTAAACTACGTTCTGAAATTTTCATTGAAATAACTCAAATACTGACCGATAGATCCAGCATAAAGTCACCAGGAAATTCGAAATCTTTATATTAGGTATACATATGCGGACTCAAGGAAATATTGATCCGATCCCACCCATTTTGAATGAACAGAATTTTTACTGCAGGAAAAGGATTCTGTCTGAATTTCTATTGCATATCTCACACAATGACCGATATTTTCGATCGAATATCAACTATAGGTACTGGGGACCACATATTCGGTACCTAGGCTCTTGATCAGTTTTGGTTGGATTTGAACATTTTTTTGTCATAAGGTGGTATACACTAAAAGTATTATTCGTGCAAAGCTTAATCCCATTATATTAATTGAAAGTTAAAGAATCATGTGGAATTTAAAATTGTGCTATATGGGAAGCAAGCGTGGTTATTGTCCGATTTCAATCATTTTTACAGAGTGACAAAGGAATATCAAAAGAATGCCACGTTCCAAATCGGTCAGTCAGGTCCCGAGATATGGAATTTAATGTATTCGTGCTGGGTGAATTTGGTTGATGTACCTTCAGTGGTTTAGGAGATATGCATATTAAAGATATTAAGGGGCGGCGCCACACCCACTTTTTCCAAAATACTACATATATCTGAATTTAGTGCTTAGTTATGGACTTTTACGTGTTTCCGGTTAATGGCGATTTGTGGGCGTGGCAGTGGTACACCACCCCCCTCCCCTTACGAACACGATTTTTTTTCTACTAAGGAATCTGTACTTCACGTTTCATCAATATATCTCAATTTTTACTCAAGTTACAACTTGCACGGATGGACGGACGGACAGACAGACAGTCAACCGAATTTCAACTTTTCTTGTCATCCTGATCATTTATATACATATATATAACCCTATATCTGTCTTTATTAGTTTTCGGTGATACGTACAACCGTTAGGTAAACAAAACTATAATACTCTGTAACAATTGGTTGCAAAAGTATAATAAAGGAGTTATGTGCTATCTTCGGAGGTGTCAAAAAAAAGTCCTCCAAATGCTGACATTATTACGGCCGAGTGAGTAAACGAAACAAAAAAAATCAAAGAGCTTATTAAAGCTGAAAATATTTCCTATGCAATGACCAACGATTATTGAAAAATATTAAAAATTAACAAAATGGCGCAGTTCTGAAAAATGTGTCGTTTTTTTAGGTAAAAATAAGTGTAGGTCATTGTATATTAAATATATTTCAATTTGTTTTTCAGTTTCAATTTGAAGTCGATCGGTCAATATCGCGCTGAGTTACGATGTCAGCAATTTTGAAAAATGTCGTTTCAAGAAAAACGTGTTTAAAGTTTCAACTACATGCGAAAAACCTGCAAGCGGTAGCTTTGTAGAACGTTGCCATTCTAAAACTTTTGAAGATAGAACTTGTCGATTTCACAGGGTATATTTGAAAATATAAACTATCGGCAAGGAAAAAAAAACATAGATTTTTTGGAAGTGTCACACTTTTGTAGCCCCTTAAATCACCATTGCTCACATACCACATATATATAATAATTAATCCAAGGTACTCAACAGAAAATTTATTATCAATTTTAAGCAGACTTAACCGTTCAGTAATAAATGAAATATTTACCTCAAAAGAAATAGTGGGTAGAATTCAAGAAATTTACCCAATGCATTTTTGTAATTACAAAGTTAGACACACCCAAACGAAAGTAAAAGATTTAGAATCGTACGAAGAACAGGAAAATCAAATACTAATAAAATATAAAAAAGCGCACTGAAATGCTACAGAAAATAAAAAAATTTAAAATTTTATTTTCCAAAAATGTTACAAAAAATCAAATCAACAGTAAAACAATGCACCTTTGCGCAGAAAATAAATACGACAGACTCCCGTATAATACAAAAATTCTAGCAGCTTCAATTTCAAAATATCCGGGACAAAATATCATACAAAGACTTAAACAGAAACAAGAACATGATTTAAGTCTTCACAATAAAAATAGAAATCCATTTAAACCCTATAACACTGGAAAAACCATTGAACTAAAAATTAACAAAATAAAAAAAAATAATAAATAAAAAAAAAAACAAGAAAAAACGTTAACTTCGGTAGCACCGAAGCTAAATACCCTTCACAGGTGCATTTCTGTTAGTAACTATGTGTTCAGTTTGTATGGAAGCTATATGCTATAGTAATCCGTTCTAAACAAGTTTTTTAGAGATTACATTGTTGCCTTAGAAAATAACATATATCAAGTTTCGTGAATATATCTTGTCAAATGTGAAAGTTGTCCATACAAGAACTTGATTCCGATCGTTCAGTTTGTATGGCAGCTATATGCTATAGTTAACCGATCTGAACAATTTCCTCGGAGATTACATTGTTGCCTTAGAAAATAACATATATCAAGTTTCGTGAATATATCTTGTCAAATGTGAAAGTTGTCCATACAAGAACTTGATTCCGATCGTTCAGTTTGTATGGCAGCTATATGCTATAGTTAACCGATCTGAACAATTTCTTCGCAGATTACATTGTTGCCTTAGAAAATAACATATATCAAGTTTCGTGAATATATCTTGTCAAATGTGAAAGTTGTCCATACAAGAACTTGATTCCGATCGTTCAGTTTGTATGGTAGCTATACGCTATAGTTAACCGATCTGATCAATTTCTTCGGAGATTACATTGTTGCCTTACAAAATAATCTGTACCAAATTTCGTGAATATATCTTGACAAATGTGAAAGTTTTCCCTACAAGAACTTGATTCCGATCGTTCAGTTTGTATGGCAGCTATATGTTATAGTGGCCCGATATCGGCCGTTCCGACAAATGAGCAGCTTCTTGAAGAGAAAATGACGTTTGCAAAATTTCAAAACGATATCTTAAAAACTGAGAGACTAGTTCGTATATATACAGACAGACGGACAGACGGACAGACAGACAGACGGACATGGCTAAATGGACTCAGCTCGACATACTGATCATTTATATATATACTTTATAGGGTCTCCGACGATTCCTTCTGGGTGTTACAAACTTCGTGACAAACTTAATATACCCTGTTCAGAGTATAAAAAATTACTAAAATATGTATGAAGGTAAAAAGTGTCACGTACGTAATGTCACGTGAGTAATAAATTTTTTTTTTGTCTTAGCCAAACCATGCTCACTTGTTTTAGAAGCAAGCATGAATTATGAAGCTCCATTATTAACCTTTATAAAAAAAAAATTTCCTGGATAAAAATCTCCTACAATTCGCTTACTTTCGCATTTTTTCTTACGGATCTGAAAGCGATTTCCACTTTTGTCACGTGCGTAAGTCAACTTTGATTGTCTGGAACTTGGGTACCCATTGCTCAATTTTCCAATAATAATACTTTTTGGAAAGAACTCATCACATACAATGCAGCAATTCTAAAATATATGACTTTTTCCCATTATATTTCTATTTTCACAACATTCAAATGCAATTAAACGTGTACAAATGTCGCGTGCGTAACCATGGAAACACCCATATGGCAATAAATTGTCTTCAAGACATAAAATAGAAATAGTTAAAATAGTTCACAAAAGCCAAGTAAAAACGTAAAATGTATATAAAAAATTATCAAAATTATAATTATAATAATGTTTTAGAAAATAATAATCGACATGTTATTATAAATAAATTGATGAATAAATAATAAAATGAATGTATAAATCAATATACCAAATAAATTAACAAATATAATTGGAAAAATTAAAATATAACCTACAAATAATACTAAGTCCTATCGGCTTTAAATATAGATTTTAAATTAGAAATTCTAAAACGATAATTAATTAATACGGCCAATATAGTAAATTCCTTCAAAATAAAGTTTATGCATATACTGATTGTAAGTCATATAAAAACATATATATTTGTAACAATTAATAAAATATGACAACGCTTGTATAAAAATAAACGGAATAAACAACTCCAATTTAATAACAAAAAATATCTTAAATTAGAAGACTCATTGTTATTAAAGTCCATAAAGCTGTCTCAAAAAAATGTATATTTGAATTTAAAACACAAAACAAAATAATCTACTTTTTTAAATAAATATACTGTAAATTTTTCTAGTTATAATTGCAATAATATTATTGATTTAGAAAATTAAATTAATACTAATGTAACCAAATCAAATGACATTTGTTTCTTTCCAAAATATACGCTGATAGTAGTATATACCTGTATCACTTGTTAACACATACATATTTCCAAATGTATGTCATTTAAACAGCTTCCGTTTGTAGTTTTGGCAGACGCACCGAAAACTACTCGTAGTTTAGTGGTTAGACTGCCTTCTCACATACATAACTACTTGACGTGGCAAATAGTATTTTCTGCATCTTTTTTCACCTCCTTTATGCATGTGACCCATTTCTAAATATTCTCTCCAGCTTGTCTTCAATGTTGATTTTAAATTCTCACTGTGAAATTTTTTTAACCTTGTAGTTCAGTTACTTCTCTTCCTTTTGTAAATGATGTATTTGATCTGCTTCTCCGGAAATAATACTCTATCTTATCTGTGCTGTTGCTAGAAGTATTGCTGTTTCCGAGTATTTCGTCATCAGTGTGGAGAACTCTTTCGCAAAATTTTCATATACGTGATTAAGGCTTATTGCTTTATGAATCTCCAACGATTCTTCGTAAGCAATGCCTGGAACTTTCTGCATCCAAAAATTTATGTCCAGGTACCTGCAGTATACACACTTGTTTTGTTTAGCAGTATAAAATGTAGGTGTTCGATGTCGCTGTTTTTGATTGTTCCAGTTAGGTATTTTTCTGTCTCCTGTTGTTTCTGAAGCTTGATATTGCTGCTCCAGAAAACTGAGAACATCATCTAGGTTTTGTATGCCTCTTCCTTCTACTCGTATAAACGTATTCTTTCTTTGTCTAGTTTGCGAACCTCTATCCGAGCTATGATAGTTTGCTCATCGTTTATATCTAAATTTAGTCCTCTTTAAGCATAAATGCATTCCTTGGTAGTATCTAATAGTTCCTTGCTGCAATCTCTCCATTTTCTGTCACGTGATGAAGAAGTCTATCTACTTGTGCTGTGAGTTGTGGGCTTCTATTATCATACCTTTTCTAGGGAATTTGCTAAGTGGCTTTGTACTTTGTTTCTGTTACTGGTAGATGTTGTATTAATCTACCAGCTTTTCAAGTTCTTCGAATTATGCTACGAATTATGCACCAAACTTTTGAAGAGATCGCGGAATGATGACCATTTTTTCATTTCTCCATAAAAAAAACATTGGAATTTTAATTTCCTGCAGTTTTATATTATAACACATTGTTTGTTTGTCTCTAATTTTTCTGTCTTTAGTCTTAAATTTTTATTTAATTGGATATTTCGGGTCTCAAAATACAATTCTACATAATTCAAATTAGATTAGAAGCTTGGTTATGAATTCTCTCATTTGCTCGATAAAATCCGATTCATTGTGTTGAATTTCATCTAATGTATTTTTGAACTTTTTTTCTCGACGCTGATATCTTTCAACGTCGAAAGCTGCTTTAGATGGCTCGAACTGATTAGCTTTTTGTATTGATCTAATCAGCCACTCGCTGATAACTGTTGAAAGATCCTCGGCAGCATTTTGCATTATTGAATTCTAAATGGATTTTTCCATTATTTGAATTACTTGTAGCAATTTTTAGCAATTTATTCTTCTGCTTCTTGACTTTTTTGGCCACAATTTTGTTATAATTTGCTATGAATTCTGTCAATGTATGTTCAATACAGCCTTTCCAATTTTCCCGCTGAAAATTATCGGCTCCTCCAAGGCAGCAAGATCGCCCATCCTTTTGTCTTTTTAACAAATTTCCTATGTTGACTTGATTCTTTTTGATCGATTTTTGATGATGTTTCTATTTTTATACTCTCGCAACAATGTTGCTAAGGAGAGTATTATAGTTTTGTTCACATAACGGTTGTTTGTAAGTCCTAAAACTAAAAGAGTCAGATATAGGGTTATATATACCAAAGTGATCAGAGTGACGAGTAGAGTCGAAATCCGGATGTCTGTCTGTCCGTCCGTCCGTCTGTCCGTCCGTCCGTCCGTGCAAGCTGTAACTTGAGTAAAAGTTGAGATATCATGATGAAACTTGGTACACGTATTCCTCGGCTCCATAAGAAGGTTAAGTTCGAAGATGGGCAAAATCGGCCCACTGCCACGCCCACAAAATGGCGGAAACCGAAAACCTATAAAGTGTCATAACTAAGCCATACATAAAGATATTAAAGTGAAATTTGGCACAAAGGATCGCATTAGGGAGGGGCATATTTGAACGCAATTTTTTTTTGGAAAAGTGGGCGTGGCCCCGCCCCCTACTAAGTTTTTTGTACATATCTCGGAAACTACTATAGCTATGTCAACCAAACTCTATAGAGTCGTTTTCTTCAGGCATTTCCATATACAGTTCAAAAATGGCAGAAATCGGATAATAACCACGCCCACCTCCCATACAAAGGTTATGTTGAAAATCACTAAAAGTGCGTTAACCGACTAACAAAAAACGTCAGAAACACTAAATTTCACTGAAGAAATGGCAGAAGGAAGCTGCACCCTGGCTTTTTCTAAAAATTGAAAATGGGCGTGGCCTCGCCCACTTATGGACCAAAAACCGTATCTCAGGAACTACTAGACCGATTTCAATGAAATTCGGAATATAATATTTTCTTAACACCCTGATGACATGTACGAAATATGGGTGAAATCGGTTCACAACCACGCCTTCTTCCAATATAACGCTATTTTGAATTCCATCTGATGTCTTTTCTGTATAATACGAGTATATACATTAGGAACCAATAATGATAGCGGAATAAAACTTTACAAAAATACGGTATTTGAAAAATATGTAAATGACGTATAATGAAATCTCGATTATCACTTTATCATGCGAGAGTATAAAATGTTCGGTGACACCCGAACTTAGCCCTTCCTTACTTGTTTTTCTTTATATTACTTGTATAAATCTATATTTATTTATTTTTTCAACACTGCACTTTTGTTACAGCCACAAGGACGCTTTTAACTCACTTTTGTACTTTTTATACTCTCGCAACAAAAATGCTACGGAGAGTATTATAGTTTTGTTCACATAACGGTTGTTTGTAAGTCCTAAAACTAAAAGAGTCAGATATAGGGTTATATATACCAAACTGATCAGGGTGACGAGTAGAGTTGAAATCTGGATGTCTGTCTGTCCGTCCGTGCAAGCTGTAACTTGAGTAAAAATTGAGATATCATGATGAAACTTGGTACACGTATTCCTTGGCTCCATAAGAAGGTTAAATTCGAAGAGGGGCAAAATCGGCCCACTGCCACGCCCACAAAATGGCGGAAACCGAAAACCTATAAAGTGTCATAACTAAGCCATAAATAAAGATATTAAAGTGAAATTTGGCACAAAGGATCGCATTAGGGAGGGGCATATTCGGATGTAATTTATTTGGAAAAGTGGGCGTGACCCCGCCCCCTACTAAATTTTTTGTACATATCTCGGAAACTACTATAGCTATGTCAACCAAACTCTATAGAGTCGTTTCCTTCAGGCATTTCCATATACAGTTCAAAAGTGGAAGAAATCGGATAATAACCACGCCCACCTCCCATACAAAGGTTATGTTGAAAATCACTAAAAGTGTTAACCGACTAACAAAAAACGTCAGAAACACTAAATTTTACGGAAGAAATGGCAGAAGGAAGCTGCATCCTGGCTTTTTTTAAAAATTGAAAATGGACGTGGCGTCGCCCACTTATGGACCAAAAGTCATATCTCAGGAACTACTTCACCGATTTCAATGAAATTCGGTATATAATATTTTCTTAACACCCTGATGACATGTACGAAATATGGGTGAAATCGGTTAACAACCACGCCTTCTTCCAATATAACGCTATTTTGAATTCCATCTGATGCCTTCTCTGTATAATTTATACATTAGGAAAGAATGATGATATCGGAATAAAACTTTACACAAATATGGTATTTGAAAAATATGTAAATGACGTATAATGAAATCTCGATTATCACTTTATCATACGAGAGTATAAAATGTTCGGTGACACCCGAACTTAGCCCTTCCTTACTTGTTATTTTAGTAAAAGTAAGTTCTGCTGTTATCACCGGAAATTTTTTTCGCTTCTAGTTTTCGGCAAAGTTTGTATGTAGTTATGTTCAATAAGTTTTGTCGTTCGATAAGAGAGGGCGTTGTTACTGCCCAATTTTTTTTTTGTTTTGTTGGTACGTTCTTCATATGAACGTATGTGACTTTTCATATCAATTTGTCAATTTATTCTTTGTTTAAGAACCATTTAAGGTCCCCGTGTCACAGAATTTTTTACAATGGAAAAAGTTAAAGATCGTGCAGTGATACAATTTTTATTTTTTGAAAATGTAGCACCAAAAGAAATTCACGAACGAATGTTAAAAGTGTATAATGATTATTCACCTACAATTAGAACCGTAGAAAGATGGGTTGCTGAATTTAAACGGGGTCGTACAAGCCTTGAAGACGATCCACGTGAAAGACGTTGAAAAAGAGCATCAACACCAGAAATCATAGCCAAAATACAGGATATGGCTTTGGAAGATCGTCAGTTGACTTAGAGAGATTTATCAGAGGCTCTACACATCTTTAGTGAAATTTTGAGTCTTAAAAACCTGTGTGCACAATGGGTGCCGCATTCGCTAACAATGGAACAAAAACACAATCGAATGCGACTTTCTCAGCAACATTTGAAGCATTTTAATATGAATAAAGTGGGTTTTGTGCATCGATTCAAAACTATGAATAAGACTTGGGTGTATCACCATGATCCTTAATCTAAACAAGAGAGTGGTGTGAAAATAGTTGTTCGGCTTCGAAACGAGTTCGTGTCCGGAAATCGGGTTTGATCTGTTTTTTGGGATGAAGTCATCAGATGGAATTCAAAATAGCTTTATATTGGAAGAAGGCCTGGTTGTGAACCGATTTCACCCATATTTCGTACATGTCATCAGGGTGTTAAGAAAATATTATATACCGAATTTCATTGAAATCGGTCTAGTAGCTCCTGAGATATGGTTCTTGGTCCATAAGTGGGCGGCGCCACGCCCATTTTCAATTTAAAAAAAAAGCCTGGGTGCAGCTTCCTTCTGCCACTTCTTCCGTAAAATTTAGTGTTTCTGACGTTTTTTATTAGTCGGTTAACGCACTTTTAGTGATTTTCAACATAACCTTTGTATGGGAGGTGGGCGTGGTTATTATTCGATTTATTCCATTTTTGAACTGTATATGGAAATACCTGAAGAAAACGACTCAGTAGATTTTGGTTGACATAGCTATAGTAGTTTCCGAGATATGTACAAAAAACTTAGTAGGGGGCAGGGCCACGCCCACTTTTCCAAAACAATTGCGTCCAAATATGCCCCTCCCTAATGCGATCCTTTGTGACAAATTTCACTTTAATATCTTTATGTGTGGCTTAGTTATGACACTTTATAGGTTTTCGGTTTCCGCCATTTTGTGGGCGTGGCAGTGGGCCGATTTTGCCCATCTTCGAACTTAACCTTCTTATGGAGCCAAGGAATACGTGTACCAAGTTTAATCATGATATCTCAATTTTTACTCAAGTTACAGCTTGCACGGACGGACGGACAGACGGACGGACAGACAGACATCCGGATTTCGACTCTACTCGTCGCCCTGATCACTTTGGTATATATAACCCTATATCTGACTCTTTTAGTTTTAGGACTTACAAACAACCGTTATGTGAACAAAACTATAATACTCTCGTTAGAAACATTGTTGCGAGAGTATAAAAATTAAGAAAAAAGACACGATTTGCAGAAGAAAAACTCCTATTTTATCAGGACAATACACAGTGTCACAAGAACATTTTGACAATGGCTAAAATCCATGAATTAAAAATCGAGTTTTTGCAGCATCCATCCTATTCACCAGGTTTGGCCCTTAGTGACTGCTATTTGTTTCCAAAACTCTAAAAATGTATGCATGAGAAGTGTTTTTCATCAAATGAAGAGGTCATAACGGTTGTTGAAGCGTATTTTGCAGATCTTCCAGATTCTCACTTCAGGGATCCACAGATTGGAGAATCGTTAGAGTAAGTTTTTTAATGTTCAGGGAGAGTATACTGAATAATAAAATGTATTTTGAATCATCAAATTTCTTATCTCAATAAAAATGACACAACGTGTTTTGCTCATAACAGTATAGCTTTATGCCTAAATTAAATGCAATTGGGCTAATATCATATAACTACTATCAGTATTTCAAACATCCGGGTGACATTGCTCCATATAATTGGTGATTGTATGTGAGGTACCTTAGTGAAACCCTGGGAACATATTTTTAGTATGTGGCGTCATAATAATTAATAGGTAAAATTGAGCCGATACTACTTCAACTCCTATATAACACGTATAATGATTCTCGTTTTTCTATCAAATCTTATGCCGAATATGTCGGTCATATACCTGTATAAAATTGTTTAGATTCCCATCCTCTGGTTGACGTTTTACATTTGAAGGTAGGTCCCTGGCTTTGATTCTTGTAAGTTGAAAGAGTTTAAAATGTTCGGTTGCATGTGAACTTAGTCCTTTCTTATTTGTTTCATTTTAATTTCTTAACTACGTATCTATGTACATGTGTGCGTTAGTGTACCTTATGTACATATGTATTATATTTTTATTGCATACGTCAGATATCAATTCATTGATATTTTACAACTGTTTATATTCACTGTGTGACATTTGAGCAAAACCTATATCTACGACTTCTTCTTCTTTACTGGCGTAGACACCGCTTAAGCGGTTATAGCCGAGCTAACAACAACGCGCCAGTAGTTTTTCCTTTTTTACTATCTGGCGCCAATTGGAATTTTCAAGCGAAACCAGGTTTTTCTACCTGGTCTTTCCAACGAAGTGGAGGCTTTCTTGTTCCTCTGCTTACCCCTGCTGGTACTGCGTCGAAGACTTTCAGAGCTGGAGTGATTTCGTCCATTCGGGCGTTTCGGTCTTTTAATTCGCTGAAGTATGTCAATGTCGTCGTATACATCAAATCGTTCCATCGAATGCGGTATTCGCCGTGGCGAATGTACAAAGGATCATAAATCTTACGCAGAAAGTCTCCCTCGAAAAGTCGTAACGTCGACTCATCCGATGTTGTCATCGTCCATGCCTCTGCACTATATAGTTCGTCGAGAGAGGGCGTTACTTCTCAATTGCCTCCTCAGTACGAAAAAGCATTTGCTGGCAAGAGTTAGTATGCGTTGTATTTGGAGGCTGACATTATTGTTGGTGTTGATACTGGTTCCTAAATAGACGAAATTATCTACAACTTCGAAGTTATGGGTGTCAACAGTGACGTGGGAACCTAGCCGCGAGTGCGACAACTGTTTGCTTGATCACAAGAGATATTTCGCCTTTCCCTCGTTCATTTGCCTTGCTTCTTTGTCCAACCTGGAGAAAGAACTAACTGCGCGGGTGTTGAGGCCAATGATATCAAGATCATCGGCTTACGCCAGCAGCTGTACACTCTTATAGAAGATTGTACCTGCTCGATTAAGCTCTGCAGCTCGAATTATTTGAAGAACTCGCACTATAGGGAGTCACCTCGTCTGAAACCTCGTTTGGTATCGAACGGTATGGAAAGGTTCTTCCCGACCTTGATTGAGCTTTTGGTGTTGCTCAACGTCAATTTACACAGCCGTATTAGGTTTGCGTTATCAGTTCTTTGCTGTCGTGTTTGAATAGCTTTACCGACAATCCATCAGCCCGCCGCTTTGTTGTTCTTCACACGGGTACTTGCTATTCGAATTTATTAATGATCAGGCAATGGAATCTCTGCTTCATTATAATAGATTGGGTAATCAGGTTCCCCTTCTTCTGGCGTTATATTTTCACTGCCATTTAGAAGGCTGGAGAAGTGTTCCCTCCATAATTTTAGTATGCCTTGGACATCAGTCGCTCGAGGCGGTTGCGAATCTTGGCTGCAACAAGATACTGGTCCGAGTCGATGTTAGGACCTCGGAGCGTACGCACGTCTAAGCCACTGGAGACGTGTCTTCCGTCTATCACAACATGATCGATCTGAATGCTGACTTTTCGATCTGGTGACAGCCAGGTAGCTTAGTAAATTTTTCTATGCTGGAATCTAGTACTACAGATGGCCATATTTCGCCCCAACGAAGTCGATCAGCCTCAACCCATTTGGGAATGTTTCCTCGTGGCGGCTGGATTTACCGACTGCTGTGCCAAAGATACCTTCCTTGCCCACTGGCATTAAAGTCGCCAAACACGATTTTGATTTTTTTTTTGCGGGCAGCTCTCATAGTTGCGCTCACCGAAGGAATTTCTGGTCAAGAGTGTAAAATGTTTGATTGCGCCCGAACTTAGCCCTTCCTTACTTCTTAATTTTAATGACATTCGAAAGGACTAAATCTCATTTTATAAAATAGAATATAATATTATACGTGATAACATGTGATTTTTGTAATAATAAGTAAAATATATACAAAATATGAAAATCCGGTTTCTTTTTATTTCATTATAATAGGTTGTCAAAAAAGTCTTGCGGTATTTTCGCTAGTTGGCGCTGAAAGAGCGTAGTTCTAGTTTTATTCATCGCATCGGGTCATGCTATACCTTTTTGGAAAGCTCATTTCAACGCGCTAACACGTGTTTGATTTATTGTCGTTTCTTTTAAGTCGTTCGTGAGTTATAGCGTCGCAAACATGGAGCAAAGTAAAGAGAAAATACGGCATATGTTACAGTACTACTACGATAAAGGCAAAAATGCATCTCAAGCCGCCAATAAAAGTTGTGCAGTTTATGGACCCGATACAGTTTCCATTTCCACCTCACAACGATGCTTTCAACGTTTTCGTTCTGGTGTAGAGGTGGTCGAAGATGCGCCACGCTCTGGAAGGCCTGTCGTCGAAGATTGCGATAAAATCGCTGAATTGGTCGAAAGAGACCGGCATAGTAGCAGCCGTAGCATCGGTCAAGAGCTGGGCATGAGTCATCAAAAATTCATTTCAATTTCAATAAAAAAAAAAAAAACATTCAATAAAAATACCGCAAGACTTTTTTGACAACCCATATATTATATAATTAGAGGTTTCATATAGCCTCATGAAGATATAAGTTATTACGAACTGAAAACATAGTGTTGAGAATTGTAATTGCGTAAACTCATACACGCGGCCAAAATGGCAGCTCCAGCAAACGGTGTTTTGAAAACTGACCTCATCTGCGGGCACGATACAGGTCGCAATTCGTTGTCTACAAGCAGAAAATCAAACGAATCCTAATGATAACATTCCGTAGAGGCGCCCCAACCTAAAAAAACATGAAAAAAATTCGTTATAGAAACAAAATGGCGGCCACTTGAAATAAAGTATCGTTTTTTCGCACTTAGACCTGTTGTAAAAAATCGTTCATGATCAAAATATTGCGATTTTGTAGGTTACAGCGCCGGAGAATTTTGTCTTCTTTTAGGCGAGCAAAACGCGAAGATAATCGGTTGAATAGTTCAAAAACGAGAATGCCCGCAGATTTTAAAAATCTTGTTTCGAGGAAACGCGTGTCAAAGTTCGATGTCGATGTGTCAATATTCAGGACATAGGTCCGTTCAAAGTCGTGTTGCGACGGAACTATTTCCCGGATCCAAAAAACATTTTACCAACATATTCTAGATAGTTTAAGCCTTGGATTTGTACAGTAGAAAAAAAAATCGATTTCTTAAAGAAATTTTAAAAGAAGACTCTTTTTCGGTTATAAAATAGTACTCAGCTCTGGTTGCCCAGAGCTCTTTTTTTAATAGATTTTCTTATCCTAATTCATGTATGCACCACATGCAGAGTACATACGCATATCTCAATACTAACCTACTGTACATACATGCCGACAGTATGTAAATGACAAGACCGGTTGTTTATAAGTTTATAATGTTCTTTATTTCCCTTGCTTCAGAGCAAGGGCAGCCGTAAAAGCTGAGCGAGTAAATACAACTGAACTTTTTAAAACTATTGCAGTGGCGACTACGCCTAAATACCTGTCTGAATAAACTGCACACGCTCTGCCGCGTGACTTGCCAGAGCAGTAGCAGCGATAGGTGTTTGTTGTTGTCACGCGCAACTCGTTGAGCGCGTCGTCAGCAATATCGTTGGCAGTGGAGTACCTGGCTTCTGTAGTTTGAAAAATAATTTTCGCACGCTCAGCTCCAGATGCATCGTCAGCGATTTCGGTGGAATTGAAATGTTGTCCGGAAGCGTGTTGTTGCTCTTGTTCTTTTGTTGTTGGCTACTATGGTGTGTTAACTTCTCCCCCGCTAGAAGAGGGGACGTCCACGGATCCCTTAAGAACGCTATTCAATATTGCAATATTTGCACTGCGCTTCCGTACTTTGTAGATTATGTAGACTGATATGCAAACAATAAAAAATAATATTGTTAAGGTGTAGGCTATAAGCCACTGAGACAACTGTGCTTCGACAAGCCCCCTCAACGATGCAATGTGTCACAGATTTTTTTGGTTAATGTTGTGCAGGTAAGGAAGTGACAAGAGTGTGGTATGATTTGTCGGCCTCGGGATGCGCGCGCACAATCTTCCTCCAGTTGGTGTACGTAGTGCCATTGATGGTAGCATTCTCTGTGAACTTTATCATGAATGTCCCATTCAAAATTACTGGCAGGGAGTTTCTCTCGCGAACTTCAACCAATTTATCATTTATAATAATTAAACCGTCGTCAATTTCTTCCACCGCTTCGATATGATCAGCTGTAATAGTCTGGCAGGACGCTAAGCGCTGGCTTAACAAATTCATCACGCAAGAGCTATTTATGTTTGACATTTGACAAAATATTGTTGATAAAGAATTTTTACAATTCGCTAGTTGTTGATATGTATTGTTGATTTTAGATACTACACTGGTCTCTATCATAATTGACTTAAAATTTTTTACAACTGGTTTAATCCTAATTTTCTTACAATTTTGTTCTACCATTGGGTATTTAATTACGAAATATATGTTATTATAATTTTGCAAAATTTTTAATTTTGAGACTGTTAGTAAATCGCTTATTGTAATACCTGTAGAGTGCTCGTTAGTTAGTAAATTTTTAACCTCATCACTATTTAACAATATTGGGTTAATCAATTGTATCTTACCCAAAGTGACGGAATAAAGAGCTGATTCTATTTCGTCTATTAACGCTCTGTTTCTTGCTGATATCAAGTCAAAAAGATGTCCAGTGTCAATCTCATGCTGTTTGGTCGAGCTAATCAATGTGTTTACGGTGTCGGTTAACTGGTTAATCTTAACTTGGAGCTGGCTATTAATGTAAATCTCTTGCTCGTTTGCTTCAATCAGGGATTCTGCCCGCGTTTGAAGTTGGTTAAAGTCATCGAAATCGAGAGTTCCAGCTACGTATTTGAGAGCGGTGCCAAGAAAGTTTATGCTACGGGATTGTCGGTGATGAATTCTTAATGAATCTATTAATCGTAATATGCGGTCTATGTCCAGTTGAACGGTTTTCCTGATGTGAGACTGCGGGAAATTCTCAAGAAGATTATGCGTTTCTTCGGCTATGTTCTCGTAAATGGTCAAATTCAGGTGGTGAATGATGTGTTTGTACTGGCGGTAAATTGCAACCTCCCAGTCCGAAATAGGAATGTAGACGGACTCAGTGAAATTTAGAATTTCTGACCGCGATAACGCAGCCGCCATCAAAATCAGGAGCATAGATTCTTTCATATTGTAGTAGTAGTAATAGTTTAGTCCCTCGATGGTTGTTAGTTTAGTCCCTCGATGGCTACGCCTCGGCTTGGCGTGCGTCCGAGCACCGCGGCCACGAAATTATCCTTTACAAGGATTTTGTTGTGGCCCCACGTTGGGCGCCAATGACAAGACCGGTTGTTTATAAGTTTATAATGTTCTTTATTTCCCTTGCTTCGGAGCAAGGACAGCCGTAAAAGCTGAGCGAGTAAATACAACTGAACTTTTTAAAACTATTGCAGCGGCGACTACGCCTAAATACCTGTCTGAATAAACTGCACACGCTCTGCCGCGTGACTTGCCAGAGCAGTAGCAGCGATAGGTGTTTGTTGTTGTCACGCGCAAATCGTTGAGCGCGTCGTCAGCAAAATCGTTGGCAGTGGAGTACCTGGCTTCTGTAGTTTGAAAAATAATTTTCGCACGCTCAGCTCCAGACGCATCGTCAGCGATTTCGGTGGAATTGAAATATTGTCCGGAAGCGTGTTGTTGCTCTTGTTCTTTTGTTGTTGGCTACTATGGTGTGTTAACTTGTACACATATCTTAAACATTAGTGTTTCCAACGGCTTACGCAACTATTTCTTATCTATTAATATTTTAGGATCATCTGCGATCCTTTACATTGCATACATTAAATACGACAGTCTCTAATCAATATACCCGAAATGAACATTTATTACAGTGATGATTAAAATGGGTATTTGTAGTATATATTTATGTTTAAGATTGTATTTGTATGTGCTAGCGATAATGCACATAAATATTTGTAATATGATATCTGTTTCTATACAGATTTGCAAAAATATCTTATTTACAAATGTGGCCGTTACGAACTGTTCAGAAATCTGAACAAGTTATTTGCTTTCCTGCAGATCTCCTTCAGCATAATACCACAAAGGGGCCTTTTCGAAAGCTTGGACGACTTTTTAGCAGTTGCATGCGGCAAACAACGAATTCTTCAACTATAAAATTCGTTCTAGAACAGCTTGGTGGTTATCTCCCTACAGGAACGGTTGGTCCTACTTCAATATCATCTTTGATTAAAAAAATGTTCAAATTGGGTCCAACGCCTCTTATTGATATATATTACGATTTAAGCTACGGCCGCCGTCCTCAAGTGTTGTTAATAATAGGCAGACCTGGAACTTCACCGCCAATATTAGAGGTAAATAAAAGCAAACTTCATACATTAAATCACATACAAATTTAATATATAATATGTACAGAACAGTATACGCTATTCCGGTCCAAAAGCACCACCGTATCAGTTTAAAAATGGAAAATATAAACTGCTAAAGAAACTACTAGACGACTTTTTACCAAACGAGCTTTCTTCTGATCAAAAGTCTTCAGAGAAAGAGACGATTTCCACATTTATCGACGAACTAAACCAAGTGAGTTTCCGTAATTTGTATTCAACAGTGCAATAATTTATTCTATCTAATAATGCTTGCAAAGTGGACATTCGAAGCCGAGCCGAGCGCGAAGCCATTTTTGATCTGCGCTGATCGAATTTAGTATACTACTATACTATTTTGTTCTGCTTCTTGTTTGTAACAGTTTCTTTTAACCACAAAGTATTTAGTTCGACTACATTTTATATAAAACAAGAAATATAAATAATTAAAGAATGCTTAGTGCGTAAAAAAATTGTGTGTAAAATAAATATGGGTATCTAATAATTCCCGATAAATTAGGAAATTGCCGTTATAAATTTGGCCTTTATTGAAGGCGGATATTTAATAAATTCTGCAGAATTAGGGAATTCCTCTTTTCCTTTAAATAATATTGATAACGCTTATTCTTAATATAGTTCTAGCATAACCATGGTACTTCCTTTTAAGCAATCTATGAGACCAACATATAATGAGCAATGCAACTATGCAACACGCCCGTCGGCGCCAAAAAACGCTTCAATACTGGTTTCTCGCATTGATCAGCTTCAGCGTCGGCTTCGGCATAAGTCCGCGGCAGTTTTGCGCTCGGCTCGGCTTTGAGCGTCCGCTCTGCAGTCACCCAAGGGGATATTTGGAGCTTACGCTAATAGAAATAGTTAGATAAATTTATAGTCTATACATATATACAAGTATATCTACAACATTTGTTCCTTATATATAGTATGTATTCTCAAAAGTGACAATTTTGTAATCGTACACGAGCAACACTTTACTCTGAGTCTGATAGTTTTACATTAAAATTAAATAATACAGTCATCAAAACAATACAAGTATATAGTACATATAATAATATAAGTTAATGTGAAACTGAGCAACTTTTTAAATATTTTTTATGTTTGATAGTATAATATACTTTCTTATATGTATATACATATAAGGAAAAAAAATAATTGTCTCAATTAGCATCAGCACCCTCACAAATCAATGTGGCAGCCAAATATCCGATAACCAAATTTAGAGTAAAACACGCAACAACAACATATTCATTCATGAACGCAAGCGCACTTTCAACAGGTAAACTCGCTTCATTCATAAAAGCAAGCACCATTCCATTTTCCCGATGTTCGAAAATCCTGGTAATGGTTATATTGGGGCTAGGTCAGGTTTTAGCTCATTTTAGGCACAATGATATAAGGTATTAGTAAAATGCATTCTGAAATTTTCATTGAAATAACCCAAATATTGGCCGAGATATCCAGCATAGTGGAGGCTCAGGATTAAACAGACGCTCACAGATTCACTGCTAGAGGAAAAGGATTCTGTCTGAATTTCTATTAAATATCTCACACATTGACTGATATTTTCGAACAAAAATCAATTATAGCTACTGGGGTCCACATATTCGGTACCTAGGCTCTTGAAAAGTTTTGGTTGTATTTAAACAATTTTAGGTAATAAGGTGGCACACACTAGAAACATTATTCGTGCAAAGTTTAATCCCATTATATTAATTGTTTCTTGATTTGTGTATTGGAAAGTAAAAGAATCAAATGGAATTTAAAATTGTGCTACATTGGAAGTAGGCGTGGTTATTGCCCAATTTCATTCATTTTCACAGAGTGACATAGGACTATGAAAAGAATACTACTTTTTCAACTTTGTCGAAATCAGTTGACCGGGTCCCAAGATATGGGATTTCCCCAAAAAGTGGGCGGTACTATGCCTATCGTTCAATTTTTACCCCGGTCCCTATTAAGCCTTATCATACCATCCCGGCGACAAATTTTAACGCTTCCGGCGCATTTAGTTATTGATTTATCCCGCTTTTAGTAATTTTGAAAAGTTAAGTTCTTCTTTATTGAATTTCTAAAAGAAACTGATACATAGAATCTTAAAAATACCCTAAGCTAGCTGTGGTTCAACGGCAGCGGCGTCGGCAAAGTTTAACGGATGTTAAATGGTCAGCAGAATTGAAGTTGATTATTGTTGTTGATATTATTATTTATTGATCAGCAATAATGTCGACCACTTTTGGGAGTTGCAGCGGATGTTTGTTTATGTTATTCAACTTTAACGTCAACTTTTAAGTTATTGAACTTTAACAATTACATTGTAGCAATGAATATTGTTGAAATAAATATTTGTTGTATTAACTCTCCCTCCTCAAATTCCTACTTGTCCTCAAGTAGCTTTAAAAGTATGGTATGTTATTAAATTGTGGTTGGACTGATCTAGGAAAATTGTTCGTTTCACTCATGATTTCTGTCGGAACTTTTCCAATTTGTAGGATTAAGCTGTTGTCAATCTCTTCGATTTCCGGGATATGGTCTGCATTACTGAAATCACACAGCGATTCTTTGCCCTCAACTAATTTAGAAATACATTTGGATTCTCTTAAGTTAATGGTTGTATCTTTTTTAAAAATTCTTATATTGTTGGATATTTTACAGTTTTTTGGTACTTTTAACATAGAATTTTCGGACAAAAATATTTCATCTGTTTCTAAGTGAACTATTAGTTTATTTCTTACAACTGGTTTTATTAATAGATTTTGATAATTGGTTGCTTCTAATTCTGGGATTTTTACAATGTAAACAATAGCTGTTTTATTATGTAAGACTGATACTTCAGCGAACTCTAACATTTCTTCGACTGATAGAGTTGTTATATTATTTTTTTGAAATATTTTGTGGACTTCTTGTAATTCTATTTCGTTTAAAAGTAAGGTATTTATTATATTTTGTTTTGCCCATTGAGTTTCATATTTGACATTTATTATTTCTTCTTTGATTAGTCTTACTTGATTTTGGAAACTTATTGCTATTTCATTATTAAACAAATTATCTTTCTTTATTGCATTTTTTAACATATTTGAAATTGTAGTTAAGTCATTAATTCTATTCTGTAGTTGTTTATTTATAATGATCTGGTTGTTATTGTTTGTATTAAGGCTATTTAGTTTTTTGTATTATTTTAACATAGAATTTTCGGACAAAAATATTTCATCTGTTTCTAATAGATCTATTGAGTCAACTGGTTTTATTAATAGATTTTGATAATTGGTTGCTTCTAATTTTTTTTTACAATGTAAACAATAGCTGTTTTATTATGTAAGACTGATTGGTTCATATTTCTAACATTTCTTCGACTGCTGAGTTGTTATATTATTTTTTTGAAATTTTGGGTTTTTGATCTTGTAATTCCCGATAGTTTAAAGTAATATTTTATTATATTTAGACTTGACGTTTAAAGGCGTTAACCGCATGATTTGGTGGCCAATTTTGACATTTATTATTTGTTCTTTTTTAGTCTTACTTGATTTTGGAAACTTATTGCTATTTCATTATTAAACAAATTATCTTTCTTTATTTTTGCATTTTTAACATATTTGAAATTCATAGTTAAGTCATTAAAAATCTATTCTGTAGTTGTAGCTTGTTATTGATTGTTTAAGGCTATTTAGATTATTTTGTATTATTAATAGATCATCATGATCTGGATTTCCTGCAACATATTTCTAGGCTGATCCAATCCAATTTATTGATCTAGTTTGGCGGTCTTGTAAAGTGAGTGTATTTAATGCAGTGAGTGATTGTACTATTTCGTGAGTTAGAGTATGAAAGAGATAGCTTGTTTTAAGATCTTTAATGGTATGTTCACGAATTTTTAATTTTTAGAAGTTCAATTTCTATTTGCTGAAGATCTATAACAGTGAATTATAAAAGGTTAGAAATATTTTTTTTTTTTTTTTTTTTTTTTTTTTTATGTTAGACATTTGACTAACTAAACATTTTTGATGTTACTTTTATGAACAACTCTCCCATTTGCTGTAATAATTATTGTGTGTTTTTACAATTTCTTTTTTATATCGTGATGAAAGTTTAGATCCTAATCTGCTATTTTGCTTAACAAATATTGTCTGCCCTGGTGTCTAAGTTTTAATTTTTTTATGGTCCTTGTTATGGATTTCTACCTTCATTTGAGTAAATCTGATTTTAAAGGATCTTAAATTTTCCGTATACAGTCTTTGAATCTGTCCCATTATGTCTTCTGTCGTGTAGATTCCATTTGTTACTGAAGGGTTTAAATACTTTCTCAATATTTTCATTAGATCATCATCAGAATAAGTTGGTTGAAAAACAGTGTGTCTATGGAATGTAGGAAATGGAATGGTAAACTTATAGTCAGGAGGATGTTCTTTGTAAATAAAAATTTGGTTTTTAAAAACGTTTATCGGTACCTCAATACTGGGGATAAGATTATGAGAAGAGCTTTGAGCACTGTGTTGGGTTTCTGTTATTGAATTAATTTCATATTGTTTTGGTACTCGAGACAATGCATCGGCTACAATATTTTCTTTTCCTGGTTTATAGAGTAATTCCTTATTGTACTCATCCAGGTATGACTTCAATCTTTTAATCGCTATTCCACCTTTTTTCCAATTACAATTATATGTAAGTGGTTCGTGATCTGTACTTGTGCGTATTTCGGCTTCAACGTTAGTGGTATAGGTCAGTTTGTCATCGGGTTTTGGAAACAAATTTGGGCATTTTTTAAACAAATGATTTAATTCTTTTCGTTGATAATTTGCGAGATGATCTAATTTGGGTATAATTGCATTTACTGATTCAAAATGTTTCTCTTTTATGGGAATACTCATGCCGTTTCTAAGGAACAATTTATCTCTTTCGGTGTCAATAATTGCACCAAGTTCCTTCAAACTGTCATTTCCTAATATTCCGTCAAATGTTCTGAGTGTGGGTAATAAAAAGAATTTAACTATTGATTTTGGATCATTAAACAAATTAGCCATTTTGTAATGGGTTATTTTTATTTTACCTCCTACGGATACTGCATTAAATGGGGTTTCATTCTGTAGTGGATTCTGAACAAATTTTGGCTGAATATAATTTCTATTGGATCCGGTATCAATCAGTATTTTAAGCATTTGTCCGCTACTCACCTTACATTCGAAATATGGAAGTGAGGAGTCAGTTATTTCTAAAAAAATTAATATAAATAGAATCGGTTTGCTGTTCTTGGTCACTATTTTCAATAACTTCGGTATAGTCGCTAAGTGTTTCATCGTAATCTGTTTGTTCTTCTTGTTCTGAGATAGTTTCTTCATCTTCGCTAAGGACAATAATATCGTCAATGTCTAAAAAATTCAAATAAGTAGAATCGGATTGCTGTTCTTGTTCACAATTTTCAATAACTTCGGTATAGTTACTTAGTGTTTCATCGAAATTTGTCTGTTCTTCTTGTTCTGAGATAGTTTGCTGATAATCAGCCATAGTTGGTACTGATTCTTCTTTACCTGTTTCTTGATAAGTTTCTGTCTGAATATTAAAATTCCTTTGTCGTTTGGATATCTCGACAGTGGGCATGGGTGGTCTTTTACCTAAATCAAATTGTGGTCGGTTCATGTAGTTAATCTGCTTAGTTTGGATACTTCTGTCAATGTCCATCGGTTCAGGTCGTGGTTGTGGTTTGGCAACCATAGGACGAGGTGGTTGGTATAATGGTCGTTGTATGTTATGGTTCTGTGCAAATTGGTTACCTATATTAGTAAAATATGGCCTTTGTTGTGGTTGTTCGAAAAAATTATTTAATTGTCTGGGATTCATAGTTGGGTTTTGCGGTGTGTTAATTCTAGGTGGAAGAAATGGTCTAGCTTGAAAATATGAAAAATGAGGTGTCGGAACTTGGCGTGGTACTAACGTTGGTCTATTGGGTTGATTTCTAAATATGTTTTGTTGTCCTCTATTTGACGCATGATTGGTACGGTATGCTTGATTTTCCAGTTTCAAACATAAATGCAATGCAGTTGGTAAATCAGCAGGCTCCTTCATGCCGAGAAGACGTGAAAGGTCTCCACGTAATCCGCGAATAAAGGTATCAAGAGCCTTATCCCTGTACAACTTGGTCATTAATTGTTCCGATTCTCTGCCTAATTCCATACACCCTATCTTATTAAGGATCAACGATAAATGTTTATAGACGGCCTGATGGAATTCCTCAACAGACTGGTTAGCACCTTGTGCTATGGTGGTCATTTGGTACTCTAATGTACCCAAGTCCCTTTTATCTGCATAATGTAGCGTAAGGCATTTGGAGATGGCACTCCAATTTAAAGGTACGTTGTACGATTCTAACGCAGTGTCTGCGTTACCAGTTATTTTATTGCGAATGGTATGCAAAATACCAAAGTATTTTGGCGTACCAACTGTGTGTTCGTAAGTTCTTAAAATTCTGTCTACACTTTTTTTCCATGAGCCAAACTCGGCTGGGTCACCGGAAAATTCTCTTAAACTTTTTACTATGTCTGGCACTTTGTCTAGTTCTCCTAAATTACCTAGGTGCTCTTGGTCAATTCCTTGACTCTCTACATTGGTAAAATCAAATGTTTGATTTTGAGTTTGTTGTAATAAAATCGGTAATTGTTCATATAACACTTGCCGAATGGCATTTGTTAAGTCGCTAGGTTGGGTCATATTTCTGTTGTTTTGAAATGTCGCTTGTCTTTGTAACTGTCTTTGTCGTTGGTGGGGATTTTCTTCAATATCAATTAATGGGGGTCTAACTAAATTATTTGGATTAGCCATCCGTTTTATCAAAATTAAATTTTGTATTATTAACTTAATTGGAGTATTTTACTACCATAAGTTTTTCTTGATTCGCCTTAATCAATCAATATCATTATTTTAATTTATTATTATTGTTTTTGAAAACCAGTAGCTGGTTTTACCCTTTTATCCTGGAGGGTCCTTTGGGTAGGAATCGCAGAATTGGGTTAAATTATACTACTTTTGCGTACAAAACTTCGTAAGTTAATTGTTTGCAAAAGTAGGAGTAATTATTTTATTATCGCTTTACGCCTTTTTTAGAAATATGTTATTTATAATTTGAATTGCTTCCAAATTCCAATTAGATATTTTTTTTTTTAATTTCCACTTTGCTTAATTATAGACTTTAAAAATTTCCACATAATATTCACTTTATAATTTTTGAATATCTTCCTCTTTACTTAATTATACTTTAATTTTTATAGAGAATTTCAAAATTTTCAAATAATATTCACTTTAAAATTTTAATTTCTGATTTAATATAATAATAAGATTTTAAAAATGTTAAATTTTCACACTTAATTTTTACTTAAATCTAACTTACATTGCTATTTTTTTTTTTTGGTGTGGCTGCCCTTCCTGGTAGTCCGGATCTCTCCCGTTTGGTTTTCTTGTCCCTACTAGGGATCCTGCAACGTACTCTTGAATAGAAGGTGTCCTGCGGGCTTGCCTTACAAGACTTGTAGTCCACCGATGTTGTCCAACAATGTCTACTTTTAAGTTTTTATCCTCGTTGGTCCCTGCTCGGGCGCCAGTTAAGTTCTTCTTTATTGAATTTCTAAAAGAAACTGATACATAGAATCTTAAAAATACCCTAAGCTAGCTGTGGTTCAACGGCAGCGGCGTCGGCAGAGTTTAACGGATGTTGAATGGTCAGCAGAATTGAAGTTGATTATTGTTGTTGATATTATTATTTATTGATCAGCAATAATGTCGACCACTTTTGGGAGTTGCAGCGGATGTTTGTTTATGTTATTCAACTTTAACAACAACATTGTTGCAATGATTGTTGTTATGTTGAAATAAATATTTGTTGTGTCAACTTTTAAGTTATTGAACTTTAACAATTACATTGTAGCAATGAATATTGTTGAAATAAATATTTGTTGTATTAACTTATAGAACAGTGACGGTCACGTTACCTAGTGACATGCCGGTAACGCGTGCCGGTTTTATTGTCACTTTTTCCTATCACGTTCTTAAGGGCGAATCAAAAAAGCTCCCAAAACTTTTGTATACATGTGATCTTGTATCACCTTCTCGCTCACATATTTTCTGCTATAATAAAACTATATCCTTCTTTCTCACACTTTCATTAAATTTGGGATAATTCAACAAAACTGCTCTCAGGAAAGCGTGACGGTGCATTCTACAATAGCCTAGTGGGTAAACCACTCGCTTGTCATTCCTTCAACCTAAAGTTCGAAACTCAAAAATATAAGGATTTTTTTTTTATAAAATATATTTTTTTTTATTAATTTTAATAATAAAATAATTTAATTAAATTTACATTAAATTCATTTCCTTCAACTTTTGACATTTTTTTTTTATAATATAAAAATTATTTCTATAAATTCTTATATAGATACAAAAAATAATATATAAATATACTTCTATGCATTTTAACAATATATTGTATTACCATTTCCTTCCACAGCCAAATTGTTTCCTTGTTGTTTTGAGAAGCTTGCCTCTGGGTTTTAGCAACCAGAAATGTTGAATTTCTTCCGTTTAAATGTCAATTGTTCTACAATAACAAATGCGTAAAAATAAATTGAAAACTAGAATCACGATTTTACATGTACCCTTTACGGGAGTCGAAGAAGTTGTCGGGCATTCCTCCAAATAGGTGTCATCAAAAAGCGCTGGTGAATCCATCTGATTAAGAAATAAAAATTTGGCAGTATCAAAATTCATTTTAAATAACTTAACATAATATAATAAAATGCGACCAGGCTACAATAATTTACACCTTTTTCACAAATTTTCATAAATTTAGATGCACTAAGATTAAAAGCCTTTTTTTCCCGGCTCATATATGCACTAAGTGTATATTTTTTCATATCGAATTAGTATTTGTTTTACTCACCCTTTTTCCAAATATTATCTTGAAGACACAAAATATTCACAAAAGTTAAAGAAACACAATTATAATATCCGTAGGTTTAAATATTTATTTTAAATATAATAAATACTAGCTGACCCCGCAGTCGTTGTCCTGCGTGAAATTATGTGTTTAGAAATGAAAAAGTTGAATTTATCATTTCACTTTTTTTCAATGTATCGCAGCTTGATAAACAACATTTTTTGGTTTCTGTTCCGGTGTATAGAAAAGATGGTTTTCCAACCCGTGAGCAGGCCACGTATATATGGCCGAGTGAAAAACATAGCATTTCGAAATGAATACCATACCATACTCAAATGCAATTTTCACTGGAAACTGAATACGTTTGAACTGAAATGGCAAATCGTTAGAACTCAGAGGAATTCGTAGAATCAAGCATTCTGCCCTTTGTATTCGATAGCTGCGTCACAATCAGTCAGGTTCGATTACACAGTTTCGGCGCCTGAAGATTGTGGAACATAATAACGACAGATCCAACTTTGAGACGCAAATGATGCGGTGGCATACCAAGCCTATTCAAAGAATTTAGAAATTCCACGATCGATCAATTTGTATGAGCGCAAGTCTCCCGGAATTTGACTTTGAATCTTCCAGCTTAAGTCAACAACATCGGTATTTTTGGCAGCTAACATTGCGCGTGCACTTAAGGAATTGTAGTAGATAATTTGTCCAATGTCCGAATATTTGTGATGAGTTCATCTTTGGTGAATTGGTGTTTTCTCTGTCTGTACTGTATTCTCTGTGTTGAAATAGACTATTTGGTCATTCTCCAAATTAAATGCGAGACGCACAACAGTCGGAAAACGTTGTTGAATCGCAAAAGTAAATATCATACAAAGCGCTTTATTGCAGTTCACGTATCGACCGTATCGTTCAAGATCAGTAACCGCCTTGTTGCTTCCTTTGGTGACGTATTTACACACGTATTTTATCGATTATACCAAACTGCAATACGCAACATTGACATGACTTTTGAATGTGAATTAGACAACAGTGGCGAATATGGTACGATCCATATGTTGTCGACTTCGATATTCACGCCTCTAAATTGAATGCTAAATGTTCTGCCATTGTCATCTTGTGTGCGACGCTGATACATTAGATATCCATCATTTCTAGTTTGTGTTTCCGAAAGAAAAGCACCTGGATAGTGTTTCGTACATTTATTGTCAGACATACAAACCGAAGTGGTATTGTGATGTCCGTAAGGTACATGAACCATATTGGTTTCGTATAATTCTGCTTCTATCTCTGGATCAGGAATTTCCGCAGAAATGATTTCATCAATTTGATTTGGTGTAACCACCATCCACCATCCAAAGAAGAATATGTGCGTGCGGCAAACCTCTCTTTTGCCACTCAACAGAGTATATCCAGCATCTAACAGCACCACATATACGTTGCTTTAAGATAAAGTTTACAAAACATCGCAACAAAATCGGTCCAGGCGTTCTCCAGTTATAAGCGTAGTAACTAACATCACTTTCTTTTATATATGTATGTATGTGTGTATATAGATGCACAAACACAAATCTGCACAATCCTCAACTATCGACGCGTTTGTAACCGATTTTTTTTTTCTTCGAATTCAATTTGTCACAACGAACAAGCAAACGTCAAATTTACGGTATCATGCTGTACGCTTTTACATCCATCGTTTTCAATAAGCGGTGACAGCTAAAAAGTTTGTTTGTCTTCTTTTGTTTTATTTTTGCTTAACATCTGTTGAGTGAAGAGCTTATAATATAAAACAAACAAAAGACACAATAGATTGACTTCTTACTCATTTCAAAGATTTGTGAGGGAGTGTTAGTGACAAGTAAAAATTGTGTAAATGTATTGGAGTTTCGGTCACGCAAGTTTTGCTTCAAAGGAAGCGGTAACAATCGGCATTCGTTCGTTCGTTTTCCTTTTTGGGCTTAGGTCGGATTTTCTGCCAACAACACAATGTTGAGACGCTTTGTCGTCGCGTCAGGTCTTCGGCCATTGGTTGTCTGTGACAACGGAGATTTCGCATGAGACAATAAGTGTACATATCTACGTACAAAGTTGTGTGCGGACAAATTAACAAACATTATGCATATGGTTTTTTTTCGTTTACATGCTGACATAATTACATACGTGAATGTTATCAAAACTGCGCATAAATATGTACATACAGTGGACCAATAAAGTTTACATACACCTAGTAATATATTAAATTACGACACGTTTATTTGTTATAAAATTAATAAATTTTCTGGGTTTTTTTTTCTATCCATTTCAAAAGACGTATATTTAACATTAAATTTAGCATACCAAAATATTTTTTTTTTACACAAATAAAAAAAATTAATATTTTATATAAATCAAAAGTAATTACAATAGTTTTAGCGGTTTTTGGCCTACATTTTGTTGCTATTATTGTCCCTAGACATCCATGTATGCTCCTCACTTTCTAGTATTATTTCCGGATATTTTGACCCACTAAGTCCATGATCCAGCTTTTTGGCCTTATTTTGATGAAATTCGATGTTTTCGAATACGGTTTTCCAAAAAGTTCCAGATATTTTGAATAGGATTAATGTATGGTGATTGCGGGACCTATGGAGTTATTTTTAATTCCACAACAACCCCGCACGTACAAGATAAGATGGGTGTTTTGGGTCGGTATCCTTTTGTAAATAGAAGTGGGCGCTATTAACAGCCGATTTAAGCACACTTAAAATTAAAATTTTTTTCTTAAAGTGTTCAGATACGGGACATCTCGATAGGATAAAATTTATGTCATACTAACTGTATTGCCGTGCATATTGCCTGTGGAGACTCCATATTGCTTATTGCTTACAATATATTTAGTATTCCATATCTATATATATATATATAGAAATGACATAAATTTTATCCTATCGAGATGTCCCGTAATGTAGGTGTGATAAGTTATACATATACTTATATATCTACAGTGGACCAATAAAGTTTACATACACCTAGTTCTATTAAATTACGACACGTTTATTTGTTATAAAATGAATAAATTTTGTGGTTTTTTCTATCCATTTCAAAAGATGTATATTTAACATTAAATTCAGCATATCAACAAAAAATGTTTTTTACACAAATAAAAAAAAATTAATGCTAAAGCTTAAAATGGGCATAATTTATATCAAAAAAGATTACGTGCACTAACTATTATTTATATAAATCAAAAGTAATTACAATAGTTTTAGCGGTTTTTGCCTACATTTTGTTGCTATTATTGTCCCTAGACATCGATGTATGCTCCGCACTCCATTTCTAGTATTATTATTATCAGTAGTTTGACAGCGCAGTTTTCATTTCTATAAAAATTTCGAAAAGGCAGCATATCCCATTTGCACATAAGCCGACGGCATTTTCATTTCGGTAATATGAGATTTAGTAGAGCTAGTATTAAGACGGTTGTGTTATATTATAAAAATAAAGTACATTTTCAAAATAACATTTTTCCAAAATATTAATATTGAGTTTAATATTGTTAATTTACAGAAAAAGTATGCAAATTTGTATTGGGTCATTCCGAAGTCTTAAATTTAATAAACTTATGCAAGCATACATCCAAATATCATTGCTCATTTTAAATTTATTATTTTAATTGGAATATATATGAATTCTTATTTTTCCCAGAAATGCATTTGTAAAAAAGGATCTTTCTCCTTTTCTTATTATCTTATATAAGGATCCTTATCCTTTTTTTATTTTCCACATAAAAGATTTAAGGAGTTCAAGAGCTCAAAACGTGCGCTACATCAGCTCGAACCAACCTACCCTACGCCTTTGCGCAAATGATTATGTTATGATAACAAATGCCCATATACAGATTTGTCAATGGCAATAGCAATAGATTTGACAGTTAGTATATCATAAATTTTATCCTGTCGAGATGCCCCGTTAATTAAATATTTAGGTAACTACTTACATATGTACATACTTCATAAACATGACTGTTTTATATATTTCAAAAAAATTTAAAGAATTCATCATGAAATAGTTCAATTTGTACATGTTTGTGTGCTTTAGAAATATATAATAAATACATACATATATATATATATATATAGAAAATATTTATAAATTTAATGAAGAGTCGATTGCGCATTGCAAGCATACGAATCTGTAATAGAGCCCATACACGAGCACACAAGTGCGTTCGATCGGTATGAATTCGTTTGCCCATACACGACACACAAATCCATTTTGCATTCGTTCTTCACAGAGTTAACATGTGCGACAGGCAAGCGGATCATTTCTTGGAATATATTTCTAATGTAGCATTTTTATCTATTTCATTGTATTTCGTTAATAAGTTATTCCAACTTTTATTTTTCTTACACTATTTATATGTATGAGCGCTTAGGCAAAAAGCGAAAACTTTGAAGCGTGATTTCTCGGTTTTTCATTTTTACGATTATTCTTAATTGGCGGGCAGGATAGAAAAAAAACTAAACGTCGTATGGAATTAGGGCAAAGTTTATTATCATTGACATAAAATTATCTTATATTTAAACAAAAAAATATTAAGAATAGTCAAGTTTTAACATATTTTTAAACAGCATAAAGTAAAATTCTTTTGATCAAAAGCCACTATTTATTCAATTTTTAATAAAATTTTAAATCCGTCCGAAAAATGTACATGCGAGATGCATCGGGTAATTGCTTCCCAAAGGCAGAATATCAAAGATTTCGTATCCAAAAAATTTGTGAAAGATGTTCAAATATATAACTATAAAGCCTAGAAATTTCGCTTGAATCAATTATTTCTTTCCCTCCCAAAAAAATCGATTTTTTGAAGCCTCGAAAGCAGGCTCTCCCCTTTATACTTGTCATTGTCCGCGATCTTCACTGTTCGGCGACACGAGAGAAATGAGATTTTGTGCGCCGACAACGCCATACACGAAAAACATGTTCGCGCACCGATCGTAAAAAATCAAACATTTTCGCGAACATGGATCGGTACGCGAACAAGCCCATACACGATAAACCGCAAGCGCACACATACCGATCGAACGCACTTGTGTGCTCGTATATGGGCGCTTTAAGCGCACATTTCTAAACATTGAAATTAGCATAATTTTTCTATACTTACATCTACATACATATGTACATCAAAATATTCTATATATTTCAAAAATTAATAAACACATGTATCTGAACATTTTAACAAAATAATTTAAATTTTAAGTGTGGCTGTTAATAGCCACTTCTATTTACAACAGGATTCCGACCCAAAATACTGTATCTTATACGTGCTGAGTTTTTAAAGAATTAAAAATAAATTCATAGGTCCCACAATCACCAGACAATAATCCTATTCAAAATATCTAGAACTTTTTGGAAACCATATTCGAAAACAATGAATTTCATCGAAATAAAGTCAAAAAACTGTATCGTCGACTTAGTGGGTCAAAATATCCGGAAATAATACTGGAAATCGATTGGGGAGCACGCTTAGACGTCTAGGGATTAATTTTTTTTTATTTCTGTAAAAAAAATATTTTTATATGCTATATTATATGTTAAAGTGCGAAAAATCAATAACTAATTACGACAGAAACATGAAATTTTACTAACGAGATGGTGTGAGAGAGTTTTATAGGATCTGGTGTAAAAATTGGACGATGGGGGTGGCACCGCTCACTTTTTGTAGAAATCCCAGAACTCGGGACCTGCCTATCCGATTTCGAAAAAATTTGATACATGGCATTCTTTTTACATTCTTATGTCACATTGTGACGAAATCGGACAAAAACTACGCCTACTTCCCATATAGCACTGTTTTAAATTCCACTTGATACGTTCAGTTTCCAGTACAAAAAATAAGAAGAAAATATTATCACGGTATAAAACTTTGCACTAATAATGTCTTCAGTATGTGCCACCTTATGATCAAAAATTGTTTAAGTCCAATAAAAACTGTCCAAGCCTGTATGTACCGAATATTTAGACTTCGGTATCCATAGTTGACTTCTGATCGAATATGTCGGTCAATGTGTGCTAGATATAACTGGAATTAAGGGATAATCCTTCTATTGTATTGGTATGTCTGTATGTCAAAAATGGGTTGAATCGGACAAATACTTTACCCTATATAATTAGTTTTACACCTTAAAGTATTTCCCTGGCTTTGATTCTTGCAAGTTGCAAGACTATAAAATGTCCGGTTGCACCCGAAGTAGACCTTCCTTACAAGTTGTTGAATGTTATAGTTTTACAACCGATTCCCACCAACTACTCTTATGAGAAGCGCGTATTTAGGAGCGCTAAGAGCGCCTGTACTTTTGTAAGTCTAGGCGTATTATCTTTATTTTTGACCTATTCTGCTAAAAAATGTGGAAAACTTATTTTTTACAAAGTGTCGATTTTCCAAAATTTTGCACCAGTTTTGTTATCTATTCCTTTTAAGTGCTCAATATTTTTATACTCTCGCAACAAAGTAGCTATGGAGAGTATTATAGTTTTGTTCACATAACGGTTGTTTGTAAGTCCTAAAACTAAAAGAGTCAGATATAGGGTTATATATATCAAACTAATCAGGGTGAGGAGTAGAGTTGAAATCCGGATGTCTGTCTGTCCGTCCGTCCGTCCGTGCAAGCTGTAACTTGAGTAAACATTGAGATATCATGATGAAACTTGGTACACGTATTTCTTGGCTCCATACGAAGGTTAGGTTCGAAGATGGGCAAAATCGGCAAACCTCTCCGACCACAAAATGGCGAAAACCGAAAATTTATAAAGTGTCATAACTAAGCCATAAATAAAGATATTAAAGTGAAATTTGGCACAAAGGATCGCATTAGGGAGGGGCATATTCGGATGTAATTTATTTGGAAAAGTGGGCGTGACCCCGCCCCCTACTAAATTTTTTGTACATATCTCGGAAACTACTTTAGCTATGTCAACCAAACTCTATAGAGTCGTTTCCTTCAGGCATTCAAAAGTGGAAGAAATCGGATAATAACCACGCCCACCTCCCATACAAAGGTTATGTTGAAAATCACTAAAAGTGCGTTAACCGACTAACAAAAAACGTCAGAGGCACTAAATTGTACTGAAGAAATGGCAGAAGGAAGCTGCACCCTGGCTTTTTCTAAAAATTGAAAATGGGCGTGGCGTCGCCCATTTATGGACCAAAAACCATATCTCAGGAACTACTCCATCGATTTCAATGAAATTCGGTATATAATATTTTCTTTACACCCTGACGAGACGTACGAAATATGGGTGAAATCGGTTCACAACCACGCCTTCTTCCAATATAACGCTATTTTAAATTCCATCTGATGCCTCCTCTGTATAATATATACATACATTAGGAACCAATGATGATAGCGGAATAAAACTTTACACAAGTACGGTATTTGAAAAATATGTAAATGACGGATAATGAAATCTCAATTATCACTTTATCATGCGAGAGTTTAAAATGTTCGGTGACACCCGAACTTACCCCTTCCTTACTTGTTAAATCAGGGTGTTGTATCATATTTGGCGTAAGCCATCCTGCGGGGTCGAAAAGTTGCATATACATATTTCTGTTTTTATGTGAGGTTATTAGAGGGAATCTGACTTTATTTTGCTTTTTGCCATTTCGTGCTGTGTTACAATATTAGGAGTTTAGTAGCAGTCTTATGACTGCCTTTCTCTTAATTGTAAATTAGTGTGTTCTTTTGATATTTCGAAAACTTGAGCTGTTAACGTGGAAACTGTTTCTATAGGTTGTCCACTTAGTATCTGGTTAAATGAGATAAGCCGCCACCCCTAATGCCACTACACCAATACACCATACACACAGAACCTACATTCCAAAGGACCCGCACATCAACATCACCCACACGCGAGAGCACACCCACACACCAAACAACAAACACATACCACACTGGTCAAAAAGGTCATTGTCATAGGGTTTTCTCCAGTCTCGTTTTGATCTGCATTCGAAGCCTACGCATCGCTGTGATCCTCTCGGCTTTTCGATCGCCGTGAAGATCAGTAAAGTTCTGCACATTTGTAAATTAAAAAATCTAATTAAAATCAATTAGTTGAAAATCTAAATTAATTAAAACATCGAATCAAAATTAATTGTAATTACCCTCATATTTGTTCAGATTCGTAACGAGATTAAAAACAAAAATCGAATTAAATTGAATTGAATTACCCTTATACGTGAAACTGGTGTTTTATTAAAATAAGTGAAAGTGGTAAGAGTCACAAAGATAAAAGTGAAGTGCGCACCTACTCAAACATTGGTCCTTCGAGCCGCTAAGAAAGGCACTATTGAAAAAAAAAGAGATTCAAGCGGCAAAATAATCTTAAAGTGACTAACAAATATACAAAAAATATAAAAAAATAAAAGGTGCGGTGACATATACATACATATATAAAAAAAAAACAGTTTGAAAAACGGACACGAAACGGTTCCGTGTTGTGGTTCCCAAATCAAAATCAAAAAAAAAATTACATACAATAATAAAAAAAGGTAAATCGTGTGTGCAGTTATCAAAAAAACCAAAAACCTGAAAAAAACCCTTAAACCGGGCGCGAAATACAATTTACGATAAAAACATACACACGGGCACGAAGCTTAACATTTACATATGTATTTATAAAACTATGTGAAATGACCTAATAAACTGCGGAATAAAACATTAATAAACCTGAAACAAAAAATTAAAAAAAAAACAAAAATAAAAATAAAAACCAACCAACAAAGGTAAGCCAACCAATGAAGGGAAAGTTGCAACTACGGAACAAGGAAACAAAAGGAAAGGAAACAGAATAACCAAATTGGTCGCAGTGGCATAAGCTACTTCCCACCCCCTCATATCTTGACCGTATATAAAGCCCTCAAAGACCCTTGAAGCGGCACAAAGTGAGTGTATCGACTCCATCTATTATTTTAAATATTTTGTACTTATTTGCATATATGTATGTATGTTGAAAGTTACAGTTGATCTCTCTAAAAACTGTATACAATCCTGTTAATTTTAATAGCAAGCTACCAAACTGTTCGAACTTACGGTTGATTTCCGGGAAACGGAAAACAGTTTGGTACACTTCTTAGGTACATCCAAATATATGTATGTATGAACAGTATATAGTATATATTATAATATTGGCATATATAATGTATATCTGAAAATTGGCCTACTTATGCTTACATTTGTATATCCAAACACACAATTATTATAAAAAAAAAACTTCAAGTATTCACTTGACAAAATTGTCCGGCAACACCCCTTATACTCAAAACAGTATAAGCAGGATTGCGCAAAAAGTAAGCTAGGGCAATTGCGAAATTTTAAAGAAAAGAGAAAAATAACAAAACCAAACACACATATGTATATGCACAATAGGGTGGGTCGATTCCGGACTTTTTTCGATTCGGGATTTCTAATAGTGCGGAAAAGTTGCCTTAGTACTTCCTGATTCCAATGCAACTTTTTGTTTTGAGATCGGATTGCATCTTCAACCCCAACTCCGGCCTTGAAATTTCGGAAATTCGCCTAAAATCGTGAAATTGTCTACCTAGCGCATGAAATACGCATCTCATGGCAAAATGTATAAAACAAAAGTTATTTGTCACGTCATTTGCTACCGAAATGGTATATGTGATGATGGCCGTAGGACGAACCGTTCCCGAGATACGAGCGAAAAGGCGGCGCGCCACAGCGCAAGGTGAAAATTTTTGCAGCTCTCAGCTAACCTGTATTGGTCACCCAGAACCCACCGCCTGGAGGTGGCTGCTCTTCGGGTCCCTCCCAAGCCCAACCCAACCAACCAACCATATGTCAGGCTTGTTTTAGTCTGAATCTGTGTCAAATTTATTGATAAAATCAGATTTTGTACTAAACTTTGGCACTTGTTGCCTAGATTTCAGTGTAGGGAGATTGGGGGCCAATAACTTTAGAAGATGCCTCTGTCACCAGTTTGACGGTTCTCTCGACTGTCACGGTGTGAGAAGGGAATTAACTAAATTTCCATACCTCTGCAGTGTCTCACGACAGCCCCTTTAATAAGTTCTTCGTTAGAAACTGAACAAAGAACTGGTGGAACAGTCAAGGTAATAGTCTTCCAGTTAATCATATCGTAATAATTATTAGCTTTGAAATGATGTTTCTGACTTCTATCCGTTCGTCAGTCATCATACTAAGGAGAATGTTTTCTGGAAGAGCAAAGAAAGCATTCTGTTGAATGGATGAATCGACAACCTTGCGCAGTTTAACAGGTAAGTATCTCGACCTTTGAATTGCAGCATAGAGATGGCGCGAGCCATCTTTGATTGAACTGTTGAATCTTATTGAGAACCACAAAGGTGAGTAAACTGTAAGTATGTACTTGACCAAAATCTTTATTTCCTTTGTTGGTTTGTCAGTAGAAATGTATAATCTCAGAACCCTATTTGTTACCTGGACGCATCGACGCTAAATCTGAGGAACATTGACCGGAAATAGCAGCTTCTGATATTTTATAGAGATAAGCTTGGTCTGTGCTAAGTTGGGTCGGATTAATAACCTCAGAAAGTAATTGGCAGGATGGAAAACTTTCAAATTTGACAACAGGCAACTTCTCACAATTAGGGAGCAGTTTACCTATGTCGCCAGAGAATATATTTGGACTCTTTGAGACACCATCTATGTGTTCGAAAAGAGCACGAAATGGAAGTTCGTTGAAATGTAGAAGACAAACAACCCACTGTAATGGCCTACCTATTCTTTCTTCTAGTTTCCGAATGATTCCACCTTTCCAACCAGTGTTTGTGTTGGTGCCATCAGCACCGACTACTAGATGTTCCACATCAACTGAATTGTCTTGTAAATGTTGCCATATAGCTTGCGTCTCATCCTCAGCTGACCCGGAAGGAGAGGTGACGTGGCCAAAGTAATGACAACCAGGTTCCGCTATAAGAGAAATATGTTCCTCTTTGCCAGTGTCGCGGTAGTACTTTTCACCTTCGCTGACTTGTGTAAGTGTATTGTCTTTGCGGCCGTCAAAATACAGCCCATATACAGAGTCAATACTTAATACGGTGGTTTGGAGCTTAACTCCAACACTTTTTTTTGCCCGACTAATCTTGCATTTGTCAGTGATTCTCTGTTATCAAACCTGCTTTTTTAGCATCCAGAAAAGCAGATGAAACAATCAAGGCCGCTGCTCTATCACTTACTGCAAATCTTTGGGCAGTTAAAGCAGTGTGTTCTAATACTAGTGTGTTTTGTTTGGTTTTAGAGGATGGAAGAGAAAATTCTTTTCTGGTAAGTGTTGATGTTGAATGACGTTTTGCAAGCTTTCCTTTACGTTCATTTTTCTTTGTAATCTTTTTTGTTTCAGGTAGATCTACACTTCCAATGCGACCAATTCTTCTGGTTCTCTGGTCCAAGAGAAATGGTTGTTCATTGATAGGAACTTTCCTTTCCTTTGGACAAGTGCAAGAAGAAAAATAAATAAATGCATTTACAAGCAGCGAAGTCAAATAATTTTCCGGCAGAAGAGACAAAGTCGTCTCTTTTAGAGCTCAAACCTATTGGGCTCCTTAAAAATATTTGTTTAAGAGTCAGAAATTTCTTATGGTATGTGTGAGCATTTGTACAACTCTGGTGTGTGAAACTATCGGAATAGATGACTTTTTGAAAGTATTTTCAACCTTTTTTGCAACTATTTCTGTAACCTCTTTACTCCTAGGTTCATAGTTGTCGCCTCGGAGTCGCCCTATACGAAATCTTTCAAACTGATAACACAAAAGAACATCCTGGTAAGTAGGTAACTGGGACTCAGAGAGATTGTACGGATATATGCCAAACACAGGACATTTCTGTCTAAATTTAAATTTAGATACAGACATTTTGAGTTCTGTGTTCTGTTGAGAGAATATTAGTGATAGCACTCGGCGAAATCAACGACAATGAAAAAATATTTATGTGGAGACCAGTCCGAACGTGTCGTATGGCGCAGGGAAATGAATGTAAGTGATAGAACTCGGCGAAATCACCGACAAGAGTGAAGGAACTCGATGAAAAAATATTTGTGTGGAGACCTATCCGAACGTGTCCTTTGGCGTAGGTGAAGGAATGTGAGTGATAGCACTCGGCGAAATCAACGTCAAGAAGTGTGGCCGCAAGCCGATTTTCACCTTGCGCTGTGGCGCGCCGCATTTTCGCTCGTATCTCGGGAACGGGTCGGGAACGTCCTACGGCCATGATCACATATACCATTTCGGTAGCAAATGACGTGACAAATAACTTTTGTTTTATACATTTTGCCATGAGATGCGTACATAGGGTACAAAATTAAAATAAAATTTCACAATTTATCGACACATACATACGGCATACAATTTGTCTATGCCGGTATATACAACGTACATAGGGTACAAAATTAAATTAAAATTTCACAATTTATCGAAAATAATTACAAAGTTGCGAAATAATAAAGCGGTAAATGCGAAATTTTAGTTTATTAATAATTTTAAAATTTGCTTATTAAAAACAAAAACGATCAAAATAAAATAAAAAATTTCAGAATTGGTAGAAAAAAGCATATACATACGTATTGGCATTTTCAAGTGTTCACACACACATATGTATATTCAAAGACCAAATCGGCACCCGTGCAACAATACCCTTTGTTCTTGTTAAAGCACAAGCAAGCAGGATTCCAAACAAACCAAAATAATAAATTTTTCTTCTGCATCTTACGTACTTATGCACATAAACAAGCACATAGCGTGCAGACTCATATACAAAGGTCATCAACCTTGTTTTTCCTTTTTGCATTATCGCTGGTATACTCACGTATTTACTAACGAGTACGAAACATTAAATAAAATAAAAAACAATAAAAAAACAAGAACAAACTAATAGCTAAATACATAAGCACCGGGGATAAGGAAAACGAAATACGCGTTCGTTATTTGATGCATTGCGTATACAACAAAAATAAAAATTTTTTTATCTTAAAGATTTCACACGTACTTTTTATATATTTTCAATTTTCTCATATTATATAAATGAACAGAGATTCTAAGGAATCTAAATCAATACAATATCTAAAGGTACAAAAAATGATTTCTGAAGAAAAGAGCCCATGTACACCTCCTGAAGGTACACGCTCAATGCAAGGTGCTACAAAGCAAAAAAAAGCTAAAAGATATTTCATATACTAAGTTTATTGCTGAGAGTGACAGTCGAATTAGATACTGCTCTCGATTTTCATTTTCACCGATTCAAACAGTTCTGAATCGGTATTAGAAATCAAAAAAAGAAAATCTGGGCAATTTCTGGACACGTCTCCAAGCTGCGTATGACGCAATTGTAGAATCTGACGAATCAGATCTACCTGAAAATTTCAAATCTTTAGCATACTCAAATACGAAAACTACTTATACCAGTACCAAGAGACAAAAGCTATGATCCCCGAACAATTGAAATTAATTAAAGCAATTGCACTTACTCCACACCCTAGAGTAGAGCTGCCACAAGTTCAAGGTGCCCGCATGTGACACTGAAATTTTTGCTATGAACAATGGCCGTCCTTCCGGGACATGTTTACAGCCGTGTACATAAACAATCCAAAAATATGACAAGTTCAAAATATATATCACCTCCGCTACAAAACAAAAGGTCAAGCAGGCGTAATAGTCAAACAGTTCGCTCTTAATGACGAGAATTTAATTATGCTTGCGAAGCTCTAAAAGCTCGTTACGAGAACGAAAGAATATTAGTCGACAAACAAGTGACAATTAATGAATTTACCAAAAATTCAGAAAGCAACAAGTGAAAAATTTATAAAACTTCAATCCACTGTTTCAAACTGCTTTGTCGGTTCTAGCGACACAGAATATTCCCACAGACAATTGGTACCCCATTCTGGTAAATATATGCACATCCGCATTATCAGAAAAATCGTTACTTTTGTGGGAGCAATCGCTCTCATAAGATAAAAAAATGGTCAGACTAAACACGACCTAAATCGAAGCTTCATTAGGCCCCAAGCGGGTAAAAAACAACAACTTAAATCGTTCACATCCGAACAAACCAAACATACGTCATGCGAAATATGTAAAGGAGGGCACAGGCTGAAATCTTGCGAGAAATTTAAAAAACTAAATATTAACGAAAGAAACAATTTCGTAAGAACAAAAAAACTTTGTACCAGACATAAAGAGATGTCCAACTCCTCTCTCATTGGAAGTGAGAGAACAATTGCTAAACGTCAAAACCACCTAAACTTTGACAGTTGACTGGATTGGGGAGGTTTTGACGTTTAGCAATTGGAAACGAGCGATGGCCAGATTGAAATCTTACAAAAAAAATATGTAAACGGAGGAATTTGTTGCCGCTGTTCAAGATCCCTAATAAAAATTTAAAACAATGAAAATCAAAGAAAATGCGAAATTTAAATATATTTCATGAAACGTTTTGTAATTTGATGCATAATAGAATTAATTTTCAATTACAAATGATTAACAACATTTGATAATTGAGAACTAACAGGCTTAATTCAATTTATTAAATATTGAAAGATCAAAAGTCAGTTGTTTTAATATACCATAAAATCATAAAAAAGGATTTAAGTAGTTTCGTCATATATTAAAAGCCCAATATATAATAATTTGCAATTGTAATAAATGTTGGGTGTTTTAATTTTAAATGCCCAAAAATTCTTATTTTGTTCGATCTGGTCATAATGGGAAATGTTATAAAAAACGCTTATTTTGAGGCGCTCTCACGCTGGAATAAGTTGGGCATCCCATTATCCCTGCTTTGTACCACCTGCCCATGCGCTCAAAGAATGCGAAAACAAATTTAATTGCGTTTACTGCCATATCTGAATCTGGCAACCCTGGAGCGAAGTGGAGAAAAATAAAGTGCGAAAGAAATAAATTCAATAAATTCAATAATTTTAAATATTTACAATAATTAAAATAAACAACGTGTTTGTATACGAAAGTGCTTTTCACGGAGATCGACTGGAAGTTGAAGTGCGGTGAGGAGATTGAGTGGATCGGCTGTTGCACCTGCTAAAAGTTTCTCAGGAGATGTAAGGCAACCTATTACCATTTTTTATTTCTTTTCTTATTGGACTTTGACCAGCAAAAAGGAATTTGGAAAAGTCACTACCATAGAATAAGCTTTATTGTTATCCAATACTAGAACCAACTTGTACTTGCGTTCTTTAAGTTAAGCTTTTTACCTGTACTAGGCTAGCCTAAAAGTATACACCGAAATTAGTGAACGTTTCATCTGGTAGTTGCCACATATATATTTATTTATTTATTTTTACTAACTATTGGCTAACTAACTCACCATTACCTACGAATAATCCCTTATACAATAGACATATAGTATATAGCTGGATTATGCTTCGAACCCCGCCCCCTGGAGGGGGTCAGGAAATACCAACAAGCCAACCGAAAAAATTAGTTTCCGAAATAGATGAATTGAAACAAAAATTAAGAGAATTAGAACAATTATGCGAACAATTAAAAATTGAAAATCAAAAGCTTAAAGAAAAATATAATCGCCCACTTGTGCCTAATTATAGTCAATCTCAATACGAAACTGATGAAGAAGAACTAGCTCTGGAAACAGACTGGATTTTAAAGAAAAATAAAAGGCCTAGCAAAAAGCGTAAGGCCGAAGCTTCACCAGAAGTGATTTTAAAAGAAAATACTTTTTCTTCGAACGGTGAAAACCACACAGTTAAAAATGAAAAACCAAAATATGAACCGCGACCTCCACCTATTATGATTTCGAATATCTCTAATTATAAAGAACTAAATAACCTAATTAAAGATAATACTAAAAGTTCTTTTGTATTTAAACTATTAAATAACGACATCCATAAAATAAGCGTTACATCAAGTGATGACTACAGATCAGTTACAAAAATGTTGTCTGCGTCGGGAGCTTTATGGTATTCCTTTGAAGACAAACAAACGCGTCCAATAAAGGTTATGATTAAAAATCTCCACCATTCGTGTAGCATTAGTGATATTATCGCTGATTTAAAAGAACAAGGTTTACATGTCATGAACGTCGTAAATAAACTCAAGTGGAAAACACGAGAACCTTTAAACATGTTTTTAGCTACTTTTGATTCTAATGAAGTCATCAAGAAAATTTATGAAATCAAACACATTCTTCACACCGTTGTTCTCATCGAGCCTATTAGGAATTCTAAACTTATTCCACAATGTAAAAATTGCCAGGCATTTGGACACACAAAGAACTTCTGTGGCAAAATGTCAAAGTGCGTTAAATGCGGTGGTAAGAACAAAACCATCGAGTGCCAAAAACCAAACACTGAAAAACCAAAATGCTGTAACTGTGGCGAAAGCCATCCGGCAAACTACAGAGGATGTATTGTTGCCAAGGAGCTTCAAAGCATTCGTAACAAAGCCTTGAAGAAACAAAAAGTTACCACAAATTTGCCCAGTACATCAACTAATCCACCCATTGGTAATAAAAGTACTGTCAACAAGCAGAATCGTGTACAGACGAGTAAGCTCACTTTTTCTGAAGTACTGAAAGGCAAATCAAACGTGGTGAACGAAAAAAACACAAAGATGACCGAAGACCTACTAACTCAAATACTTGAGATGTTAAATAAACAAGAAAAATTCAATAACGATCTGTGCAGCCGCTTAGATAACCTCGAAAAAAATAAAAATAAAGCAAAATTGAAGGCATGAATGGTGCTCTCCGAGTTATGACATGGAATGCAAATGGACTATTAAAGCACCAAGATGAGCTTCTACTTATTTTACAAAAAGAAAAAATAGATGTATGTCTTATTTCCGAAACTCATTTTACGAGACACAGCCATATAACTTTCAAAAAATACGATATCTATCATACAATCCACCCTAGTAATTGTGCGAGGGGAGGCACTGCTGTTATTGTTAAAAACAGCATTATACATTATGAGGATAGAAAAATCAGTACGCACAATATTCAAACCACAACTATTACATTAAAATTATATTTCCGGAATAAAATTTTTTTCGTTAAAAGAATATAAAAAACTTCTCAAACACAAAACAAATTTTTTTGGGGGAAAGGGCTTAAGCTCCTTTGTTTTATGGGGACCCGGAAAACAAAGAAAAGGGGCAGACCTTTTTCCCGGGAGTCAAGAAACGGGGGGGGAAATTTTTACCGCCCGAACACCAAAAAACCAAAGGGACCCCAAAACAAAATACCAGATGGAAAGACTTCAACCGGGAAAGAAAACTTCGAAACGGGGAAATAGGGTGGATTAGATCGCCTGATCACCCCCCATTATTTTTAACTGAAAGGGAAACAGTTTATTAAAAAGATTTTTAGTTTAAATTTTAACAACAAAATAGGACTGGACTTTTTTCAAAAAAATTTTTTTCCCGACTAAAATAAAGGTCCAAAATCACCGAACAATTAGGTTGGGTTAACAAATTTGGGAAAAGAAATTAAAAAAGAAAAAAACCTTCCTAAAAAAAAAAGA
>NW_026089622.1:12370731-12489135 GCF_024586455.1 Bactrocera neohumeralis | reverse complement strand
CCAGGGCACTTTCTCAAAGGAGCACCCATTCTGGCCACACCTGAGCCAGGCGTGGAGTCGCTATCCTTATTAAATCGATGGGAGAGAATTAAAATTCTCCATCATAATTTCGGCCGCAAATGGAAAGAAGACTATTTAAAGGACCTCCACATGAGGTATCTATGGAAAACATCAGAAAATGCGCCAAAGCTTAGAGATTGTGTACTTATTAACGATGATTGCCTCCCACCTACCGAGTGGCGACTTGGTCGCATAGAAAAGCTCCATTATGGTTCAGACGGTCAGACGGGTAGTTGATCTCCGTACTCAAAGCGGAATACTAACTAGACCGCAGGTCAAATTATGCTTTCTACGAACCGCGGATAATGACGAAAATCCGATAAATGAAAATATAATCAATCAATCAACGAAAGTAAATTAATAAAACCGCAATCCGCAACAAACCGTTAAACATAACAATAAAAATTACAGAAATGGTCGGTCAATACTATCGGGTGATTTTTTAAGAGCTTGATAACTTTTTTAAAAAAAAAAAAACGCATAAAATTTGCAAAATCTCATCGGTTCTTTATTTGAAACGTTAGATTGGTTCATGACATTTACTTTTTGAAGATAATTTCATTTAAATGTTGACCGCGGCTGCGTCTTAGGTGGTCCATTCGAAAGTCCAATTTTGGGCAACTTTTTCGAGCATTTCGGCCGGAATAGCCCGAATTTCTTCGGAAATGTTGTCTTCCAAAGCTGGAATAGTTGCTGGCTTATTTCTGTAGACTTTAGACTTGACGTAGCCCCACAAAAAATAGTCTAAAGGCGTTAAATCGCATGATCTTGGTGGCCAACTTACGGGTCCATTTCTTGAGATGAATTGTTCTCCGAAGTTTTCCCTCAAAATGGCCATAGAATCGCGAGCTGTGTGGCATGTAGCGCCATTTTTTCAAAGATGCTGTTGGACGCAACGTTACGGTGAATGGCGATCGCTATCGTTCGATGCTAACAAACTTTTTGTTGCCAAAAATGGAAGAACTGAACTTGGTTGACATGTGGTTTCAACAAGACCACAGCAGTGGTCTCCATCGAGCACCGAGGAGAACTTAGGGCCTTAATAGACCAAGGATCTCATTGATCATTTATAGCGTCTAGGGCTCAAAGTACGCTACAACTGCCAACAAAACTAGCCAATTTTGAAATTACAGGAATGGGCGGAAGAGTAGTACAAAACTCAAACAAAATCTGCCCCATTACCCTTATTTCCCCCCAAGCGGATAAGCGCATTCAAGCAGAAGCTATAGTCTTACCGCAACTAACAAACAAGCTTCCCAGCTATCATATAAATAGCAAGCATTTGCAAAAAGTTTCACACCTTAAGTTAGCAGACCCCAACTGCAACACTCCTGCTCAAATAGACATTCTACATATTAGGCAACGATCTCATACCATAAATTATGCTCGAAGTTGTTGAGAAAATTACAAAAACACTTCTGCCGCAAAATACCATTTTCGGATGGGTCCTAAGTGGACTAGTTGCGGAACCAATCACAACAATGACAACTCAAGTTGAGAAAATCTCAAACGAATACCTCAATACACAACTGAAGAAATTTTGGGAGTTAAAAGAACTCCCCACCATATATATCACAACCCCAGAGGATCGAAATTATGAGGATTTTTACAAATCCGCAACTACTAGAATAGATAATGGCCGGTACGTCGTTCGACTACCACTAAAGCCAGAATTTCCCCACACACTCGCCTTAGGTCATTCCCGGACCTCTGCTATCCAACAGTTTTTAAGTATGGAAAAAAACCTACTTAAAAAAGGCGAGCTGAAAGCAGAATACGATAGGGTTTTAGAAGAATACCTCCATTTAGACCACATGGAGGAAGTCAGCCCTGGCGAAAAAATTATAAAAAGTAAATGCTATTAATTTTACCTGCCACATCATGCAGTAATAAAGCCAGACAAAAAAACCACAGAGGTAAGAGTTGTTTTTAATGCATCAAAATCATCAAGTTCGGGGAATTCCCTAAATGGCATTATATTTACAGGGGGCTTCATCCAGATTTAATGCTCCTCATATTAAATTGGCGTATATACGTTTTCAATGGGGATGTTGAAAAAATGTATCGACAAATAGTCGTATATAAAGATGATCAAGATTTTCAGCGAATTATTTTCCGAAAATCTCCCGATAGTCCAATACGTGACTATAAATTAAAAACAGTTACCTTTGGCGTAAACTGTGTTCCATACCTAGCCATTCGTATACTCCACGAACTGGCAGAAAGTCAAAGTCAGAATTTCCTCTGGCAACACAAGTGTTGAAACCACAAACGTATGTAGACGACATTCTGTCTGGAAGCCACAGTCTTCCACAGGCATACGAGTCACTAGCACAAGTGACGCAAGCGCTCAATACAGCAGGGTTTCCGTTAAAAAAGATAACGGCGAACCACCCTAATATTTTAAAAAACATACCAAAAGAAAATCTATTTCCTTAAATTCGAAAGGGAAAGCACAGCAAAAACTTTGTGAATACAATGGAATGCGATATCTGGCCAGTTTTCATACACTAAAGAGTCAATATCCGCGCTATCATCTATAGCAAAGAAGCAAATTTTATCCTCGGTGGCAAAACTTTTCGACACCGCAGGATGGCTTTCGCCAATTGTGATACAAGCTAAAATTCTAATAAAAGAATTAAGGACGGAAATGGCTGGGATGAACAAGTGAAACCAATTCATTTAGACAAGTGGTCCCAGTTCGCGGGTAATCTGAATGATATCTCACAGATACAGATCCCACGATGGATAAATTATGCCCCAGAGCACAAAGTCGAACTACATGGCTTCTGTCATGCCTCTAAACAGGCATATTGTGCCACCATCTATGTGCGCACACAATCCGACACAGCGACCACCCGTCACCTACCAGTAGCCAAGGCAAAGGTGGCTCCGCTAAAAACTATAAGTCTGCAACGACTGGAATATGTGGTGCGCTACTACTAGCCAAACTAGTATCCAGTCGAACGTCTCAAATCCTTGACCTAGTTGGATCAGCCACTTTGCGACACGTAGCCAGTGCTGACAATCCTGCCGATCTAGGTACAAGAGGGTGCAAGCCTATGCACCTTGCCACCACCACTCTTTGGTGGAACGGTCCCCGATGGTTAATAGAATCCCCTGATTCTTGGCCACGATCGCCTATAATTGCCCCAGAAAGTCGAAAAATCGACTACTTTCACACGACATTGGATGATACTGACATCCTGGAGCGATTTTCATCATATCCCCGAGCACTCAGGGTAATCGCTTACATGTTCAATTTCGTCAAGCGACTCAAAATTAGAGTGAAGGGAGAACCCATGCTGTTTTCCCAAGGCGATATATTGACGCACATAGAGCTAGAAAAGGCAAACTTTTTTTTTCGTTTGTTACTCGGAAAAATAAGAATGATGAACAATATATTTTTTAAGTAGTTGGAAGCGAGATATAAATTTTACTATCTGATAATAAGAAAAAATAGGAAACTGTATGTAGTCACTCTAATACTAATGTAATATACTAATATTGCACGCGGAACATCGCCTATTGCAACATATAATCCGCCAAGAGTTCTATATTCCTTGACTTAAGCCTCAAATCAAAAGTGCTTTTTCATGTGTAAGATCTGCACTATGCACAAACAGAAAATGAGGACGCAGATTATGGCAGCACTTCCACCGGAACGCTGCAACTTCGCTCTGACTTTCACTATTACAGGTGTCGATTTTGCTGGGCCTTTTCAGATAAAGGCGTCCTTGCTTAGGGCTCCCACACTAATGAAAGGCTACGTTGCTGTCTTTGTCTAGTTTACACCAAAAGCAGTGCACCTCGAGCTATGTACTAATCTGAAAAAAGAGGCTTTCCTCGCGGCATTTTCTCGCTTCGTTAGACGACGAGTTTTTCCGTCCAAACTTATGAGCGACAATGGAAAAACCTTTATCGAGGCTCAAAAGAGCCACAGAAAAACAGTTTGTGGACTTTATTAAACAAGTCTCCCCTGAGATTGTACAAAAGTACGCTCCCCATGGCATTAATTGGCAATTCATCCCCCCAAGAGCTCCTCATATGAGTGGTTTATGGGAATCAGATGTAAAAAGCTTCAAATCCCAGTTAAAAAGGGTAGCTGGAATTTAATTACGAAGAATTTACAATACTATTAATTCGCATTGAGACCGTTCTCAGTTCCCGGTCAATCACAACACTCTCGCAAGATCCCTCAGATCTCACAGCCTTAACTCCAGGGCACTTTCTCAAAGGAGCACCCATTCTGGCCACACCTGAGCCAGGCGTGGAGTCGCTATCCTTATTAAATCGATGGGAGAGAATTAAAATTCTCCATCATAATTTCGGCCGCAAATGGAAAGAAGACTATTTAAAGGACCTCCACATGAGGTATCTATGGAAAACATCAGAAAATGCGCCAAAGCTTAGAGATTGTGTACTTATTAACGATGATTGCCTCCCACCTACCGAGTGGCGACTTGGTCGCATAGAAAAGCTCCATTATGGTTCAGACGGTCAGACGGGTAGTTGATCTCCGTACTCAAAGCGGAATACTAACTAGACCGCAGGTCAAATTATGCTTTCTACGAACCGCGGATAATGACGAAAATCCGATAAATGAAAATATAATCAATCAATCAACGAAAGTAAATTAATAAAACCGCAATCCGCAACAAACCGTTAAACATAACAATAAAAATTACAGAAATGGTCGGTCAATACTATCGGGTGATTTTTTAAGAGCTTGATAACTTTTAAAAAAAAAAAACGCATAAAATTTGCAAAATCTCATCGGTTCTTTATTTGAAACGTTAGATTGGTTCATGACATTTACTTTTTGAAGATAATTTCATTTAAATGTTGACCGCGGCTGCGTCTTAGGTGGTCCATTCGGAAAGTCCAATTTTGGGCAACTTTTTCGAGCATTTCGGCCGGAATAGCCCGAATTTCTTCGGAAATGTTGTCTTCCAAAGCTGGAATAGTTGCTGGCTTATTTCTGTAGACTTTAGACTTGACGTAGCCCCACAAAAAATAGTCTAAAGGCGTTAAATCGCATGATCTTGGTGGCCAACTTACGGGTCCATTTCTTGAGATGAATTGTTCTCCGAAGTTTTCCCTCAAAATGGCCATAGAATCGCGAGCTGTGTGGCATGTAGCGCCATCTTGTTGAAACCACATGTCAACCAAGTTCAGTTCTTCCATTTTTGGCAACAAAAAGTTTGTTAGCATCGAGCGATAGCGATCGCCATTCACCGTAACGTTGCGTCCAACAGCATCTTTGAAAAAATACGGTCCAATGATTCCACCAGCGTACAAACCACACCAAACAGTGCATTTTTCGGGATGCATGGGCAGTTGGCCACCAAGATCATGCGATTTAACGCCTTTATGCTATTTTTTGTGGGGCTACGTCAAGTCTAAAGTCTACAGAAATAAGCCAGCAACTATTCCAGCTTTGGAAGACAACATTTCCGAAGAAATTCGGGCTATTCCGGCCGAAATGCTCGAAAAAGTTGCCCAAAATTGGACTTTCCGAATGGACCACCTAAGACGCAGCCGCGGTCAACATTTAAATGAAATTATCTTCAAAAAGTAAATGTCATGAACCAATCTAACGTTTCAAATAAAGAACCGATGAGATTTTGCAAATTTTATGCGTTTTTTTTTTTTTTAAAAGTTATCAAGCTCTTAAAAAATCACCCGATACGACCCAGTCATGCCACATAACGTGGTACAATCGCCCATTCTATTTATATACTACCATGTATATTCAAATACCATTTTTTACAGAGATCAAGATGGACGTGGACATGCCTACTATCCCAACACTAACTGTTCGGGCGACAACCAACGTGGCACGTACTGGGTCTATTCCTACGCCCCGCCCAACCAATGCTATTACATCGACTACCGCTTCTGGTAGTGGCTCACGAACAGCCCCATCAACACCATCCGCCCAAGCCGAGAGGTATCGCATCCAATGTCCACTATGTCGCCGGAAACACTGACTACAGCACTGTGGGTTTTTTAAAGACTTGTCACCGACGCAACGCCAGCGTGTTGCCCAGGCACATGAGCACTGCCTCAACTGTTTGCCGCATGCACATGTGACGCAGTACTGTGCTTCCGCCGATTTATGCCACACGTATTGCAGACCACCCTACACGTTGCTGCATAGGACCCCACGACGCGATGTAGGTCGGCCAGCTGCCTCAAGCACGGGTAGATCAAGGCAAGCAAACCGGGCGGTACTACGTCGAACCACTGCAGCCCGGCCTGAGCCCCAGCAATGGCGTCCGCACCGCGTTGCACCAACCAGGCATCGTCCGAAAGGGCCACAGCATCGCTCCGCTACTGGACTTAGCAACGTAGTGGCAACACTTCAACAATTACAGAGATTGCTAGGCTGAATATTCGCCTAGGGGGGCCGGGAGGGCTAAATGAGATAAACCGCTCACCCAACGCCCAACCAAAAGTAGTGGGGGAGTAGTATCCTACTTTGTTTCTGTGTGTGTAGCGTTTGAGTTTTTAATGTCTTTGAGAAGCATGGTGCTTCTTGCCAATTTTCGATATTTTGGTTTTCGAGATTTACTTTTGTAATTTATTAATTTAGGGTGAGATGGGATGGCTGTAATGAAGCATTAAATGGTACCTTTTGTGACCATATAAGCAAGTAAATTTGCTTTAGCAATTTTTATATGTATGCGCATGTGACAGGAAATTTGTGCAAAGTCTTATTGACCTGATAAAATTGTTTCTTTAATGAATTTTTAGTTTTTTAAACTTCTCGCAAGATATAAGTTTATGCTCTCCTGAGGTTTTTTTTTTTTGTTCTGACTATTTTTACCTCTACTTTTTCCGCTATTTCATATCAATTAGTCAGAAAATCTTTTATTTGCTGCCACGTTGGGCACTTCTTTTGTAACGATTGCCTCCACAAAAGTTGTGTTTCGATAGAGTGGATTCTAGTTTGATGAATTCTTCATTTATTTCATTCTGAATTGAAGGGAACTTTAATAGTGGCGTTACTTGTTTTTCGAACAGTATTCTTTCGTCTTCATATCTTGCTTTTAGAGCTCCCCAAGCCAAAGTGAAATTGTAGTCATTTAATGCGAACTGTTTGACTATTACGCCTGCTTGACCTTTTGCTTTGTAGGTTAGGTTAGGTTGGATGGCCGATCTAAGATCGCACGTGGACTAAACGTAGTCCTTTGTGATGCCATAGAAAAAAGAACTCCCGTATTCGGACTTAAAGATCGGCAAAACGTTTGGTGGCCGATACAAATGTACAAATGCGCTTGATATCTACTCCCACCAGTTCGGAAGGATGTCTGAAGGTATGTGCCCCCAAATATCTAAGTCTTAACCTCCCGAATGCGGGACAATCAAGAAGGAAGTGCTGACAAGTTTCTGCCGTATCTTCTTCTAAGCAGCTTTTGCCAGCGGCATCCGGTAAGATTTCTAGTCTTACAGCATGCGTGCCAATAAGGCAATGGCCTGTCAAGAGCCCCACTACTAAAGAGAGGCTTGCCTTACTGAGGGCGAAGAGATCGTTAGATCTTCTGTGATCTATCTTGGGCCAGAAAGCTTTTGCGACCGCGCAAGTACCAGTCCTGGCCCAGCGTTGACCAAGCATCCGCCCAGTTTTCCAGTAGTAGGACACAAGAGGACACCGGAGCACCGACCTGTTGCCATTCTACCGATAGTGACTCTAGAGTACCCTTCCTTGCTAGCTCATCAGCTTTGCAATTACCCGCTATTCCGCTGTGGCCTGGCACCCATACAAGCCTTATAGTAAATACTGTCGCCGCCAGGGACAGTGAAGCCAGACACTCCTCAACCATCCCTGAACGCAATGTGAATGAATTCAGGGCTAGTATCGCCGCTCTACTATCTGAGTGAAAGGTCATTTCCCTGAAGGTGGATACCCTCCGGTGTAGCAGATCCGCTGCTACCTTAATGGATGCAACCTCAGCCTGGAAGACACTGCAGTCGTCGGGAAGTCTGAAACTAGTGCTGATGGAGAGCTCCCGACAGTAAACCCCTCCACCAACCTTCCCCCCAAGCTTTGACCCATCCGTAAAGAAGCTTACTGCCCCTATCCTCCAACGGCTCCTTCCCACCCATAGCTCCCTCTTCGGATATGGCGACTCCATGATCCAGATGATCCGGTATGCAGTCAAAGCTTGTAAGGGATGTCTGAGTGTGCAGAAACACGCTCCTTTAGAAACCCAGATTCCCTGAGTCTAATAGCCACTTTTGCGGCCATACACCTTCCGGCGATGTCCACGGGCATTATGTTCAGAATTGCATTAAGTGCCACGGTTGGGGTGGACCTTAATGCACCGCACATGCTGATGAGCGCAGCCCGTAGAACGCTTACGAGTTTCTTAGCAAGTGTGGTCTTCTGTAGAGCTCTCCACCACATAAAGACTCCATAGAACATTATGGGCTTTACTATGGTATCATAGAGCCAGAGGACCACCTTCGGTGAGAGGCCCCACCTTTTGCCAATAGCTCCTCTACAGCAGTAGAGGGCAATCGATGCCTTTTTGGCTCTCTCCTCGATGTTCGGCTTCCAAGAAAGCTTCTTATCCAGGATGAGCCCTAGATACTTCACTTTATCCGCCGGTCGCAGGCGGATACCTCCCATTTGCGGCAAAGGTGTCACTGGGATCTTATATCTTCTACTGAATAAAACCATTTCTGTTTTATTCGGGTTGATGGCGAGTCCACATCCGACCGCCCATTTTGTTACAACGCCGAGATACCCCTGCGTCAGCTCGTATACGGTGTAAAGGAACTTTCCTTTGACCATAAGAGCTACATCGTCTGCATAGGCAATCACCCGGCAGCCCAGATCCTCTAGTTTCTTAAGAAGGTCGTTAACGACTAGGATCCATAGAAGAGAAGAAAGAACCCCGCCCTGAGAGGTTCCCCTGCTCACATTGCGCCGCGCGCGCGCTCTGCCTCATTCTGTTTCGACTACTCTGTCACACAAAAGACTAAAGATGAGGCGCTTGAGGTTCGATTCAACCCCAAGACCCTCTATAGCAGTTATGACTGCCTCTGGTAAGACATTGTTGAAAGCTCCCTCGATATCAAGGAAGGTCCCAACAGCGAAATCTTTAGCCTCGATGGCTTCCTCCAGCCACGACACGATAGTGTGTAGGGCAATTATTCGCCCATGTCAAGTGTCGCTCATCCAGAAGGCCGGAAAAGGCCGTGCAGTCAGCATGCAACTCTCCGAGAGATTCCGCCATAGAGGACGTGCTGTTAGGGAAGTGAGCATCAAGGAGCAACTGAAGTGTATCTTCACTGCTTAGGGCCCACCTCCTGTTTACATCCTTGAGATAACCCAGAGGCACTGGGTTTTTAGCGAGAATACGCCTGAATCTAGAGGACTCGTGGCAGCCCTCCACTTTTTCGCAGAAGGCCTTCCACGAGATCCTCTTAGCCTACCTTAACTCGGACTTGTAAATCGAAAGTCCTGTTTACAGACGTACTGTGAGGACTGCCATGGTTTTAACGGGACGGAGGCAGTTGCGACATTAGCCCAGCAGCCATTTCTGATGGGTGTCACCCCATCATACTCAGGTGCCAGAATGTCGCCACCACCAGCCCAGGGTTCAACCAGATCCAAATAAGTTTAACCTACTCTAAAACCAGTTCAATGCTGAAGTCGTCTAGGAGTTGTAAGGCCGTGAAGGCCGCAGGCCATTTAGCATTACCCAGGATGCACCAGCGTGGAGGCGACCTGCTCTACATCCCCTTTGCTTGGCTTTGTATCGGTGGTGATACAATTTTTGTGCTTTTGATAACTTGGGATGGTTGATGTATACGGCTATAAACATGTCGCGGATTTCCGCGAAAATGAACCAACCATCCTCCTAAAAAGCCCCCTGAGGAAAATAAAGTGAGAGTATTCATACCATTTGATCTTAATTTATTAAATGCATATACACTGTGCGACAAAACTAAAGCACGGAATCTACCTTGTCGGTATTTAACTGAATAAAATCATAAAGTAGGCAATAAATGATGTTTTATTAAATTAAACTAATCAACTCATTAAAAACATTTATACAATTTTTTATATGAAGAAATCCAAAAATCGGGTGCGACAAAACTAAAGTACATAACTAAGAATTCACATTAATTGCTTGTCTAACGGTTTTTGATGATCGTAAAGTTTTAGATATGTGTAGTTGTTAACTAAATAGTAGAATATTAGTGCATATTCAGTAGCAGTTCTTTATTCAGTGTTAAATTGAAAGATATGTCAATGGCTCGAAAGAAGTATTCTGCTCATTTTAGAGAAAAATTTGTTAAGGATTTTAAGAAAAGAGGATCGGTTATGACTATTGCAAAAACCATTTGGGGTAAATCATATTATTGTTCCCCGAACGTTGCATAGAGATGGAACGCCGCAGAAAACAACCGAACCAGAGGATAAGGCAGTCATTCGGGCAATAAAAAAGTAACCTTTTATATCTGCAACATCTATTGTAAGATTTTTTAATTTAAATACCGACAATGTAGATTCCGTGCTTTAGTTTTGTCGCACAATGTATGTACATATAAAAAAAAACGATCTTACACACTAATACAATCTGTATTTCAATTTTAACAACATAATAAAACTGCTACCAACTATATTTAATTTTAAAAAAGCGTAAACAGTTTGGTACAACATACTTGTATATAGTGACGTATTCGCTTCACACTCAACCTAATTGGAAGTGATGTGCTAAACACATTGAGCGCGACATCTGTCAAATATTAAAATACACACATTCTTATTGACACAGTTACCTTGACAGCTGCACGACTACACGACTGCAGGCCGACAGTTGTCGCTCTCGCTAACTTCAATATATTTGCCAACGACAGTAGAGTTGACAGTAGGGAGATAAGGTAGAGTGATGCCACTAATATGTAAAATGTAAAATTATTCAAAGCTTTAATAAACCAGACGTTATTTTACAAAAAAAAAGCATAAAACAGCTCTATTATATCATTTGTAATAACAATTTATAATTTAAAACAAAAATATTTACCTATTTACTTAATTTTTGCATAAAAAATTTCACTTTGTACAAAATATTAAAATTTGATTGAAGTGACAACGAAATTGTGTACATACAAAATGGACAACTGCGTTGTTTTGTGTACATGGTATGTCGCTGGCTTCTTACAAATGTTCATGTAGAAGGATTCAAGACGCTATTTTCAGTTCACTGTCGTGCTGCCATGTCGTGTCGCGCTCCATGTGTTCAGCACATGACATATTCATTTCACACTCCACTTAGATGAATCCGATTACTGTGGCACAGCCATTTCAAATAAACAAATAAAATATAAAACTGCGCACAAATTTTCGCGGTGTTTTTTTTTTTAAACAACAACAAAAACTAGAGAATAAGAAAAGGTGAAATAAATAAATAAAGTGAAATAAAAAAATTAAAACAAACAACAAAATGGCACAACCAGCTATAGTTTTAAATGAGGCCAATCTCAGTGAGGCCCGTGGACAATTAAAGGATATTCCCCCGTTCAAGGGAGAACCAGAAAGTTTCTTTACTTTTATCAGTAGAGTTGACTGCATTTTATCGCTTCACCAAACGAAAGACGTACGATAACAGCGCATTCTGCTGGAAGACTGACCAGCCCTGAAGCATAGATTTATTGCGGAGTAAAAACCCTAGACGTCACACTACAAATTGTTGGAGAACTTCCGCGAGACACCTTACAAGGGGAGCTTGCGAGGAAGCTGAGAGACGACGACAACTGCTGGTATCAAAACTACACCTAGAAGCAAACCTCGTCATTTATTTGCAAGCGATTAGGACTCAATAAAGGTATTAATTCGTAAACTTCAAATTCAATTATTTACCATTTTGGCTCACCATGAATTTGTAGATTTAAGATCATTGATTAATGTAGCACAAAACGAGGGAATTTATCAAAATAAAATTAAGTTTCAAAATCCTAAATTAAACCCAATATCAACCAAAATACTCCCAATATCCACAACCAATGCAATCAAATTATAATTCATACATGCAGTCTCCCAGAAATATCCAAAAGCAGCAAATGTTTAACAATACACCCATGGATATAGACAAAATTATTTCGTACCGATTAGGTACCCAAACATTCAACCCTATTTTAACAGAGACCCAGTTCCCCAATTTAATTTTAATAAAAATTCACCTCGTCAACCACAACAAGCACCCACACTAAATAACCCAAATATCCAAAGGACACATGGAATGAAATGACCAAGGCCATCGGACAGTGAACAAACTAAAATGTCCTTTCATGAACTCAGAATACAAGACTTACAAGAATAGGAACAAAACAATCAAGAACTTTATGACAAAGAATACCCTGACTACATTCAATATCAGGATCGGATTAATAATGAACTATGCGAAGCACCAACCGATCAAAATGAACTTAAGTTTGACGAAAATTTTCATTACCAGCCCCGGAAAATATCAATATTTAGAAATCAAGCACAGATGTTGTACTTACAAATGCTTGATTGACACAGGATCCACAATTAATATGATACAAAAAATTTTTTTCTCTCTTCCAATCCAAAATGTAGAATGCAAAGTTTTAACATCTAACGGCTCCATGATACTTTAAAATTCCGTTACCATACCCAGTAACAACATATTTGGAACATCCGAACAATTTTACTTGCATGATTTTTCTAAAGATTACGATATGTTAATTGGCAGTAAACTCCTCAACAAAGCACAAGCTATTATAAATTATAAACCTCAGACAATTTCACTTTTTGATAAGACATACCAGTTGGTAGATTCTGACACAGACATAGATCAATTTTACTTTACCCAAAATCGACCAGATTCATACGAAAATTTAATTCCCACAGTTATAAAAAAAATAGATTTTTCAATATTTCAATTGGATCATCTTAATCAAGAAGAAACATCCAAATTAAAACATTTACTTAAAAAATTTAAAAAGCTTCAGTATTTGGAAGGCAATCGTTTGACATTTACAAATACAATTAAACATGTAATTAATACAACACATAATTCTCTTATTTATTCGAAACAATACCCATTTGCACAAATTCATGAAATAGTAGTTGAAAATCAGGTACAGGAAATGCTTGAACAGGGACTTATTAGAGAATGCAACTCACCCTACAATAGCCCTACTTGGGTTGTATCCAAGAAACCCCATGCTTCGGGTAAAATAAAATACAGATAACGATTCCCGATAGATATCCCATGCCCAACAGGGATGAAATACTTGGAAAACTGGGAAAAAGCCAGTACTTTACCACAATAGACTTAGCTAGAGGTTTTCACCAAATAGGAATGAACCCGGAATTCATACAAAAGACTGCATTTTCGACCAAACATTGTTTGGTTTATTTGGATTATATAATTATATTTTCCACATCTCTCGATGAACACCTGAACTCATTGCAGTTAGTTTTTGAAAAGTTGTCCGAAGCAAATTTAAAATTGCAATTAGATAAATGCGAATTCCTGAAAAAAGAAGCCACCTTTATTGGTCACCTCATAACACCTGATGAAATAAAACCGAATCCTCTCAAAGTCAAAGCAATAGCCTCATATCCAATCCCAACTAAAGTCAAAGAAAATTTAAATTTATTCCAGACTACGCCGATATAGAAAAACCAATGACCCGTTATCTAAAAGAAAGGAGCAAAAAATAGACACAAGGAATTATGAATATTTGGAGGCATTCGAAAAATTAAAAACATTAATAACAAATGAACCAATTTTACAACTTCCAAATTTTGAAATACATTCGTACTAACTACAGACGCAAGCAACCTTGCTCTTGGAGCGGTCCTTTCCCAAAACAATCATCCTATAACTTTTATAAGTAGAACATTAAATGACCATGAATTAAATTACAGCGCCATCGAAAAAGAATTACTCGCCATATTTTGGGTCACTAAAACATTTTGTCATTACCTGCATAGCCACCTACTCGAAATTCGCCAATCTTGAACAAATTAAAACAAAAGATTGTACTGAATGCGAAAATGCGCTTGTGTATATTTTTAACCAACTGGGCAAACCCATACTGTTAAAATCAGATAGGGACGGTGCATTCTCCAGTCTTTCTCTTAAGCGATGGGTAGAAAGCGAGGACATTGAATTACAACTAAATACAGCAAAGACGGGAGCAGCAGATGTTGAGAGATTGCACAAAACAATAAATGAAAAAATTCGCATAATCAATTCCTCCAATGACAATGAACTTAAATTAGGCAAAATGGAAAGTATTCTTTACATATACAATCACAAAACCAAGCATGACATTACTGGAGAGACACCTGCCCACATATTTCTGTACGCCGGACAACCAACACTAGACACGCCAAAAATTAAAGAACAAAAAATAAACAAAATAAATGATGACCGACAAGAATACAACATTGACACTAGATACAGAAAGAGCCCTCTTCAGAAAGGAAAATTAGAAAATCCATTTAAGGAAAATAAAAATGTTGAACAAACTGACCCTGACCATTACAAAATAACTAACCGAAATTGAGTAACTAACTATAACCAAACACAGTTTAAAAAACGAAAAAATTAATGAAATCCCAATTCCACAGGTTCCCGGCGAACATTGACGATATTAATCCTATTATTCACCATAAGCCATGACCAACAAATTCAAATAAACAACATCTATACCGATAGGAGATAACCATGCTCCTTTTTTCTAGCAAACCAATTCAAATGCCATCAGTGTTCGAACACCATGTTTGACAATCAACTTAACAGAAATCACTACAATATCGACATATTTTGGCAATAAAATTCAAAACAGTACAGACACACCACAGATAAAATATTTATACAATAAACTAATAAAATAATTAAGTGGAATAACTTTGCATAGGGAACAACGACAAAAACGAGGCCTTCTTAACATTGTAGGCTCCGCTTTCAAATATCTTTTCGGTACACTTGACGAATCTGATCGAGAAATAATTCAAAAGAAATTAAACGCTGTCGCTGAAAATTCAATTACAAAGCATGAATTTAACGACGTTATAAAATTGCTAAATGATGGACTACTGAGAATTAAACATTTTGAAAATAACAGAAACAATATTAATACACTCGTTTACGAACTCATGCAATTTTTTGAATATATTGAAGACTTGGAAATGGAAATGCAGCTTTCGCGACTGGGACTGTTTAAACCAAACTTACTAAACTACGACAAACTAAGTAACGTTAACAGCCAAAACATACTACTAATAAAAACATCCACCTGGATTAATCATTAAAATAATGAATTATTATTCACATTATATATACATTCATTACGAATTAATCAACACAATTCAAGTAATTCCCTATCCCGATCATAATGGTTATCAGTTAGATTACTCAAACACCCACTCATACTTTGAAAAGGACAATAAAGTTTATAACCAAGAAAGTAAAGAAATAAATAGCGAGTGCATCACAAATATAATTAGACGTAAGAACCCAATTTGCAATTTTATACCGGTTTCCACATCCGAAATTATTAAATATATAGAACCAAATGTAATTATTACGTGGAACTTAACTAAAACTACCATCAAACAAGATTGTCAAAATTTAAATGACGACCTTAAGATAAATGGCAACAAAATTATAAAAGTAATACAATGTAAGGTAGAAATTGAAAACATCATTTTAAGCGAAAATGATTTAAAACCAGAAATTGACTTAACATCCCCCCCACTAAACCTAACTAAAATTAAAATGTTAAAACATAAAGACGTGATAAAATTGATATAACAAAACAATACTACACTCTACAAAATACTTGTAATTATTATTCTGGCTTTGGTTACATTACACTTTATTCCAAAACATATAAATTCAAATATACATATACTTCTGTATAAAAAAATAATACGATCAAGAAAAGAAATTCATTAGCAGCCTCAAAATATCGAGCGAGAAAACCCAGCCTAAAGAATAGGTTGCCTTTTAAGGGGGGAGGAGTGACGTATTCACTTCACACTCAACCTAATTGAAAGTGACATATTCATTTCACACTCCACTTAAATGAATCCAATTACTGTGGCACAGCCACTTTTAAATAAACAAATAAAATATAAAACTGCGCATCGTTTTTCGCGGTCCAGCAGCTTAAACTTAATTAAATATCAAATGTAACTATGAACGTTTCTGGGCGGTCTTGCTCACATAACATAAACAAATAACCAATAGCCAGTATAGTATACTTAACATAAACAAATAAGCAATAGTAAGTATTGTTAAGATTCTATGTTCACCCAAAAGGCAGTCTTAAGCCGAATCTTAAATAATAAAGACGTGCACTCGGAATTCTGTGTCTGTGTTTAATGCCCCTATTGCGGTTTTCAACCCGACTTGGTCGAATTGAAGTTAAGGCAACTCAACTTGAGATCAACCAAACTCTTTTTCGGTATTGCGAACTTCAACTAAGTTCAGTCGAAGTATGATTGGCGTTGCCAACCTAAGAAAGTGAAATTTGACAGATAGTGAAACAGCTAAAATTTTGTAAACGACATATTTAAACAATTGAATTCAGTTGTCGCTCGCGAAAAAGTGAGTAAACACATATAATAAACAATAAATAAAAAATGGATATAAGTTTTGATTTATATTAAAAACACGAAAATACTGGGGGCAAAATTGATGTGCTACGTATACGAAAAAGCCTTCGTGATCACTCAAATCCATTGGAGCTTCCAAATGCAAAGTAAGCCATAGTTTTTTCACAATTGAGTTGCTTTTAAATAATATTTGTTGCAGATTCATAAGTTATTTTCGATTAAATAACGTCTGCGAGGAACGGCCATACCTCCTATATTAAAATTATGCGCAACTCTGCGTTTCCTTGCTGACGGTGGTTATCAAAAATGCAGTGGAAATGATTTTAACATTGGGTTGGCGCAACCTACGATATCTTTAGTAATTAAAGAGGTTATAAATATAATTGAACAACGTACATATTTGTGCCCGATGGATTAAAATTCAAATGACTGAGGAGGAGCAAAACGCTTCAAAAGTTTCATTTTATTCAAAAAGTGCTTTCCCGGGAGTAGTTGCATCGACGGAACTCATGTTCGCATAATTTCACCAAGAAAAGAAGTGCAACATCTTTATCTTAACAGAAAGGGCTACTACAGTTTAAACGTGATGATTGTATGTATAAAATCTGAATTATATTAGAAACAAAATGGTATAATTTCTTAAAATTTTTATCTTTGCGATTATAAAATGTCTATTCGGTATGTGGATGCTAGGCATGCAGGCGCAAATCATGATTCTTTTGTTTTCAATGTTAGCGATTTGAAAGTGCATTTACAGAACAACATACAGAATAACACTTGGATCTTGGGTAAGACTTTATCGTATTTATTGCTAAATAAGTGGAGTAATGTAATTTCTGAGGCGACGCTGGCTATCCTCTGCACAAATTTTTAATGACGCCTTATCGCATGGCGGAAGCTTCTTCACCCCAAGCACGCTACAATACAGTACACTCAAAGGTCCGGAATATTGTAGAGCGGACAATTGGTGTACTCAAGAGTAGATTTCGATGTCTTTTATCTGTACGAGGTTTACATTACACTCCTGAAAAGGCTACGTAAATTGTGAATGCTTGTTGCGCATTGCACAATATTTGCCAACACTTTCAAGTGGAATCTCCGGAAGAAATACCATCCACTTCAAATACTACAATGACCAATGATGTTTTGGACATAGAAAGAGAAAAAGAGGATACGGCTCGAATAATTCGCAATAATATTATGACTTCCCTCTAAATAATTAAAATATTAAATTTCATTTATTCTTTCTAATGTGGTATTTATTCAGGCATATATTTAAATTTTATTTAAATAAATTCATTAAATAACAATATCACTTAATTTATTAATGTAAACTTAAACTATGGTACAAACATATAACATATCATTTCATTCCAGAATAATAAAAAATAAAATTAAAAAAAATATTACTTTGTGTCTTAAATAACCAAAAAAAAATCTTTGCGAAGATTTTAATTTAGCAATTTTGAGGCGATGCACCTCAATTTGAATTTATTGTTTCCAAATTGTGGCTTTCCTCTTCCTACTTCTGGAAACTTCTCCATTAACTCCACCAATTTTTCGAATTGCTTTTTTGTTGCAACTTTATTTTTTCTAAAAATTTATAAAAAATATTAATTAAAAATAATTTAACATTAATTAAAATAGTTATTTTACCCGTCCTCCATTTTTCTTTAATATTTTTTTGTATTTCACTGCACGAATGTTGAACTTCAACTGCTATTAAGCAGTTGAAGTTTATTTATATACTAGTCAACCCCACTTGTACAGAGTTGAAAACCGCAATACCAAAAAAATTGAAGTTCGATCATACTTCAACCGCAATTTTTTTTGACGGATTGAGTTGAAGTTGGCAATACCGAATTTTTAAACTTCGACTGAAATGCAGTTGGGTTGAAAACCGCAATAGGGGCATAATTTATTAGGGATTTGTGCGTTGTCCTTAATCAATAAGACGGGACATTTATTCGACTAATTTTACTATATGTATGTACATATATGTATATATCGAAATATGTCTACAAAATTAATTGTACAGTGGCTCACATCGTAAGTCTGGCAAACAATTGACAAATATTCTTTGTTTATTTAAAATATGTAAAATTTTTTTCAGTATTTATCGATTCTATATACTTACTAATGATAAAACTTAGTATTGTAAAAACATATTTCATAAACACATGTAAATATGACGGTACCCCATTCAAAACTTCCTTATAAATACGGTCACACTGAAAGTCGGGCAAATTATGCGCACGAAGTAGACAGAAGTATTTACTGTTAGAATTTTGTAAATAAATATTTTTTTAGTTTTAATCTTCGTTTTGGTAGGTGAACCTTATATTTCGTTATTTTTTTTATTATTTTTAAAATGGGACGTAAAATAAAACAATCCACATGTGAGAAGCGTAAATTAGTGGTTCATCATTATTTAAAAGGAAAAACATAGCCGATATACTTAGTTAAGAAAAGTAAGTCCCTTTCAGTGTGGCCATGTTCTTTTATTGAATTTCTATGTATTGATTTCTATTTCCTTTATGTTTAAATGGAAATATCAAATTATTTTGTATTATAAAATATGTGTAAATAAATAACTTCGAAACAAAACCAGCATTTTATCCATTTAATTTAATTTTTACCCCGACTTACGATGTGAGCCACTGTATATTTCCTGATGCCTACATAATCTCACATTTGTATTCTCAAAACACACTCATTTAACAAGTATTTACTTGCAACTATTTTCCAGCAACACCTCTTATGTTAAACAAAAAAATTAAGCAGGATTATTATAAGTAGCAAAGGCCAAGTTCGAATTATAACATAAAAAATAAAAACGAGACGAAAAGAGAACAAACATACATACTTACTTAATGCATGCAAGTTAATACCACCAGTTCACATTACATGAACATATTCTTTATCTGTCATAAATATGTAACATGACACTTACGACCCATATGGTCCGTATTAAGTATCCGTAAGTAACATTATGTGTACTTTGCTAATACTGTCCGCCTTAGGTGGTCCAAAAATGTAACTCATAGATTGTAAGATGAATCTTCCCACTTGGAACATATGCCCTATCTCAAGTGGATTGTAGATATACTTCCTAGAATGTAAGATTAATATTTGTATCTAGGCTTAAGCAAAATATTGTATTTAAGAAAATGTAATAAAGAAAACGAGTTGACCACAGGCAGTTGACCACAGGGAGTTGACCACGGGCAGTTGCCCGTAGTTGCCCACGAGAACTAAACGGAGTTTTTAATTGGCGATGCTGCCAGGAGATGAAATAATCTCTGGCGGACCAAAATGTAACAATAAATTTCGGCGGTAACCATTTAAGGGGACAAAAAATCCCCGTGTTACCGTTTGAAAAACAATCAAGTATCCTCAATTGAGGAGAAAAGTAAAAAAAAAGTTCAAAAAACGCAAACAAGTATCGCGAAGTCGACTCAAAGCGTACGGTGGTAATTAGAAGCGCGCAAAGCAATTAACGGCAAAATAAAAATCGCTAAGAGACATAAGAAAAAATCTCAGCGCCACAATTGAAAAAAAATTCGAGTGTTTGCCAACTGCCTATCGAACGCGCCACGTCTATACGGATTACGAGCGAAAAACAAGCTAACGTACGCGTTACAACAATTGAAAAAATAAGTAAAATTGAGAAAGAAAAAACTACAGCAGTTTCACAAATAAAGTGATTTTAAAATGTGAATTGAAAAACCAAAAACTGAAAGTGAAAATTTTTGAAAATTTCAAACAAATAGAAGAAAGTGCGTGGATCTATAAACTATCTACATAAAAACAAATAAATAAAAAAATTCTGTAAATCAGAAATTTCACCAAAAAATTGATTTCATTTAAACCTCGCACACGGCCGCCAACGACGACCATTGCACAACCAACCGCCAAAATTCAACTTAAAAAGCAACAGCAGCAGCAAAGTCAACAATAGCCGCAACAGTAGTAACAGCAGCAATAGCAACAGTAACAACAGCAGCAGTAGAAGCAGCAACAAAAAATTAGTTGTAAGTAAGGCTTATACATATGTATTTATTAATTAAATTAAGTATAAAAATTGTTTATTGTGAGTATTAATTTGCTTCATGAAACTCACAAATATATATAAAAAAAAACAAACAAAACCGAAAAATAAATTTAAAGGAAAAAAACTATAATTCTTTGGGAGCAGAGACTCCTGAAGTGCCTGCCGAAGATTTTTTCGGCAATATTTTATTAAAAAAAAAAATATTTTGGGACAAAAAGGTCCTAAAACGCCAGCTGAAGATTCATACCAGCAGAGTAAAAAGAAGAATTATACAAAATATTGTAGAACGAAAATGTTCTACAACGCCAGCCGAAGTTCATACCGGCAAAATAAAACAAAAAAATAATGGAAAAATATATAGAATAAATATAAATATATATATGTAAATCAAAATATAAAAATTCAAAATTTAAATTACTTTGAACAAAAAAATCTTAAGGCACCAGCCGAAGAAAGTACCGGCAATACTAAAAATAAAAAAATACTTTAAAATTGTGGAACAAAAAGTTCAACAACGCCAGCCGAAGATTTTACCGGTATAATAAAACAAAAAAGAATGGCGAAAAGCCAAATAGAATATAAAAATACTAAATTTAAAATACTTGGGACTAGAAAATCCTAAGACGCCAGTCGAAGATAATACCGACAATAAAATAAAAGAATATACTCCAAAAAAGGAGGTACTGATATTTTAAATAAATAATTTCAATAATTGGGGTACTCACAAGCCATCTTAAAGCATCGTAAAATCGTAAAATTATAAATTTTTACACTTGCTTAAAAAAAAAATGTTGTTAGATTTCATACAAAAATGAGTTTACACATTTACAATTCTCAATGTTATGTTTTCGAATCGTTATAACTTATGACTTTATGCGACTTGAGAAAACCCTAAATGTAAAAGAAAAAATTGCTGAAATGTATTCAGGCAATAATACAATAAAAGATGTCATATATAAAAACACTTCCATCAAAAAATAATTAGAAGTCAAAAATAATATAAAATATATCGAAAGTATATTTAAGAGTCAAATTTAAATAAATTAAGATTTCAAAATAGTACTGTTCAAATTGATAAAATAGTCTATAGCCTCACGTACTACTATATATCCATTTGAATCGGGACGCTTCAATTTAGAGGTGGGGGAGTTAATACCACCAGTTCACATTACATGAACATATTCTTTATCTGTCATAAATATGTAACATGACACTTACGACCCATATGGTCCGTATTAAGTATCCGTAAGTAACATTATGTGTACTTTGCTAATACTGTCCGCCTTAGGTGGTCCAAAAATGTAACTCATAGATTGTAAGATGAATCTTCCCACTTGGAACATATGTCCTACATATGCCCTATCTCAAGTGGATTGTAGATATACTTCCTAGAATGTAAGATTAATATTTGTATCTAGGCTTAAGCAAAATATTGTACATATTTAAGAAAATGTAATAAAGAAAACGAGGCAGTTGACCACAGGGAGTTGACCACGGGCAGTTGCCCGTAGTTGCCCACGAGAACTAAACGGAGTTTTTAATTTGCATATTATATCTACATACATACATATGCACATATTTTAATATACATACATATGGGCAAACCAAAGCATATTTATAAAGAGCATAATAAGCTTGAATGTTTGTAACATATGTACATATGTACGTACATATATACAAAAGTGCATATGTAAATTCCTGCACATTAACATTTCCGTTTCGCCCTCTCCTTGCAATAGTATAGAAGCGTACCTGATACTTACATACGGCATAGAATCTGCCACTCCTTATATACCCTACATTGGGTAATATATGTAATATTAAACTATTACATTAAAAATAAATATACAGTTTTTACAAAGTCCACTTTGGCAATTATCCGGCAATAACCCTTGTTTTTTGACAAACAAAACCAAGCAGGATTGCTTACAAAAGCGGACTGCAAGTGACATCTATCAAATATTAAAATACGCACGTTCTTAAGGACACAGTTATTGAGGCAGCTGCACAACTTCATAACTGTATCCATAAGAACATGTGTATTTTAATAGCAGCTGTCGCTTGCAGTATGTCGCGCTCTATGTGTTCCGCACATCAAATGCTTAAGAACTTAACTATAATCCTAAACATACAAACAATTCATGCATACTTATGTAAATAGCGCATTGATCTCTTCAACGAGCTCTCAATTGCACAAAACATCAGCACATACGTACGTATGTACATTAGGGTGTGCCATTTTGAGGCAACCTTTTTTTTCAACTGAAAAACAGGCTCAAAACTTTCAAAATGTGTAAAAAAAACAAGTCACTCATAAGATGACCTCTTAATATTAATATTAAGAGGTGCCTTTTTTCAAATTTTCTGTTTTTCATATAAATTACATGGAAAAAAAAATAATTTTTTTTTGTGGTGGTTATTCTGCGGAGGTTATTATATGTGCACGCGATGGCTGCCAGTAGGGATGGTAAACTCGATTCCGATTCTACTCGAAAATCGAGTTTTCTCGTAAAATAATCGATTTTTCGAATGTCAAGAATCGATTCTTAATCGACTTCGACTACTGAAGATCGATTCCGAAAAATCCCTACTGGCAGCCATCGCGTGCACATATAATAACCTCCGCACAATACCCACCACAAAAAAAATGATTTTTTTTCCATGTTATTTATATGGCAAACATAAAATTTGAAACAGGCACCTCTTAATATTAATATTAAGAGCTCATCTTTTGAGTGACTTTCTTTTGCACATTTTCGAAAAGTGTTAGCCTGTTTTCAGTTGAAAAAAAAAGGTTGCCTCAGAATGACACTCCCTAATGTATATGCCATACAAATTCTGTTGGTATACATATATGGAAATGATAACGAATATGCATATTTTATGGATGTCATCAATTTTCTTTGAAGAAATGAAGTTTATTTGGCACATCTTCACTTTGTAATAGTCGAAATAAATATAAATAATATTTGAAATATTAATTTATTTAAAAATTAAAAAATTAAATTAAAGAGAAATAAAATTAATATGATTGAAGTGAAACTTCTTAGGCGACTTCGGAAAATGTTGCGCTAAACGTCAGTGGTGGAGGGGGAATAGCGTTGAACGGTTAACGCAACTCGGGAGGAGAAGAGCAACAGAGAAAGATAGAGTGCGAGAGAGAGAGAATGAGAGTAAAGCAGAGAACTTAAAGCATAGAGAAAGTGCAGTTTCGACAAAACATGTAAACAAATTTACAAAAGTATTCAAATTCAATATTTTATTTAACAAAAACCAAACACTCATAATTCATGGGGTGATTCCACTAATTATTTTGCATAATCTGGCGATATTTTACCCCACTCTTCCTTCAAAGCCGCTTTTAGAGTTTGGACGCTAGAAATGTGGTGTTTTCTAATATTAATTTCCCGAATGTGCCATACATTTTCAATAACGTTCAAATCTGGTGACTGTGCAGGTGTTTGGACGAGGTGTGGACAATTCCAAATGAGCCAAGTTTGTACAAGACCAGATTTATGTTTAGGGTCGTTGTCCTGGTAGAAGCGAAAAGTGTCACGTATACCCAGGTCTTCTGCACTTTGAAGCAAATTTTGCTTCAGTAAGTCTAGGTACACTCCTTTATTCATAGTGGAGTCTATAAACTCCAATCGACCAACGCCTGCAAATGACATACACCCCCAAACCATTACACGACCGCCACCATGTTTTACTGTTGCGCGTAAATTTTTTGTTTGGAGCTCAGTATTTGGTTGCCGCCATACGTATGCTTTACCATCTGACGCAAAAAGTTTAAACTTGCTCTCATCGGCGAAAATAACCGTATTCCAAAAAGCATTGTCCTTGTTTAAATGTCTTTTGCGAACTGTAAACGGGCTCTTTTATTTTTCTTATTTATAAAAGGCTTATTCCGTGCTGTTCGCCCATGAAAATTGGAATCCCTTAATATTCTGCGCACAGTTTCTGGATGACATTTTTTGCCGAGAAACATTTCAATATCTTTGGTCACCGCTGGAGCACTTAACATTGGTTCTTTTATAATCTTTTTTAAAATCCACCTCTCATCCGTTTCATTAAAAATTTTATTAGGAGCCTTTCGACCCTTGCTATGCGCGCGATTTTCACGAACAAAGCGCTGAATTATATATTTAACTGTAGATGAACTTAAATCAACCATTTCAGCAATTTGTTTTTGCGTTTTTCCACTTTGAAAATGTTTAATAACTAATTCGCGTTTTTCAATTGAAGTGCGTGGACCCATGTTGATATACCGCGTAATTGCAACTGATCTGCATTGTTTTTAGAACATAAGCTGCTTCTTAAGTATTCATAGTTCACTCTTTGATTTACCGTTAGTTTTCTGCATCCGTTATTTGCATGTATCACAGGAACGAAAATCAACACACGAAATAAGCTGTGACCCATGAATTATGAGTGTTTTTGGTTTTTGTTTAATAAAATTTTGAATTTGAATACTTTTGTAAATTTGTTTACATGTTTTGTATTTAAAACTAAATTATCAATATAATTGCATCATTCGTTCATTTAGTTCAGAGCAAAAACTATTAATTTCATATCACTATTATCAAAAATGTTGCTTACACGAAATAAGCTGTGAGCCACTGTATGTAAATATGTATATGTATGCATGCCCATGATTACACTCCCAACGAATGCAAAGAATTTCGTTTTGCTAGTTTAAATTTTTGCTTTCAACCAGGGAATCGCTTATATGTGCAATGTATGCATATACATACATATGTATGTATGTATGCTTTTGCGTTTTGCCCTCAGCAATTCAATATTGACATGTAAACATAATTATGATATGAGTATAATTTTGTATGAATGCATGCATAGTAATATTTATAGTCAATTTGGATATTTAATCAAATATAGAAAATTTTACATCAAAAACGATTTCATTCATAAACGCAGGCGCAAATTCCACAAGCGATCTCGCTTCATTCATAAAAACAGACGCCGTAACATCTCCCCGAGCATGCTTTTGTCAACAAGCGTCTTTTCGAGACGATGGCAAAAGCTAAAAATCATAAATTGAACAACTTCTAACATATTATTTTAAGTTCTCTGCTTAAAGCACAGAGAAGATGCAAATTGAATTCTGTATGATGTTGCATGTGAATTTAAGAAAATGTTGGTCACTCCACCATATTTTTATGCTTTCCCTCCCGCTAGTTTTCTTTCATACAAAATGATATGCATTTCTTGGAATATCACTAAGAAGTTTCACTTCTTCTGCGCGTAGGGACTCCACGCACCGGTTTTTTTATTTAGACAGCTGCACAACTACACTACTGCAGGCCGTCAGTTGTCGCTCTCGCTAACTTTAAAGCATTTTTTTTATTAGCCAATGACAGTAGAGACGACAGTAGAGTTGACAGTAGAGAGGAGTGATGCCTCTAATATGTGAAATGTATAATTATTCAAAGCTCTAACAAATCTGACGTTAGTTTACAAATAAAAGCATGAAATAGCTCTGTTATATCATTTGTAATAACAATTGATAATTTAAAACAAAAATATTTACCCATACTTATTTTTTGCATAAAAAATTCCACTTTGAACAAAGTGTTTAAATTTCATTGAAGTAAAAGGTATTAGTGTGGCAGCAACGAAATTGTGTACCACGACGCCATGTACAGTTCACTCTTGTGCTGTGATGGCTTGTCGCCTTCTATGTGTTCAGAGCATGACGGTGGGTAACATAAATAGTGAAGTGTGAAAAATAAAACCAAGTTCGGTAATATAGTTCAGTGACACAAAGTGAAGAAACGAACAAGAAAACTGAAACTAAAAACGTAATCAAAAGAGCGGAAAATATAAATGTACTCAAAAATACAAACATATTTACAAAAACATAAATATACAGTGCCAGAAAACAAAACCAAATAACACTGTGCGCGAGTTCAACAGTAAAACAAGTAAGGAAAGGCTAAGTTCAGGTGTCACCGAACATTTTATACTCTCGCATGATAAAGTGATAATCGAGATTTCATTATCCGTCATTTACATATTTTTCAAATACCGTGTTTGTGTAAAGTTTTATTCCGCTATCATCATTGGTTCCTAATGCATGTATTATACAGAGAAGGCATCAGATGGAATTCAAAATAGGGTTATATTGGAAGAAGGCGTGGTTGTGAACCGATTTCACCCATATTTTGTACAAGTCATCAGGGTGTTAAGAAAATATTATAATCCGAATTCCTTTGAAATCGGCCTAGTAGTTCCTGAGATATGGTTTTTGGTCCATAAGTGGGCGACGCCACTCTCATTTTCAATTTTTAAAAAAAGCTTGAGTGCAGCTTCCTTCCGCCATTTCTTCCGTAAAATTTAGTGTTTCTGACGTTTTTTGTTAGTCGGTTAACGCACTTTTAGTGATTTTCAACATAACCTTTGTATGGGAGGTGGGCGTGGTTATTATCCGATTTCTTCCATTTTTGAACTGTATATGGAAATGCCTGAAGGAAACGACTCTATAGAGTTTGGTTGACATAGCTATAGTAGTTTCCGAGATATGTACAAAAACTTAGTAGGGGGCGGGGCCACGCCCACTTTTCCAAAAAAATTGCGTTCAAATATGCCCCTCCTTAATGCGATCCTTTGTGCCAAATTTCACTTTAATATCTTTATTTATGGCTTAGTTATGACACTTTATAGGTTTTCGGTTTTCGCCATTTTGTGGGCGTGGCAGTGGGCCGATTTTGCCCATCTTCGAACTTAACCTTCTTATGGAGCCAAGAAATACGTGTACCAAGTTTCATCATGATATCTCAATTTTTACTTAAGTTACAGCTTGCACGGACGGACGGACGGACAGACAGACATCCGGCTTTCAAATCTACTCGTCACCCTGATCACTTTGGTATATATAACCCTATATCTGACTCTTTTAGTTTTAGCACTTACAAACAACCGTTATGTGAACAAAACTATAATACTCTCCTTAGCAACTTTGTTGCGAGAGTATAATTACATAATCGGGAGCGAATTTTTAAAACAACAAACAAAAAGCGATCTGATCTCTCTAACGAGCTCTCAATTGCTTACGAACAAAGCATAATCATTAGCACAAACAATTCGTACATACTTGTGTACAAAGCATATTGATCTCTTCGACGAGCTCTCAATTGCACAAAAACAAGTACATACAAGCCAAGTATTAGGGTGTGCCTACATACTGACATATATTAATTTAAAAAAAATATACAAAAATGGTTAATGACGACACAAATCAAAATACACCTGGAGCTACACGTTCAAAACAGGTTGCTAGATTTATATCAGAAAGTGACAGTTTAACAAGATACTGCACAAGATTTGCCTCTTCACCGATTCACGAAAACTCGGAATCGTTATTAGAAGTAAAAGGCCAAAATCTGAAAAATTTTTGGACTCGCTTCCAAACGGTTCATGACGCCATTGTAGATTCTGACGATTCAGATCTGCCACAAAATTTTAAATTATTTGCTACCACAATATACGAAAACTGCTTAGACAAATATGAAGAAACGAAAGCTATGATCTCCGATCAATTAAAGCTAATAAAAGCAATTTCACCTACTCCCCACAGTAGAGTAGAGCTGCCACAAATGCAACAATATCAAGAGGCAAGTTCAGGCATCCAACTCGAGGTGCCCGCATGTGACACAGAAACATTTTACGGATGTTATGAAGAATGGCCGTCCTTCCGGGACATGTTCACGGCCGTGTACATAAACCATCCTCAATTATCACAAGCGCAAAAATTGTATCACCTCAGATAAAAAACAAAAGGTCAAGCAGGCGTCATAGTAAAACAGTTCGCTCTTAATGACGATAATTTCAATTTGGCTTGGGAAGCTCTAAAAGCTAGATACGAAAACGACAGAATACTAGTCGATAAACAAGTAACGACACTAATGAACTTGCCAAAAATTAAGAAAGAAACAAGTGTAGAATTCATCAAACTAGAATCCACTGTTTCTAATTGTTTGTCGGTTCTATCGACACTGAATATCCCCACAGACAGCTGGGACCCTATTCTAAACATATGCACCGCAGCATTACCAGAAAACTCGTTACTTCTATGGGAGCAATCGCTCTCATCACGAAAAAAAGGCCCAACGTGGCAACAAATGAAAGATTTTCTCAAAACCCAATATGAAATTGCGGAAAGGTTAGAAGAAAAAATAATCAAAAGTAAGAACACTAAATACGACCAAAATAGAAGCTTAAATAGACCCCAAGCTAGAAGCAATAAAAATTTAAACAAAAGCTTTTACAACACGCAAACGTTCACATCAGAACAAAGAAAACATACTTCATGCGAACTATGTAAAAGAGGGCATAAACTAAAAACTTGCGAGAAGTTTAAAAAATTAAACATTAACGAAAGGAACAACTTTGTCAGATCAAAAAGACTCTGTTCAAACTGCTTGTCCCATACACATAATCTTAAAAATTGCAAAAACAAATTTAACTGCTTATATTGTCATAAAAGACATCATACCATGCTTCATTACAGCACATATCCCATCGCACCTCAAAGGAGCGCATATACAAAAAGAACCACGGGTTTAATTACAAAAGCAAATCCCGAAAGCCAAAATACTAAAAATTGCCAAGAGACACCATGCTGTTCAAAGGCACAAAAATCTCAAACGCTGCACAGCGAAACACAAAATGGACTAGTTACAGAACTGGTCACCACCATACCAACTCAAGTTGAGTATAATAAAAACAAATACCTTAATTCACAATTAAGTGAAATGCAAACGTTAAGAAAACTTCCAATAACTAACAAAACTATAAAAGATCAGTATTGTGAGCACTTCTCTAAAGCCACAACTACTCGATCAAAAAATGGCCGGTACGTCGTACGACCACCACTAGAGCCACAATTTTCTAATCCACAAATTGGTATTAAAAACAAAGTTAAAGTTACTTCTGACAGTCCCTATATTAAAAGAACATACAACTTTTCGGCCCCGCAGGATGGCTTTCGCCAGAAATGAAAAAAAAAATAAAAATCTGAACAAATCCTAATGCGGTGGCGGGCTACTACTTGCCAAATTAATGTATACGTACTCAAACACAATATGTAACAAAATTATCCCAAAGGGATAGAGAATCGACATTCTCATAAAATATTGCTTAATAAGTAGTTCCCTAAATTCTAAAATAGATAAATAAAAAAAAACTAACAAAAGCAGAGATCGCTCTTATCGTCCCCACATAAGCGCTCCTCATAAGGGTAGTTGGTGAGAATCTGTTGTAAAGCATGAACATCCCACTTAAAAAATTATAATACAAATCGAAGCCGTTCTCCATTCACGGCCACTCTCTCGCAAGATCCCTCTAATTTCATAGTCCCAACTCCGGGGGTAAGGAGTACCCATTCTGGCCACATCTGAGCCAGGCGTGGAGTTACTATCCTTTATAAGCACATTATAACACAGAAAATGCAACTAATAAATAGCTAGTTTACCAAGCCGATGGTAAAGAAATTTTAAATAAAAGCACAAATAAAAAACCGATCAAAGAAACAACCGCAAATATAATAACTATGAAAATCCGTAAAATGTAGTTTCTTATTTGTACGCACGTAAAAGCATAAGTATGTTTAAAACCAAAGCCGTTTTCAACATTTATAAAATGTGTTCTGCGCCCTCGTCTACTCTACCAGCAGTACGCCGAAATACAGGCAACATCATATACGTAATACTAGGCAAAATATTCGCCTAGGGGGCCCATGATGTTTAAATGAGTTAAGCCTCTACCCACTTTACCCGGGAAAAACTGGCACACCCTAGCTAGACACAACACCAATACACCACACCTGGAGTCATATTGGATTTCACCACAGCAAATGTCAAAAGGATCGGATCATCACTATTACTTAAGACACATTCGCTTCGACACTGCGCCGCGTCAACACCTTCCGAATATTTTACCTCGATCGGATGAATCTTGCGCGCTGCGTTCAGCATTTGATTCAACCGAGATCCTGCACGTCTTTTTTCGCATCTCGTCTCCTCGTCGTGGAATTTCAATCGCACAGTCGCACGTAGCGAGTACACTTAGCTTTGCCTTTTACATACTTTGTGATAAAATGTAAAGTGACAAAATCACCTTTGTAAATTAAACGCATTTATAAAAAATAAAAAAAAGCATTTTTTTCTTTATCCCGATTAAACACTAAGGCTAAAAAAAAATTTGAAAAAAGATTACCATACCGATCCCTTAAATGCACATACATATGTATGTATGTAACACCAACTCCGTTCGTCAATATAATACTTTGAGCAAACTGTTAATTTTCGTGTTTAACTTGTGGAAAACCCGAAAACAATTGGTATAATATACTTGTATGTATATGTACACTATGGTATTTTTTTTACTATTAATTTTTTTTCAATCCCGTCACAAAATTTCCTTGGAAATACCCTAAAAAAAAATTCCCTGAAAATTTTAGCCCTTCTTATTAACATTAAGAACTGGACCAAGGCAATTTTTTTCCATTGAAAATACACATTTCCATTGAAAATACACTACAATCGTGATTTTGGTCTTTAAATTCCTACAGCTCAGAGGTATTTTATGGCATCGCTTTGACTTTAACTATTATTTTCCAGAATCGTTCACTCTACAAAAGTGTATAGTGCAACAAAGTCGTAACTCTCACCGGCGAGGTAGTATGGGGCTCTAAACCCGATTTTTCCACGAATGTCGCATTTTTTGTATATATCTCGAAAATTACAAAAGCTATAGAAAAAAAGATATGACAAATTTGCAGAAAATTTTATTATATATATTATATTTATATTTTATTATTATCAGACTAAAGTCTGAGGTCAACATCGCTATCATTAATACTTCTCGAATATCTCGGCTTTTTAAGTAAGACTGTATGCACTATGTATGTAACATCTATAAAAATTCTATAAATCGCAAGTAAATAAGAAACGGTAATAATAACACGAAGTAACATATTCGCATTTTACCAATATACATCGAAATTCAAAACTGTTTACCTAAAAGAGTATTCGGTTTCGAGCAATACCCTATTGCCTTACAGATAATTTAAAATAAAACCAAAATGCTTAATAACGACAAAAGTCAAAATACACCTGCTGGAGCTACACGCTCAAAACAGGCTACTAAATATATTTCAGTTGACAGTTTAACAAGATACTGCACTAGATTTGCCTCTTCACCGATTCACGAAAATTTGGAATTGTTATTAAAAAGCTAAAATCTTCAAAATTTTTGGACTCGCCTCCAAGCGACTCATGACTCCATAGTAGATTCTGGCAATTCAGATCTACCACACAATTTTAAATCAACAGCTTACGATATTTACGAAAACTGCTTAGACCAATATGAATGTACAAAGGCTTTGATCATTGATCAGCTAAATCTAATACAAGCAATTTCACCTACTCCACAACCGAGAATAGAGCTGCCACAAACACAAGCCCAAAAGGCAAGTCTAGGCATTCACCTTAAAGTGCCAGCGTGCGATACAGAAATATTTCATGGAGGTTATTAACAATGGCCTTCCTTCCAGGACATGATTACGGCCGTATACATAAACATCCTAATTTTCACAAGCGCAAAAATTGTATCACCTCAGTTTCAAAACCAAAGGTCAAGCACGCGTAATAGTCGCACAGTTCGCATTAAATGACGACAATTCCAATTTGGCTTGGAAAGCTCTAAAAGCTAGATACGAAAACGAAAGAATACTTGTCTATAAACAAGCAACGACCTTAATGAACTTGCCAAAAAATAAAAAAGAAACAGGTGTAGAATTCATCAAACTAGAATCCACTTTTTCAAATTGTTTATCGGTTCTATCGACACAAAATATTCCCACACACAATTAGGATTGTATTCTGGTAAACATACAAGTACTTATGTACCGCCGTATTACCAGAAAAATCTTTAATTTGTGGGAGCATACGCTCTCACTACGAAAGAAGTGCGCAACTTCGCAACAAATGAAATATTTTCTGACTCCCCAATATGAAATTGCGGAAAGGGTAGAAGAAAAAATAGTCAGAACAAAAAAAATTTAACACGACTTCAATACATGTAAGCTTCAATAGACCCCAAACTAGAAGCAAAAACAAACCAAAAAGAGTTTTTAACAAAACACAATCATTCATATCCTAACAGAAAAAACACACGTCATGCGAATTACGCACTAAAAGGCATAAACTTACATCTTGCGAGAAGTTTAAAACTTAAAAGTTACCGAACGAAATAATTTTGTCAGGTCAAAAAGACTTAGCACAAATTGCCTGTCACATGCGCATACATATAAAAATTGCAAAAATAAATTTAATTGCTTACATTGACATAAAAGACACCATACAATGCTTCATTACAGCAGATATCCCATCTCACTCCACAATAAGAACCACGGGTTTAATTGCAAAAGCGAATCCCGAAAGCCAAAATACTAAAAATTGCCAAGAGACACAATTTTGCTCAAAGGCACAAAAGCCCAAATGCTACACAGCTAAACATAAAGTGGACTAGTTACAGAACCAGTTACCACCATGTCAACTTAAGTTGAGTATAATACAAACAAATACCTTAATTCACAATTAAGGAAATTTCACAAGTTAGGGAAATTTTCCCCTATAACAAACAAAACTCTAAAAGATCTAGGTACGTCATACGACTATCACTCAAGCCACCTTCATCCAACACACCACAAATTAATATAAAACTGAAAGTAAGAGTTACCTCTGATAGTCCCTATATTCAAATTTTCAGCCCCGCGGGATGGCTTTCGCCAATAATGAAAAAAAAACCATTCCGAATAAATCCTAGAGCGGTTGCGGGCTACTACTTGCCAAATTAGTGCATACGCAGTTAAATATAACCTATAATAAGATTGTCCGAAAAGTCGAAAACTCGACACCTTTCAAACATTATTTCCTAATAATTTTCAAATTTATAAGACAACTCAAAATTAAGGTTAAGGGTTCACCAATGTGATACTGTGACGCACTTAGTCATACAAAAAGCAAAGATCGCTCTTATCGCATCTACATAGGCGCTCCTCACACTGATGATCATGAGAATCTGCTGTGTAAAGCTTCAAATTAACTATGAAAAATTCTCTGCTTTACCTCTGTTGTCACAGTCCTAAATCCAGGGCTATGGAGTACCCATTATGGCCATATCTGAGCGAAGCGTGGAAGCCGAGAATAAATAAAATCCAAACAATTGCAGATAATACAGAAAAATCATATAATAAATAACCGTTATGCCAAACCGATAAAATAATAAATTGTAAATAACCGCAAATAAAATAAATAAAAGCAAACAATTTTTTTACAATAATAATAAGTCGGCAAAACACGTGAAACCAAATTACGACGTCAAGCACCAATACTTCATAAAATAAAATTTTTTATTACTACCAAAATTACATATCTCAGATTATACATATAAAACTAGGCAAAATACGCGCCTAGGGGCCCAGGATGTTTAAATGATCAATACACCACGCCTGGGGACACATTGAATTTTAACACAGCAGATAACAACTATCAAAAGGGTTGGAGCATCGCTGCTTATTATTGCATTCGCTAAACACTGCGCTGCTTCGACACTTACGCTTCTCTTCCGCGTTTATACGTCTTGACCTCGATGCGCAGAAACCTTATCGCCTGCACCGGCAAATATCTTTGGCTTTGGATTCTCGCCGACCCGCTTGTTGACATTTATTTTTATTTCAATTAAAACTTCTTACATTTATAATATTAAAATTTATAAATTCGTTAATTTATATTGTTAAAATACAAAAAAAAGTTTTTTTTTTATTTAAAAGCGTGTGCCCTAAATACATTTTGTATCCTTTTATTTAAGGAGCTTTAGTTATTCACGTCCGTTTCTTTGTTTAACTTTGTTTTTATACTCTCGCAACAATGTTGCTAACGAGAGTATTATAGTTTTGTTCACATAACGGTTGTTTCTAAGTCCTAAAACTAAAAGAGTCAGATATAGGGTTATATATACCAAAGTGATCAGGGTGACGAGTAGAGTCGAAATCCGGATGTCTCTGTCCGTCCGTCTGTCCGTCCGTCTGTCCGTCCGTCCGTCCGTCTGTCCGTCCGTCCGTCCGTCTGTCCGTCCGTCCGTGCAAGCTGTAACTTGAGTAAAAATTGAGATATCATGATGAAACTTGGTACACGTATTCCTTGGCTCCATAAGAAGGTGAAGTTCGAAGATGGGCCAAATCGACCCACTGCCACGCCCACAAAATGGCAGAAACCGAAAACCTATAAAGTGTCATAACTAAGCCATAAATAAAGATATTAAAGTGAAATTTGGCACAAAGGATCGCATTAGGGAGGGGCATATTTGGACCCAATTGTTTTGGAAAAGTGGGCGTGGCCCCGCCCCCTAATAAGTTTTTTGTACATATCTCGGAAACTACTATAGCTATGTCAACCAAACTCTACAGAGCCGTTTTTTTAAGGCATTTCCATATACAGTTCAAAAATGGAAGGAATCGGATAATAACCACGCCCACCTCCCATACAAAGGTTATGTTGAAAATCACTAAAAGTGCGTTAACCGACTCATAAAAAACGTCAGAAACACTAAATTTTACGGAAGAAGTGGCAGAAGGAAGCTGCATCCAGGCTTTTTTTAAAAATTGAAAATGGGCGTGGCGCCGCCCACTTATGGACCAAAAACCATATCTCAGGAACTACTAGACCGATTTCAATGAAATTCGGTATATAATGTTTTCTTAACACCCTGATGACATGTACGAAATATGGGTGAAATCGGTTCACAACCACGCCTTCTTCTAATATAAAGCTATTTTGAATTCCATCTGATGCCTTCTATGTATAATACGAGTATAAACATTAGGAACCAATGATGATAGCGGAATAAAACTTTACAAAAATACGGTATTTGAAAAATATTTAAATGACGAATAATGAAATCTCGATTATCACTTTACCATGCGAGAGTATAAAATGTTCGGTGACACCCGAACTTAGCCCTTCCTTACTTGTTTTTATTTATGTTTTGCTTAAAGGTTTCGCATCCGCCTGTTGACTGTTTTGTATATTTTGAATTTCCATGTAATTTGTTTCGGCTTTTGTTTGTTATTTTTTTATATTTAACTATAACTAAATTCTTTCTACCATATTTGCCACATACCCAAAAAAGGGTTTTTTCATCACACAAATATATCTATATTTATATATTTATTCATTATGTTTTCGTGTTTCCAATAGTGCCTTTCTGTGAGACTCGAAGGACCATGTTTAACTTTGTAACCAGTATATTTCTATTTCTATTAAATGGTTATCACGCACATATAAAATACAAATTTCCATGTCACTCTAGTTTATAATTTACAAGTTTATTTAAAATTAAAGTCTTTAACTTTATACAAATACTGTTTTATTAAGAATTAAATGTTCTAATTATTTAAGTAACCGACTTAAACGGGAGCGTATGTGAACACGGAATATCGTCTCAGCGATGATCAAATTCCTTTTTTTATAGGAATAATGATCATAACAAAATACCAGATTTAATTGAATCAAAATATATACATATGTATGTATATATGTAGATAAATCGCCCATAACAGTTGATAAATGTTCTGATCACTCTCCTGTACTAATAAAGCTCATATAGCTACTATATACAACCCATATTCGTTGATCCAAAAGTAGGTAAAATCTGGTAAAATAAAAAAATACGGATGTACAAAATAAATAAAGTAAAAGATATTGACGAAAGCTTAACAAAACTCAATTATATAAGTATGAACGAACACAGCTATTTTAGCAACACCATGCCAAACAATAATACATTTGAGAAGGCATGAACGATGACAGCCTCTGACATCTGATGAGTCGACGTAACGAGTTTTCGTGAGAAAGGATCTGCGGAAGATTTATGGTCCTTTGCGCATTGGCCACGACGAATACCGCATGCGACGAAACGGTGAGCTGTATGAAATATGTATATGTACGACTACATTGACATAGTTTAGCGAATTAAAGAAAAAGGCTAAACTGGCTGCGTCATGTTGTCCGAATGGATGAAAACATTCCAGCTCTGAAATTATTCGACGCAGTACTCTCAGGGGGAAGCAGAAGAAGAGGAAAGCCTCCACTCCGTCGGAAAGACCAGGTGGAGAAGGATCTGGTTTCGCTTGGAATCTCCAATTGGCGCTACATTGCGAAAATAAGAAACGACTGGCGAGTTGTTGTTAACTTGGCTATAACCATGAAAGCGGGATCTACGCCAGTAAGAAAAGAAGAAACAAAAACAGTAAGCCGCTTGGTTTGAGAAAAATCACTAATAGTGTAAATAGAAAAGATTATAAATGAAAAAAGGCGTGCAAGCATTCCTAAAGGGGCATCTCGACAGGCTAAAGTTTATGGCATGTCAAATCTATTGCCATTACCGTTGATAAATCTGTATGTGGCCATTTGTTATCATAACATAATCATTTGCGTTAAGGCGTTGGGTAGGAAAGTTCGAGCTGATGTAGCGCATATTTTGAGTTCTTGAACTGGTTAAATTTTTAAATGGATGAAGAAAATGTATTTGGAGAAAAGGAGAAATATACTTTTTTCTATAAAAGTATTTCTTAAAAAAAACAGATTTCATATTTTCAGACTATAATAATTGTAGCATACATTTTATATACCAATTAAAATAATAAATTTAATATGAGCAATGATATTTTGATTTATGCTTGTACAAGTTTATTAAATTTAAGACTTCGCTTGTTCGCCATTTTGTATAATTTTTCCGCAAATTAACAATATTAAACTAAATATTAATTTCTTGGAAAAAGGTATTTTGCAAATGTACTTTATATTTAACACAACCGTCTTAATACTCGTTCTACTAAATTTAATATAAGCGAAATGAAACTGCTTCGACGCAGTACCCGCCGGGGGAAGCAGAGGAAGAGGAAGACCTCCACTCCGTTGGAAGGACCAAGTGGAGAAGGACCTGACTTCGCTTGGAATATCCAATTGGCGCCACGTAGCGAAAAGAAGAAACGACTGGCGCGCTGTTGTTAACTCGGCTATAATCGCGTAAGCGGTGTCTACGCCAATTAAGAAGAAGAAGAAATTAAACTGCCGTCGGTATATGTGTAAATGGGATGTGTCGCCTCTTCGAAATTTTCATAGAAATGAAAACTTATCTGTCAAACTTCTGAGGTGACAGTTCATTGCTTTCAATATATGGAATACTATTTAGTTTTCAATATATTGTATTCTACAGCAATATGGAGTCTCCACAGGCAATACGTACATCAATACAGTTAGTATACAATAAATGTTTGCCAGTCGAGATGCCCCACTATGGAAAGCCCAATAGTCCATGAAGCAACCAGTCGACTCCAACATGCCTATATGAGACTTCTACCCAAGGACCATTGGGCTCGAACATAATCAGGAATGGCCAATTGTGTTGCAAATCACCTAGGAAAGATGTTTCAACGTAACAAGACAGGATAATATTATCTCAAAAATGCTAATTGAGTTACCAAATATGGCTGTGGAGGTGTTCTCTTTGCTCCTCATTGCAATTCTTAGTCTTGGAATCCATGCGATTTCATGGAAAAAGTCGCATATTATCCTGATAGATAAAGCTGGGAAAAACTTAACACAGCCATCTATAGAGACCAATCAGTCTTTAACCCAGTCTTTCTAAAATATTTTAAAAAAATTTGCTGTTAAAGATGTCTCCTTTCATCCACGAAAATAATATAATACCAACGCATCAATTCGGGTTTCACTCAAAACATGGCAAATAGTAAATTGAATCGCTAACGAAATAAGAAAAGCATTTGAGAGAGTACTGTTCTGCTGTATTAGACGTTTGATAAGGTGTGGCATGAAGGCCTTTTATGTAAAATTAAAAATATTCTTCCTTTAGAATTGTAAAAAACGTAGGAGTCTTATTTAAAAAATAGACAATTTATGGTTATAGTAGGAGATTTCATATCTGATGAAAGACAGACAAAGGCTGGTGCACCACAGAGCAGTGTTCTAGGCCCAACTCTATACATCATATATATAACTAGAGCAGATCTTCCAACATCTAATCATGTATCGACATCAACTTTTGCGGATGACACAGCTTTACTGAGAGGTAACAAATTCAATTATAGCATAAAGTATATTAAAACTTAAGTTCTGATGAAGAATGGCTAGCCAACTGGCATATCAATGTATATGAAGAAAAGTGTAAGCATATTAGATTTTCACTAAGGCCAAAAATGAGCCCAATTTCGTGAATATATCTTGTCAAGTGCAAAAGTTTTCCATACCAGCACTAGATTCCGGTCGTTAAGTTTGTATAGCAGCATTAAGACGATTTGAAAAATTTATTCGTATATTCCATTATTATCTCAGAAAATAATCTGTACATCTATGCAAAAACTTGATTCCGATCGTTCAGTTTGTATGGCAGCTATATGTTATAGTGGTCCGATATCGGCAGTTCCGACAAAAGAGCAGATTCTTGAAGAGAAAATGACGTTTGCAAAATTTTAAAACGATATCTTAAAAACTGAGGGACTTGACTATATACAGACATACGGACAGACAGACATACGGACAGACAGACATACGGACAGACAGACAGACGGGCATGGCTAAATCGACTCAGCTCAACATTCTGATCATTTAAATATACATATATACTTCATAGGGTCCCCCAAGTCTTCCTTCTGGGTGTTACAAACTTCGTGGCAAACTTAATATACCCTGTTTAGGGTATATAAATAGAGAACAGCAGAATGAAATATGTGTAGCTCAACTACGATATTAAAAACAAGTAAGGAAGGGCTAAGTTCGGGTGTCACCGAACATTTTATACTCTCGCATGATAAAGTGATAATCGAGATTTCATTATCCGTCATTTACATATTTTTCAAATACCGTATTTTTGTAAAGTTTTATTCCGCTATCATCATTGGTTCCTAATGTATATATTATACAGAGAAGGCATCAGATGGGAATCAAAATAGCGTTATATTGGAAGAAGGCATGGTTGTGAACCAATTTCATCCATATTTTGTACATATTATCAGGGTGTTAAGAAAATATTATATACCGAATTTCATTGAAATCGGTTAAGTAGTTCCTGAGATATGGTTTTTGGTCCATAAGTGGGCGAGGCCACGCCCATTTTCAATTTTTAAAAAAGCCTGGATGCAGCTTCCTTCTGCAATTTCTTCCGTAAAATTTAGTGATTCTGACGTTTTTTGTTAGCCCGTTAACGCACTTTTAGTGATTTTCAACATAACCTTTGTATGGGAGGTGGGCGTGGTTATTATCCGATTTCTTCCATTTTTAAACTGTATATGGAAATGCCTGAAGAAAACGACTCTGTAGAGTTTGGTTGACATAGCTATAGTAGTTTCCGAGATATGTATAAAAAACTTAGTAGGGGGCGGGGCCACGCCCACTTTTCCAAAAAAATTACGTCCAAATATGCCCCTCCTAATGCGATCCCTTGTGCCAAATTTCACTTTAATATCTTTATTTATGGCTTAGTTATGACACTTTAGAGGTTTTCGTTTTCCGCCATTTTGTGGGCGTGGCAGAGGGCCGATTTTGGCCATCTTCGAACTTAACCTTCTTATGGAGCCAAGGAATACGTGTACCAAGTTTCATCATGATATCTCAATTTTTACTCAAGTTACAGCTTGCACGGACAGACGGACGGACGGACAGACGGACGGACGGACAGACGGATGGACAGACAGACATCCGGATTTCAACTCTACTCGGCACCCTGATCACTTTGGTATATATAACCCTATATCTGACTCCTTTAGTTTTAGGACTTACAAACAACCGTTATGTGAACAAAAATATAATACTCTCCTTAGCAACATTGTTGCGAGAGTATAAAAAAACTCCCATTGTAGCCCATTCTAACTTTTCTGTAGAATTTTGCTGAAATTTATATATAACAAGTAAGGAAGGGCTAAGTTCGGGTGTCACCGAACATTTTATACTCTCGCATGGTAAAGTGATAATCGAGATTTCATAATACGTCATTTACATATTTTTCAAATACCGTATTTTTGTAAAGTTTTATTCCGCTATCATCATTGGTTCCTAATGTTTATACTCGTATTATACAAAGAAGGCATCAGATGGAATTCAAAATAGCTTTATATTAGAAGAAGGCGTGGTTGTGAACCGATTTCACCCATATTTCGTACATGTCATCAGGGTGTTAAGAAAACATTATATACCGAATTTCATTGAAATCGGTCTAGTAGCTCCTGAGATATGGTTCTTGGTCCATAAGTGGGCGGCGCCACGCCCATTTTCAATTTTTAAAAAAAGCCTGGGTGCAGCTTCCTTCTGCCACTTCTTCCGTAAAATTTAGTGTTTCTGACGCTTTTTGTTAGTCGGTTAACGCACTTTTAGTGATTTTGAACATAACCTTTGTATGGGAGGTGGGCGTGGTTATTATCCGATTTCTTCCATTTTTGAACTGTATATGGAAATGCTTGAAGAAAACGACTCTGTAGAGTTTGGTTGACATAGCTATAATAGTTTCCGAGATATGTACAAAAAACTTAGTAGGGGGCGGGGCCACGCCCACTTTTCCAAAAAAATTACTTCCAAATATGTCCCTCCCTAATGCGATCCTTTGTGCCAAATTTCACTTTAATATCTTTATTTATGGCTTAGTTATGACACTTTATAGGTTTTCGGTTTCCGCCATTTTGTGGGCGTGGCAGTGGGCCGATTTTGCCCATCTTCGAACTTAACCTTCTTATGGAGCCAAGGAATACGTGTACCAAGTTTCATCATGATATCTCAATTTTTACTCAAGTTACAGCTTGCACGGACGGACGGACAGACGGACGGACAGACGGACGGACGGACAGACAGACATCCGGATTTCGACTCTACTCGTCGCCCTGATCACTTTGGTATATATAACCCTATATCTGACTCTTTTAGTTTTAGGACTTACAAACAACCGTTATGTGAACAAAACTATAATACTCTTGTTAGCAACATTGTTGCGAGAGTATAAAAATATAATAAGTAGGTTACAGTCGGATTTGGTCCTCTGCGATATATCAATGTTAGAATAATTCTACCTACCAAATTTGAAATTTGTCTAATAGGTCCGGAGATATGTGTTGTTAAACACGTGTGGATGTGGTCACCCCCAGCGTCAAATTTGATCACCGATTCTTATAAAGCTATTCATCTTCACTTTTTCTCTTCGTCCTTACTTTTTTGCCATAATATCTCAATTTTACTGACGGACAGACAGACAGTCAGTCACCCCGAATTTCAACTCGTTTCTTCATCTTGATCATTTATAATTATATACAAAACTTTTATCTATCTCGTTTCTTTATGTGAAACAAACAACTGTAAGGTGAAGTATAATATATGTATGTATATATAGAAGTAGTATAATAAACAAAAATGTGAAATGTCGAATACTGCGAATATATTACAACGGCAAAAGGTACTGCAAGATAGAATTGCAATACAGTGCCAAAAAGATGATTCAGAAGTCCTTGAGGGGAACGAATTCTCAGCGACCACACAAAATTGGCAGGAAAAGTAACGTCAAATCATGATTACTTTGTCAACAATATATGCGAAAGTTTGCGGTAAACAGACGAAGTCGCATAGGAGAGGAGGAGAGTTAAGTATCAGCATTAACCCTCATCGAGATATCCTCGGGTATGGCCAGACATATTTTGTTTTTAAATGTTATTTAAATATATTTATAATGTAGCAAACGACTTGCGCTTCCAGGTAGCTTCCTAGAATTTTATTGTCTATAGAATTCAGAAAAAAAATTCAAGGATATCGCATCGAAAAGGATGAAAAAAGGATATTATAATATTACACCTTAGTGTACCAATGGTGCTTGGCTGGACCCCATATATTTTGTATGAAAATATATGAACTTTGGTATGTTTCTATCACTTCGCACGGTTGATTTATCTGTTTTCATGTTCGTTACATGTCCAAATTGGTTTATATGTTTGTTTGTCTAGGTCAAATACTTTAGCCACTAGAGCGTTTAAAAGGTTAAGAAAAATGTAATTTTTCTCAAAATGTTACATTTTTTGTGAACGCTATTGCCACGCCAAGCGTGAACAAGGCAGTCAATTTGATTTCGACCAAATCGAGAGGTAAGAAATTTCAAAAATGTATCTATATTGCACATATATGAGGGTAAATACAACACGTATTTCCATACAAATGTATGTAAACACCACTTGGCCTAGACAAGCACCATTGGCCTCGACTAAGTGTATCAGACCGTTGGTCTCGACCAGGGTTAAGCCGTTGGACACAGGGGCAAGAGCGAATGAACTGTTAGTTTATAAGAAACATTCGAATCAAGGGTAGAGAGGATTCGGTATTTTATTCAACATAAGGAAACGGAAATAAACACGGCCAACGAAAATGAGCTTCAAAGGCATGAATTAAAAATTTAGAGTTTGTCGTCTTAGTAAAACAAAATATTGAAAGTTTAACACTCACATTGTGCAGAGAAGTTGTTATTGAATAGATAAAAGAGGTAGCTATTGATGTCGTGGATCTCTGGCGAAGACTAAATGAGCAGAGAGAAAATTTAAACAAGTAATGAAGGGCTAAGTTCTGGTGCAACCGAACTTTTTATACTCTTACAACTTGCAGGAATCAAAAACAGGGAAATACTATAAGCTGTTAAACCAATCATATAAAGTAAAGTCAGCCAAATGTTCGAAAATTTTTATATTAGTTATATAGTGACTAGGCCAAGTTTTGTCAAATTTTTGTATTTTAGGCATTGAGACACATTCTTATGAATAAAACACTCTCTTATTTTCATTGGGATAACTCAAATATTGGGCGATATATGCAGTACAAAGTCACCCGGAAGTTCGAAATCATTTTTATTAAGTATATAGGGGCTAAGGGAAGTATTGGTCCGATTCAACCAATTTTTGACCTACAGACATAACATTAGAAGAGAAGGATTATCCCTTAATTCCAGTTATATATATCACACATTGAGCGACATTTTCGATCAAAAGTCAACTATAGGTACTGGCGTCCACATATTCGGTCTTGAACAGTTTTGGTTGGATTTGAACGATTTTTTGTCATAAGGTGGCATACACTAAAGGCATTATTCGTTCAAAGCTGAATCCCATTTTATTAATTGCTTCTTGATTTGTGTACTGGAAAGTAAAATAATTAAGTGGAATTTGAAATTCTGTTATATGGAAAGTACGCGTGATTATTGCCCGATTTCATATTAAAAGAATGCCGCGTTCCAAATTCTGTCGAAATCGGTCGGTCAGTTCCCGAGATATAGAATTTTGCCAAAAAAAGTATTGTCATACTATCCCGGCAACAAATTTTTACGTTTCTGGAGCACTTTTTAATTGATTTATTGCGCTTTTAGCAATTTTGAACAGTACCGTTATACGGGAAGTGAGCGGGGTTTTCACCCGATTTCGCACCATCCGTGTTGGGTGAAATTGGTTGTTGTAGCTTTAGTGGCTTAGGAAAAATTCATATTAACGCCCACTTTTTCAAAATTTTCCATCCACAGGTGCCATTTGCTATTGTGATCCCCTGTGCCAATTTACAGTTTTATATTTTAATTAAATGCATAGTTATGACACTATATATTTTATTACCCCCATCTACGAACTCGAAGTTTTTTTGTGTTATGGAACCTGTTTACAAAATTTCATCAAGGTATCTCAATTTTTACTAAAGTTACAGCTTGCACGGACGGACGGACGTACAGACAGACAAACAACCGGATTTTAAGTTTTCTCGTCATCCTGATCACATCGATTAGTTTTAGGTGTTGGAAAATTTTCCAGACAGCGAGAATACGAAAATGCTGTTCGAAAACCAACATATATTCAAACATTTTCCAACGTTATGCAATTTCTGTAGTAGCAGTACAGTGGAAAAAATCTTTTAGAAAAATATTTCGAGGCGCAAACTGGCAACACCAAAATAAAATATATAGTGAAAAAACAAGCACGGGGATAAGATAAATGCTAATTTTTGTAAAATGCTTTGTAATTGTTGTAAAATGTCAACTCATGGCATACAGGGTTTGTCCAGAAAGTAATAGGACTGAGTCGATTTAAAACAATTTATTGAACCAATCGACACAATGCTTTAAAAACTTTCAAAAAAGGCTCCTTCTTCGTCGATGCAGCAGAATAGCCTTGAGGGCCGATGTATACGCTGCTTGGATCCTCTCTGTCGTGTCAAAATGCTCGGCCTTCATCGGCCTTTTCAGGCAAGGAAACAAAACAAAAGTCAGCCTGTCACCTGTGATTACGTTATTAAAAATTCACACATGTTCAAATTTTCTTGGCACACTTCCACTCAGAACCAGAGATTTTGATAAATTTAGTATCTGGGCAATTAAACGAATACTTAGTCGACGGTCTGAGTTCAAAACTTTGAGCACACGAGTCACATTGTCGGTGTTTGTGGAAGTCGCAGGTCTCCCAGCACGGTCTTCATCAGCGACCTTTTCCCGGCCTTCCAAAAATGCCTGGTGCCACCGAAACACACCACTTCTTGCTAAAGCAACATATAAAGCAATTTGCAATTCACAGTGAATGGTTTGAGTGTTTATTTTTGCTCCGTAATTCAAATTCAATTTGTGTTAATGCCGTATGTTTGTGTTTAAAAGTGGATTAGTTGCCACAAATGCAACAAAGCACTTAAATCCGATGTAAATCGCCAACGATAACGAAATTTTTTTCAAGCGATATATAAAGTTGTAACATAAAAAAAATATATAATTTTTTTTAAATTCTTAAAAAGTACTGAAAGAATTTATCATTTCAAACTTTCATACACATCTATCATACACATATGTATGTATAGTATATATGGACGTAGATATCTAAGTACAATTTAAATTCAAATGAAGATATTATCATTTATCAGCAATAACATGTGCTCACACATATACATATGTATGTATTTTTTTTTTGCCGCTTCGCGAACAGCTTTCCACTTCTCAGAGGACTGACACATACATAAGTGTAGTCAAACTTTCCACCGTTAAACTACCCCCAAGTGCTGTTTCTAACTTTTCCCTTATATCATATTTATAAACCGAGGACAATGGAAGGACACGTGCTCTGAGTCTTCTATTGACTCCGTACATATCAAACAATACGGACTGACGTCGTTTTGAAATTTATATAGATAGCCTCTGAAGCACCCATGCCCGCTTAATATTTGGGTCAGGTGGAAATCTAGGTCCCCATGTTGTCTACTTATCCACGTATGGATGTCAGGTATAAGTCTGTGGGTCCTTTAGTTGAGGTTTGCCACCGTTGCTGCCATACAGTTATGCTCTTCTTTCTCTCTTCTCTCTTTTGGATTTCTGTAATTGGCGCTGATAGCTCATATAATCTCGCGAGCTCGTCACAATGGATGTCTGTGGGCGGCACACCAGCTAGTACTTCAGATGCTTCGCTGGAAATAGTTCGGAAAGCACTTGTTACTCTTATGGCTGTGAGTCTATGCACCACATTTATTGGTTTGGCATACGCTTTTATGTTTAGCGCCTGTATCCATACTAGAGCTGCATATAGTATAACTGAGCTCATAGCTTTTGCGATTAGAAGTCGGCGTCTGGAGCGCACACAGCCTCTATTTGCCATCATTCTTGATAACGCATTATAAATCCTATTTGCTTTATTTGCAATGTTTGCCAAGTGCTGCTTGAATTTCAGTTTGGAGTCCAATATTACCCCTAAATACTTCAATTGTGGTTGTGAAGTAATCATACACTCTCCTATAGTGAGAGTTATTTTTTCCTCGATTTTCCTGGTGCTTATGAGCAGTACCTCTGTTTTGTGCTCAGCCAGTTCCAAACTCTTGGAAGAAAATCATTGGCGTAGACCATTTATGCATTCATTACATTTATTTTGTAGGTCTTCAAGTTGTTTACCTACTGCTACCACTATAAGGTCGTCCGCGTATGCGATTAACTTAACGTTTTTAGGCTGTGAAATTCTTACCACCCCATCATAAACTAGATTTCATAAGAGAGGGCCTAAAACAGATCCTTGTGGCACTCCACTTGAAATAGGGTAGCTCTTGATGCCTTCGGTGGTGTCGTAAATCAGCCTTCTATTTTCAAAATAACTCATAACGATATTTATATATTCATATTAGGCTTCGAATATATTTGTCCATTTAGCAGAGTTGAATGCATTCTTCACATCCAGGGTGATCAGCGCACAATATTTTTTTGTACCACCTTTCCATCTTTTGCCACTTACCGCATTTTTCGCAGTGTCGACAACTTCTTTCAGTGCATCGATAGTGGACCTCTGTTTTCTGAAGCCGTATTGTCTTTCTGATAGTCCGCCGGCTTCCTGGATTGCAGACTCCAAGCGGTTTCATATTATGCTTTCATACACTTTGCCCATTGTGTCGAGCATACACAGAGGTCGGTACGAAGAAGGTTCATCTGGTGTTTTTTTGGTTTTGGGATTAAAACCAAACGCTGAACTTTCCAGGGATCGGGGAACATCTCTTCTTTTATGCACGCGTTGTACATTTTTGCAAAAAGAGTGGGCTTCGAAATTATGTCTACCTTTAGAGCTTTGTTTGGTATTCCGTCGATACCAGGAGCTTTGTTGTGTTTGATTTTTTTGGCTATGGCCAAAAGTTCTTCTTCTGTAACCAGTGTGGGTGATTCAGCAGCTTCGTTTCGTTGCTCAGCGTTAGTAATCGGTTCGTGCGTCGGGAATTATGCCTCGACGACTTTCTCCATGAACGGAGCGCATTTGGGTTGCTGCTGCTTATTTTTGAATTTGGACATACAGATTTTATAAGCAGTCCCCCAAGAGTCTATATTCGCTTCTCCGCAGATCTTTTCAAAACAGTTCCTTTTGCTGCGGGTTATAGCTGACTTTAAGAGCTTTTTGTGGCTTTTAAAAGCTTCTTTGAGACGGTTTTCGTTTTCGCTGCTTCGATTGCGTTGTAGGCGACGTCGAGCTGTGGGACAGAGCTTTCGCAGCATGGCAATTTCATCATTCCACCAGTATACAGGTCTTCGCTTATTGTGACATTTCGTCCTTCGCATTGTAGCGTCGAATGCTGCCACCATTTCTTTTCGCAATGCGGTTACTAAGTGTACGCCGCCTTCGCCTGGTGCTATTGCTGCACTCCAGGCTGTCTCAAAAATGTCAGTATCAAAATCTGTTTGCTTCCAGCTTCTTTTTCGTGTAGTGTTCATGCGTGAGGTTTCCTGGGCCCGAGAGAACGAAACTTCTGCAATGATTGCCATGTGGTCACTATTTGTAAACATGCCTGACTCCTCCCACTTAATGTGTCTGCTAAGTGCGTCATTTGCAAACATCAGGTCTGTTATAGAGCCTTTATTTCCTTTTGATAGGTATTTTTGGTGCCACTATTAATAATTGTGAGGTTGGTTTGGCCCAGGAATTCCAGAACTAGGCGCCCACAATGATTTGAACTTCTGCTACCCCAAGCAGTAGACCATGCATTAAAGTCGCCTGCCATTATTATCGCCGATTTTCATCTGCTTTCTAAAGATAATTCAAGGAGGAAGTCCTCAAATTCTCTAATCTCTCATTTTTTGCTTCTCTGCAGAAAGATGTGAAAGATTGTCCGTTACAGGACCAATTGCAGCTTTGCCACTTATATCTGTGATCCAAGTACTTTCCGAACGTTGGCAATATTGCTCACTTAGTAAGGCGACATCAATGTTGCTTTCTATTATTGTTTGTTGCAGCATTGCTTGTGCTGCGGCGCAGTGATTTAAGTTCAGCTGCAATATTCTCATTTTTTTGTTATCTTTAGCAGTTCTAAGTACTTAGGGCAAGTCGTGCTCAGGACTGAGTGCTCCCCTTTGCACAGCATGCGATTTGGTGTATTAGTGCAAGCTTTTGATACATGTCCCGAGCTTCCACAACGTGTGCAAAGAGAGGCCCTGTCGATAACACTGCAACATTTACGCGCCATATGGCCTGGATGGAAACATCTGTAACAGCGGGAAACAGGCGAGTACTCCCGGAGGCGACAGATCGGCCACCCGATCTTTACTTTGCCTATTTTAAGGGCTGTCTTAGCGTCTTGAACACGCAGGCATATAAGGGCTATTTGAGTGCCGCTTCTTGTCTTCCGCATTTTTTTGATATTTGCTGGCCCTATATTCTGCAGACGGCACTCCTTTTGTAACGCGACGCAGATTTCTTCGGGGGTGGTTATCTCGTCCAGGTCCTTGCACATTATAGTGACGTTGTGTTTTTTTCGCTGTATTACAGCCATTTCTCCAATCACTCTCCTTTTTCAACCGGCTTTCTCTTTTTTACCACGTCCACCCATTTCTCGGATGCGGGCTTATCGACAGAACTGTCTTTCGGTACATTCTTAATGACCTCACTATATAACCCCTGCGCTTTATCGCTCACGTTTCTAGGTTTTTTGGTTGGTGGTAAGTAACCTGATAATTCTCGTATCCTCTTCGGCGTATGCTTTTCTCTGGGGATAGGGGATACTTGCGACGATTTCCCTACCATAGTTCTTTTCAGTGGATTCTCTGTGTTTTCAGCCTTGTCGTACAGGCTTGTTATGCAGCTTACAAGGTCGCGCATAGCTTGATTAATATGCCTTTGACCAGACATCATAGTTTCCAGCTCCTTGATTTTTGTGCCCACTTTACAAAAAATATTACCAGCTTCTTTGTTCTGCATTTGCTCAGATTTTTCTCTTTTGTTATGTTCGGCGGCATTTTCACAATTTTGTATAGTTCCAGCAGCGGTGGTCTCCTCATTTTTGCCTTTTGGAGGCGTTCTCAAAATCTTAGAGTTCCTCCGAAAAGGATTCTCTGGTGGACTTCCCAAACTATTTTCAGAGGCCATATCTCTGCCAGAAAATAGTTGGGAACACCTGTCAATGGGTATGTTCAGTCCTTTGTCCTAAAACCTTAGTTGCTTTTTTTAATGGCTGGCAATGCCGTAACCAAAGGCAAAGCGAAGAAGGAGAAACGGAAAAGGAGAAACATCTGATCGAACAAAACAAAACGGCAGATTAAAATTAAGTGCACGTTTTGTTTCGCTGTTATATGGGGAAAATATAATTTAATAAGTAAATACATATGTATGTATGCGTGTATGAAATTGTGCAGGCGACTAATAGCGGGATTCTGTAACCAGTCTCTAGTCTCTATTTGAGACATTTTGAGGCAAAGTCTCAATTTGAGGCTAGTTACTATTCACTAAACAGTCTCTAGCGTTAGTCTCAAAATATTGAGACCTGGTAGTTAGCAGGTCACAAAACTAAAAAGAACTCTTGTCTGCCATTTTGAATATACTGAATAGAGATCATCATAGATATTAATCGATTGTGGTATCTTTATATTTTGTAAGCAACTCAAACACGAAAAGGTTAAAAATAAATCAATTTTACATAAATTTCGTAAATATTATGAAACAAAGTCAACATATATTTTTATTTTCATTGATAATTATGTTTTTTGACTATGTTATAGAAAATTTAATATTTGTTATCGACATATTTATTTTCATTCAAGTGTAAAAGCATCTCTGAATAATGAAATGTAATAGATTTGTGACTGTCACTTACAGAATAGCAATATCATCTCAAGTCTCAAAAATTGTCTCTAACTTAAAATCTCAAATTTAGAGACTTGAGACTGTCTCAAGTTACAGAATCGCACGGTAAGGCTCATTTAGCCAGTCTCTATTTGAGACATTTTCACTAAACAGTCTCTAGCGTTAGTCTCAAAATACTGCTTCTAATTTGAAACCTGAAAGTTAGCAGGTCACAAACCTAAAATGAACTCTTGTCTGCCATTTTGAATATACTGAATAGAGATCATCATAGATATTAATTGATTGCCGTTTTTTTATATTTTGTAAGCAACTCAAACACGAAAAGGTTAAAAATATATATATTTTACATAAATTTAGTAAACATTATGAAAGAAAGTCAACATATATTTTTATTTTTATTGATAATTATGTTTTTTGATTATGTTATAGAAAATTTAATATTTGTTATCGACATATTTATTTTCATTCAAGCGTGAAAACATCTCTGAATAATGAAATGTAATAGATTTGTGACTGTCACTTACAGAATAGCAATATCATCTCAAGTCTCAAAAATTGTCTCTAACTTAAAATCTCAAATTTAGAGACTTGATTTTATTTTATAAAAGTTTACATAACAATAAAATTATTACATAAACTAAAGATAACGCAGCGCTAGCATCGGAGGCTTTCGGCTGGCATGTTGACTAGGGCGGAATCAAATGCGTCGGAGTAGGTCGGTATCTCTGAGGAAATTATATATCCTGCTAATATTATTGTCCGTCGGGTTTTTTAACAGCTGTGTAGGATTAATACCATTGAAATAGTGTAGTCTTTGGGCATCAAGTTTCGGGCAGCAATCCAAGAGGTGGTTAATGCTGAGTGAAAAGTTGCAGAACGGGCAGCAACTAGGAGTAGCGCCTTGAAGCAAATGAGTGGTTGTAATAATCGTGTGGCCAAGCCGGAGACGGGTATATGGAGTTATGTAGTTTGTCGGCATGGTCGGAGAGAAGCAGAGTTTTGTGCGACTGGGATTGATTGAGGAGTAGTGATGGCTATATCGGCTCCACTCGGATAGCAATTTTTTTGCCTCTCATTATTTATAATCCAGTAGATATCCCTTTTAAAAAGAACGTTGGAAGTTATGGTAGGTGTAACAACCATATCTTTAGCGACCTTATCGGCAATCGTGTTGCCCTTTATATCTGCGTGGCCGGGGACCCACATGATTTTGATATTCTGGGGGTGTGAAATAAGGATGTCTCGAATGTTTTCAATAACGGGGTTGGTTTGGTTACATCCCTTAATAGCTTGAAAACATGACATACTGTCAGAGCAAATTATAAATTTTCCTTTATTTCGTATGGAATAAAGCATCGCCTTGAATATTGCCACGGCTTCTGCTGTAAAAATCGAGCAGAAATTAAACAAAATACCATAAGTAATTATTTCTCCATGTTCTTTGACGACAGCAAATGAAGTCTGTGATGATTTTGAACCGTCGGTAAAAATCAGATCCCATCCAGTGGATTTGTATTTAGCTGCCACCTCGAGGAAATTTGCCTTGTATATATCGTTGGCAGTATTCGCCTTCCGCAGATGGACAAGTTCATTGATAAAAGAATCATTTTTAAACAGCCACGGAGGATGAACGCTTTTGCGAATATGCGGCCTTTGGAGTGGAAGGCCGTTATCCTTTGCGAATTTGATACATAAGTAAACGGATGATTGCACTTTGGGTGGCCGTTTGCGCGAAATCGCTAATTGTAGGTCCTTTCTAAGAAGAGCGTTCGGTGAAAACATCAGCTTAGCGTAGAGTTTGCGAACTGAATCTTCGGCGTCATCGAATATTGTATTTAGCCCAGATTCTGCAAATAAATTATTTAAGGGAGTCGTTGGAAACGCGCGCAGCGATCTTCGAATTGCAGCGTGGTAAGGGGCAGTCAGCATTTTCAACTTATTTTTAGCGTGATGTCCATAAACTTCCAAACCGTATTGTATAGTTGAGACAATAAGTGCCCTGGTTACGTTAATCAACAATGCCGGACCGAGAAATGAGCGCTTTGCGGAGAGGTACTTAACTATTAATAGTTTGGAAATTAGTCTATCTCTTACATATTGACAATGTTCAGCGAAAGAGTACTTAGAGTCTAGTATTATACCTAAAAACTTAAGGCTATTTGTACAATTTATAGTTACATCGGAAAAGGTTATGGTATGGGTGCTACAGTTTCTTTTTCTACAAATGTGCAACAATTTAGATTTGCTGGGGAAATTGAAGCGCCGGAAGTTTGCGACCAGGAGAAGATTTTGGAGAGGATATCGGAGAAGGTTCTTAGAACTGCTGCTTGATCAGTGTTTTTGGAATACACCAGAACATCGTCAGCGTACAGTTGGTGCTCAATAGTGGTAAATTTAGACAGTAATTCGCTAAGTTCATCAAACGCTATAATGAAGAGAATCACCGATAACGGTGATCCTTGAGGAGTGCCATTATCTAGGGGAAGGATAGAGGAGCGGGTGTTTGAAATAAGGACGCTTATTTTACGATGGGATAAAAAGATAAAAAAGATTCGCGGACCCACTTTCCATTTGGTTAGTTGTCTTAGTACGATATGAATACCTATTCGATCGAAGGCTTTTAGAAAATCGAGAGACATCAGGGAGATGTGATTTTTATTTGACAAAGCATTAGAAATGTAGTGGTCAAGGTGAACAAGTGAGTCGATAGTACCCTGCCCTCTTTTGAATGCAACTTGGTTATGATGAATGAAATCATTTTTGCGGGCATACCAGGAGAGTCTGGTAGCAATCATTTTTTCTAGCAGTTTGCCTAAACACGGTAGAAGGGAGATTGGGCGGTAACTGCAGACATCGAGAGGAGATTTACCGGGTTTGAGGATGGGAACTATCAAGCTGGTTTTCCAAACTTGGGGGTAAATGCCTGTAGAAAAAATATTGTTGTAGAGGTTAAGAAGGCGGGATAGGATAGGAAGGGGAAGGTTCTTGATAATGGGGTAAGAAATTCTATCGTGGCCAGGTGTTTTGCCTTTTACTGAAGAAAGGGCAGAGACCAGCTCAAAATGCGTTAAGTCGTTTTCTAAGTACTTGGCATAGATCGAAAGTTTACTGGGTGGAAACCGGGATGAGATTGTTTGGTACTTATTTGAAATAAATTCAGGGGGGAAGTTGCAATCGGAGGAGGCCGTAGAAAAGTAGCTGGCGAACTCTTGAGCTATATCTAGAGGATATAGAAGAGTGCCGCGAGCGGAACTTAAGGCAGATATTGTAGAAAAAGAAGCCATCCCAGATAGTCTTTTGATGTCGTCCCAGATCCTTCTTGGGTTGGATGACGAGTTAATGTTGCTGGTAAATTTTCCAAAGCAGGCAGCTTTCGCAAGTTTGGATTTGCGGCGAAAATTGGCATTAGCTTTTTTGTATTGAAGCAGTTTGGAGGAAGACCTTTCCCGCTTATATTCATGCCATGTACTTTGTTTGGCTAGCCTTAAAGTTGAAAGTTCAGCGCTCCACCACAATGGAGCCGGCCTACGAGTTTTGCTACCTGTTTGTGGGATAGATAGATTAGCCGCACTTCTGATGATTTTTTGGACGCGGGACGCTTCTTCGTTGACGTTGAGGGAAATGGGATAGGAGCTGCAACCATGTAGACACGCATCTTGGAACTTTAACCAATCAGCAGAGTCAGTCTGGAATTTCAGCCTCGGGCGAAATGTTGAAGGAAGGCGGTTTGAAGGGAGTCTGGTAATAATGGGGAAATGATCACTGCCATGGAGGTCATCAATTACTAGCCAAGTGCATTTGGTAGAAAGGGAAATCGAACATATGGTGAGGTCAAGGTGGGTGAAGGATTTGTGAGTAGAAAAGTGAGTCGGGGAGCCGTTATTAAGGACAAAGGAGTTGGAAGCAAGGATTGAATCCTCAATTATACGGCCCTTAGCATTAAGCGAAGTGGAACCCCACATAGGGCTCCAGGCGTTAAAATCACCTGCCAAAATAAAAGGACTATCAGTTGACGGAAAAATACTATTAAAGTCAGTGGTTGAAAATGCTTGATTAGGAGGGGAGTAGGCGCAGACAATGGATATTTTATTGGGCGATTGAATTTCTAATACTAAGGAAGAGATGCGGGACTGAAGAGGATAACATTTGTGCGGGAAATTTTTCTTCACTAAGATACCAATTCCTTGCTTACTAGATAAAATATGTGGCAAATTATGAAAGTAACCAACATAGGCCAAAGGGGTACGGGCGTTGACCATGTAGGGGAGGTGGGTTTCATTTAAAAGGATTACAGAGGGATTATGTGATTTAATTAATATTTCAAGATCGATGAAATTATTGTAATATCCGTTTATGTTCCACTGTAAAACTACAAACATATGCACAAAAGAGAAAAGAAAACTGGTATTTGTTTTTGTTAAGTATATAGCTAAAAATATTATGAGTTAGAAATGTCCATATTATTAGTTTCTGCTGGATGCGAAGGAGGGGAAAGCGTAATTGAGTCATCATGTTTATTAGTTGGAGATTGAGAGGAAAGAGGGATAGGAAGGGGAGAGGGAAGTGACGTGCAATAGCGCGAGAGTATGTCTGTTAAGATGGGAGAGAGAGTTTTGAGAGAGTGGATTATCAACGATTGCGTTGGTTGCTGTTGGGTTTTTGTTAAATGATTGCGGACAAAGGTCAGCAGCGTGAGAGCTAAGTGGAGACAAGATGTTCTTTGTGGATGATGGTTTGGCTGAGTATGTATGTAATGAGTTGTTATTGATGGTTTGAGAGGAGTTTGCGGGGTTGGGAATTGGATTATTTTCGTTTGAGACTGCAGTTGATTGTGGTTTTTCGTTTTTGTTGAATTCGGTAGGCTTTAACACATTGGCAAATGATGAGGGATTAAGGGGAGCCGGGATTGTATTTTTGTATTTTTTTATTGCTTCGTGCATGCTGCATTTTTCTAATGTTTTAATACGTAGTATTTCTTTAGTTTGTAGAAATTTTGGACAAGCGTTTGAGGAGGACGGGTGCTCACCAGAGCAGTTAGCGCACATTGTTCTTATACATTCGGTAGGGGAGTGGGGAGGGAGGTAGCAATTGTTACACATTGGGAAATTTTTGCAGTATTTTGTTGTATGGCCAAGTTTTTGACATGACTTGCATCTCATGGGATTTGGGATGTATGGACGGACAGAAAGGATTCTCCATGCGACTTCAATTTTTTCGGGAAGATGATATTTATCAAATGATAAGAGAATTGAGCCAGTAGGCTTAGATACACCATCAATTATTCTATTAAACTTATATATAGAAGTTACGCCGTGTGTCTTAAGACCCTCTATAATGTCGCTTTCAGGCAAATGAGTCAGGAATGGAGCAAAAATTGTTCCTTTTACGCTGTTCAGGTTATCGTGAAGTTTAGCAGTGATATCGCACACTCCCGGAAGAGATTTTGCTGACAAGAACTTTTCTGCAATTTTCTTATTTTTGAGAAGCAGAAGTAAACTGCCGTCGCGAAGCTCGGATATAGTGTTGACATCTTTGCTAATGGCTAGTATACCTTTATGTACGGCAAAACACGATAAGCTCGTTAGTGGTTTGTTACCTTCCAATGCTTTTATTATGATGAATTTAGGATCGTCTTTTTTTGTAATTGGTAGTTCTGGGAATAAATCCAGTGGAGTCGATTCTGCTTTTTTTCGTTTAGGTCTGGAGCTCGGAGACAGCAGGGCGAACCTGTTATCTCCGAGGTTAGAAGCCCCGGGGGGCATATTGGCAAATTGTTGATTTGTGTCACTGACTTTTTAAGCGCGGCTTAGTTAAGTAAGCAACAAATGCACGTGTTTTAATTCGAATAGAGCAGATAGACAGAATAGAAAACAAAACGCACTGTGTAAGAAACGCAACTGTTCACGCTGAGTGATAGTCGGAGACATTTTTGTAAAGTTTTATTCCGCTATCATCATTGGTTCCTAATGTATACATATATTATACAGAGAAGGCATCAGATAGAATTCGAAATAGCGTTATATTGGAAGAAGGCGTGGTTGTGAACCGATTTCACCCATATTTCGTACGTGTCATCAGGGTGTTAAGAAAATATTATATACCGAATTTCATTGAAATCAGTCTAGTAGTTCCTGAGATATGGTTTTTGGTCCATAAGTGGGCGAGGCCACGCCCATTTTCAATTTTTAAAAAAAGCCTGGGTGCAGCGTTTCTGACGTTTTTTGTTAGTCTGTTAACGGACTTTTAGTGATTTTCAACATAACCTTTGTATGGGAGGTGGGCGTGGTTATTATCCGATTTCTTCCATTTTTGAACTGTATATAGAAATGCCTGAAGAAAACGACTCTGTAGAGTTTGGTTGACAAAGCTATAGTAGTTTCCGAGATATGTACAAAAAACTTAGTAGGGGGCGGAGCCACGCCCACTTTTCCAAAAAAACTGCGTCCAAATATGCCCCTCCCTAATGCGATCCTTTGTGCCAAATTTCATTTTAATATCTTTATTTATGGCTTAGTTATGACACTTTATATGTTTTCGGTTTCCGCCATTTTGTGGGCGTGGCAGTGGGCCGATTTTGCCCATCTTCGAACTTAACCTTCTTATGGAGCCAAGGAATACGTGTACCAAGTTTCATCATGATATCTCAATTTTTACTCAAGTTACAGCTTGCACGGACGGACAGGACGGACGGACAGACAGACATCCGGATTTCGACTCTACTCGTCACCCTGATCACTTTGGTATATATAACCCTATATCTGACTCTTTTAGTTTTAGGACTTACAAACAACCGTTATGTGAAGAAAACTATAATACTCTCCTTAGCAACATTGTTGAGAGAGTATAAAAAACCATTGCGGCTCAAATTTCATGTCACCGAACTCAAATTTATGAATACTTCCTCTCATACGCAAAAGTCAAAGTAATAAACAATTATGCAAGAATACTTATTTGTATGTTTTGTTTTATTTCACTTAAAAAAGTACTTAGGCGATTTTCGTGAATTTTTTTAAAAGAAAGTACTTGATTGAATGTTTCGACGTTCTATGGACGTAATAAAGTATATTTTTAGCTATATGAAAAACATTTTTTTTACAAAAATATTGAAAAACAAGTAAGGAAGGGCTAAGTTCGGGTGTCACCGAACATTTTATACTCTCGCATTTACATATTTTTCAAATACCGTATTTGTGTAAAGTTTTATTCCGCTATCATCATTGGTTTCTAATGTATATATTATATAGAGAAGGCATGAGATGGAATTCAAAATAGCGTTATATTGGAAGAAGGCGTGGTTGTGAACCGATTTCACCCATATTTCGTACGTGTCATCGGGGTATTAAGAAAATATTAAATACCGAATTTCATTGAAATCCGTCTAGTAGTTCCTGAGATATGGTTTTTGGTCCATAAGTGGGCGACGCCACGCCCATTTTCAATTTTTAAAAAAAGCTTGAGTGCAGCTTCCTTCTGTCATTTCTTCCGTAAAATTTAGTGTTTCTAACGTTTTTTGTTAGTCGGTTAACGCACTTTTAGTGATTTTCAACATAACCTTTGTATGGGAGGTGGGCGTGGTTATTATCCGATTTCTTCCATTTTTAAACTGTATATTGAAATGCTTGAAGAAAACGACTCTGTAGAGTTTGGTTGACATAGCTATAATAGTTTCCGAGATATGTACAAAAAACTTAGTAGGGGGCGGGGCCACGCCCACTTTTCCAAAAAATTACGTCCAAACATGCCCCTCCCTAGTGTGATCGTTTGTGCCAAATTTCATTTTAATAACTTTATTTATGGCTTAGTTATGACACTTTATAGGTTTTCGGTTTCCGCCATTTTGTGGGCGTGGCAGTGGTCCGATTTTGCCCATCTTCGAACTTAACCTTCTTATGGAGCCAATAAATACGTATACCAAGTTTCATTACGATATCTCAATTTTTACTCAAGTTACAGCTTGCACGGACGGACGGACAGACGGACGGACGGACAGACGGACGGACGGACGGACATTTTGAAGATAATTTCATTTAAATGTTGACCGCGGCTGCGTCTTAGGGGGTCCATTCGGAAAGTCCAATTTTGGGCAACTTTTTCGAGCATTTCGGCCGGAATAGCCCGAATTTCTTCGGAAATGTTGTCTTCCAAAGCTGGAATAGTTGCTGGCTTATTTCTGTAGACTTTAGACTTGACGTTGCCCCACAAAAAATAGTCTAAAGGCGTTAAATCGAATGATCTTGGTGGCCCACTTACGGGTCCATTTCTTGAGATGAATTGTTCTCCGAAGTTTTCCCTCAAAATGGCCATAGAATCGCGAGCTGTGTGGCATGTAGCGCCATCTTGTTGAAACCACATGTCAACCAAGTTCAGTTCTTCCATTTTTGGCAACAAAAAGTTTGTTAGCATCGAGCGATAGCGATCGCCATTCACCGTAACGTTGCGTCCAACAGCATCTTTGAAAAAATACGGTCCAATGATTCCACCAGCGTACAAACCACACCAAACAGTGCATTTTTCGGGATGCATGGGCAGTTGGCCACCAAGATCATGCGATTTAACGCCTTTATGCTATTTTTTGTGGGGCTACGTCAAGTCTAAAGTCTACAGAAATAAGCCAGCAACTATTCCAGCTTTGGAAGACAACATTTCCGAAGAAATTCGGGCTATTCCGGCCGAAATGCTCGAAAAAGTTGCCCAAAATTGGACTTTCCGAATGGACCACCTAAGACGCAGCCGCGGTCAACATTTAAATGAAATTATCTTCAAAAAGTACATGTCATGAACCAATCTAACGTTTCAAATAAAGAACCGATGAGATTTTGCAAATTTTATGCGTTTTTTTTAAAAAAAGTTATCAAGCTCTTAAAAAATCACCCGATATATCTAGTAAGCAATGAGCAATGTGGAGTCTGCACGGGCAGAGATGCCCCGTTATTATAATAAAAGTATTTTTGAGAGTTGGTAACACTGTAAGGTTGGCACCATCAAACATGTCAACACATTAATTATCAGCCCTATTCTGAAAAAACCTCTCAAATGAGTTGAGAGGAAAAATTTGAGAGATTTCTTGTGAGGCATATTTTGTGAGGCTATTCATGCTCAAACCTCATAAGAAAAAAGCTTAAAAAAGTCACCACGAGAGGTAAAAAGCTTTTTGCTGTCAAACAGCTGTTTTAATAAAAATAAACAAACAAAAACATAAATGGATAATAAAGATATGTATGCGTCTGTGCTTGAGGGTGAAACAATCCCAATATGGGTACAATCGATTGCGCCGATTGTGCCCTTGATCCCAAATTTCGTGCAAAATCTTTAAGAGAAATTTTATTTATTTATTTATATTTATTTATCTTACCCCTTCTTTGTATCTGAAACAGACTGCGCGCTTGAAGGGAAATAAATTTCACTGCCCTTAACATCCATAATTAATTTCGAAATAAAGTGCAGAGCTCTAGACACAGAGGACTGGCTCACAGAGAGCATATAACTATTACCAACGAATTTTTGGTAAGAGCCATGCCCGTAAAAATACAAACACGCCAGGAAACGCAGATCAAAAGATATACTCGACTTCTGCACATCATGCGGCACCAATTCACCTATAAGTACTTTACATAGCGATTTTGGATCGCTTTTGTCTCGTAAACCCTTCAAAATTTTCCTCCTACCCCCCGATACCCCTCCTCAATAATTGCCGCATACACAAAGAACAGTTCCTCCATGCTAGTTATAACACTCAAATATTTTTTAAAAATGTCAAATATTGATGTAAAACAAAACAAACACAGATGACTTGTATTATGATGGCTGCTTTCACACGTCACAGATATTTGTGAAAATAGTGAGCATTTGAACTTTTGAATTTTCGCCAGAATAAGGTAACCCTCACTATAGTGAGAAACATCACTGTGACTTTTGTGAGGGCATGAGAATTGGGCTGTATATTTATATATTTTGAAATTGGAAATTGAAATTTAAATACACGATGTTATGAGCAAAGTTGATATTATGTTGTCGATTCAAAAGTTTTGTTTTAATGCGTTCTTCAATTCGAGAGGAACTGAGAGTACAAATACCGTCAAATGTTTGACAGCAAGTAAGTGGTAAACTTTTATATGGGAAAATGGACATGTCGTTTTACTCTATCTTACTCGTAATTTTTCCTTATTTGCTCACCGTTTAGACCTACCCTGGACTACGACAAACATTTTATAACCAAAGTCAGCTCAATCGGCCCAGCCGTTCTCGAGTTTTAATCAGACTAACGAACAACAATTCATTTTTATTTATATAGATTTGAATTAATCTTTGAAGTAACATTGAATTCGTTATTAAATATTATTTTAGTTAATTGCAAAAAACTTCTCGCATTTTGTATTAACATCTTAAAAATTTTATTCCACCCTCATCGCGCACTACATTTAACATAAGTTATAATGTCGCGCGAGTTAATACATGACTTACACTGAACCCAACTGATAATAGCTACCACACATATACATCTGCCTAGCAATAAGCTGACATCACTTACTATAAGATAACACTATCCAAATAACTAAACTAATTTTCATCCACATCAGTACTTTTCCACTTCAGTACTTTTCCACAATAGAATAGAAACCACAAAACTACAACTGATAAATATATTACTTTGAAGCTAAGTTTTTTGTATAAATACAAGCACCCGCTTGTATACAACATCTTTTTCTGTTCACAAAATTCACACTGTTTAAGTGATTAAATAAAGATCGCTCTACGGAGCGAAAAATATATTTTTTAGAAAATAATAAAGTGTAAACTTTAATTGGCGCCCGAGCAGGGACCCACTGCTAAAAGGAATCAAAATAAATTCCTTCAAAGTGAGAATAGGAGTAGAAAACAACAAATTTTTCAAAAAGTATTCAAGTGTCTCAAACTAAAAACAAAGATGGCTCAATCACCAGAATTCTCAGCTCTCCAAGCTAGCGTGGTAGATTTACAACGCAGATTCGCCGAAGCACACCTAGGACCAGCTCCCATAGAGGAAGCCAAGGACGAAGTTTGTATCTACAATGATCCAAAGGAGGTAGACTTAAACCTCTTCAAATCAGCCATAAACGTATTCAGCGGAGACTATCAGGAATATCGTAACTGGAGAAGATTAGCTATTACATTAATGAATAATGTAAAACAATTCCGTGGACAAAATATCTACACGGAAGCATTAATATTAATTCGAGGAAAGATAACTGGGAAAGCGGCCCAGATACTCATCAACAACAACACAAAGTTAAACTTTGATGAAATAATAGACAGACTGGATGACTCCTATGCAGATCAGCGACCACTGTATGTCCTGGAGGAAGACATGATGAAGATACGTCAAGAAAACAAACCTCTTCACGTGTACTTCGATCACCTTAATCAGGCATTAAACACTGTATTATCCAAAATAGAAATGCAGCACAAAAATGAGAACGTGATCAATGCGTTATCACAAGAGATACAACGGAAAGCAGTCAGGACATTCATCGCGGGACTAAGAAGTGCAGCAACTAAAAATGCACTGTACTCCAGAGCCTGCACCAACATCATGGAAGCATATGGTATCGCGAGAACCATGCAACATGACTCACAATATCATCAGCTAGAATATATACCACGGGTATCACAACCCGTGATGCAAGGATACCAACGGTTACAGCAGTATCAACAGCAAAGACAACCACCAGTCGAACCTATGGATGTAGACTCATCAGGACGATTCCGTAGGCATGCACAGCATACGCAAAGAAATCAACAACAAGAATATCCTCAGCGACAGCTGCCGCCTCAACAAAGACCCAATAATCCATTCAGGCAAGTTGTACAAAACTTTGGCCAACAGTTCAAGCGATCACGGGATGAGACATCACTCACACCACAAAGTAAGGCCCAACGAGTGAATCAGATCAAAGAAGGTGAAGACGAGGATGCAGGATCTTTATATAATGAGGTATCTAGCGTCAATTATACTAGTAACAAACAGAAACATTTTTTTATAAGGCATCACGGTCTTCCAACACTCCGACGTACTGCACCAGACGGAAGATACGTGTATATACTAATAGATACAGGTGCCACAAGTAGTTATGTAAGTAAAGACTATCCATTTGCAGAAAGGATAAGACTAGATAAACCAATAAAATTTAATACACTACATGGAACTTCAGTAGTAACACATAAAAGAGAAATTAACTTAGTAGGGTTTGATTTGGATTTTTACGAAACCGCAGATCTAAAAGAATTCGACATACTATTAGGGGGAGACGCCTTACGTAAAATGAAAGCTAGAATAGATCTATTTGACTACTCGGCAACATTTGAACAGGAGAGTACTCTACAGAATAGGAATCAAGAAAAAATTAATTATACGATAGGGAATAAAACCTATGAAAAAGAAATACACGAGCTAATGAAGAATAATTATAATAATGAGATATTACTGTTTACAACAACGATACAAGCAGAAATTAGGACAGAGACTAAAGAGCCAGTCTGGGTTCGTCAATATCCATACCCTTATGCAGACCAAGATTTCGTAAAGCAAGAAATAGAAAAATTATTAAAAAACAACATTATTAAAGAAAGCAAGAGTCCATACAACTCACCAATATGGACAGTTTCAAAGAAAGGGCTAGACGAAGAGGGAAAACCAAAGAAACGAATGGTGATAGACTTTCAGAAACTGAATAAACAAACGGTCGCAGATAGATATCCAATTCCAGATATAACAATGACGTTACAGAATTTAGGGAAAGCAAGATATTTTACAACACTAGATTTGGAATCTGGATTCCACCAAATATTAATTAAACCAGAAGATAGGGAAAAAACAGCCTTCTCGGTAAATGGAGCTAAATATGAGTTCCTTCGATTACCGTTTGGATTAAAGAACGCTCCGGCAACATTTCAGAGATGTGTGGATGATATTCTCCGAACATATATTGGGAAGTGTGCATATGTCTATATGGACGACGTCTTGATCTACTCTGTTGACCCAGAGCAACATATCAAAGATGTTACAAATATAGTACAAACACTACACTCCGCAAATATGAAGATTTCGGAAGAAAAATCAAATTTTTTTCAAACAACAACTGAATTTCTGGGACACATAATCCATAACGGAAGAATCACCGTGGACCCTAGTAAGATAGACGCAATAAATAGATATAAAACACCCGAAAATTTAAAGGAACTACGATCGTTCTTGGGACTAGCATCCTATTACAGGAAATTTGTTAAAAATTTTGCACATATATGCAAACCCTTCACCATTTATTTAAAAGGAGAAAATGGGAGCATCTCAAAAAATAAAAGTACTAATGTAATGATTAAACTAGATAAAGAAGCGGCGAATGCTATAGAAGAAATAAAAACTAGGTTAAAAGAAAAAGTAGAACTTTACCAACCAGATTTTGAAAAGGGATTCGACTTAACCACAGATGCTAGTAACTACGCAATAGGAGCAGTACTAAGCCAAGGAAGAAATCCTATATCATTCATATCAAGAACATTGACGAAAACGGAACAAAATTATTCTACAAATGAAAAGGAAATGTTAGCCATAATTTGGGCATTACAGAAATTTAGAAATTATTTATACGGAATAGCAGACCTAACTATATACACAGACCATCAGTCTTTAATATTTTCCATATCAGAAAAAAACCCGAATACTAAATTAAAGAGATGGAAAAATTTGATAGAAGAATACGGTGCCAAGCTAAAATACAAACCAGGGCATGAAAATATTGTAGCAGACGCTTTATCACGACAAATTAACATAATGTCAGATACGCCAATGCACACAGCTGAATCATCCGCACCAAGAAACATAAAAATGATAGCAAAACCATTAAATTCATTTCAAACCCAAATTATTTTAACACCGTCACAAACAAACGAAAAAACAGCAACAACTATATTTCCGCGACACGAACGATTCGAAATAAAATATAACACTGAAGAATATATGATTCAAACATTAAAACAAATAATGAAACCTAAAATAGTAACAGCATTCCACACTGACTTAGAGACGTGGCATAAACACAAAGAAAAGATAGCAAACATATTTTCAACCTACTACAAAGTATTTACACAAAATAAACTACACGATATAATAGAACAAAAAGATAGGGAAAATACATATATTAGACTTTACACACAAGAGAGCACACAGAAACGCTCTAAACAACTATAAAGAAATATTAGAAACTTGTTATTGGCCAACACTAAAACGAGACACAGAAAAGATAGTGAAAAATTGTGTCAACTGCATGGAGAATAAATATGAAAGGAAACCAATTAAACAATTATTAGGAAAAAGCCCAGTACCAAATACTCCAGGCACATCAGTACAAATGGACATATTTTATATAAATGGCAAAAGTTATCTCTCTTCTATAGATAGATTTACTAAATACGCATATTTTCGTAAATTAGGAAGTAAACTACATTTTCATGAAATAATAGAAGAAGTGTTATCACAAATTTTTCCGAACTGTACCGAACTCATGACCGATAATGAAAGCATATTCGTCGGCATAGGCACAACCGCATTATTAAATAAATTACAAATTAAACACGAAAAGACAGCAAATAATCATTCAACTTCCAACGCACAAGTAGAAAGGTTACATTCAACGATATTAGAAATCGCGAGGACTTTAGCTAACGACAGAACTACAACTACGGAAGAAGAAATATTCTCAGCAGTCAAGGAATATAACAGGACTATTCATTCGGTGATAAAGGAAAAACCAGTAGACTTATTTTTTAATCAAAAGGAAATTAACGAAAAAGTGAAAAATAATATAGAAAAAAACCAAGAACGTATGTTAGAATACCATAATAAAAAAAGAAGCCAAAAAGATTTTAAACCAGGACAAATAATTTATGAGAAAAGTAGTAGAAGACAAAAATATAACAAAAGATATATTAAACACATAGTAAAAGAAAATAAAGAAAATAAAATACGGTGCTTACAACGAAAAATAAACTAATACACAAAGATAACATACGAAATGTACTACCCGATAATAATATTAATAATTCTAGTGAACAAATCACTACAATACCAAATAACTAATGTGGAAAATAAAAAGTTTATATTAACCGAGACATATCCGTCATACATTTATAATGAATCAGATTACTTATATCACATGATAAACTTAACAAAAATTTTAGAACATTATGACACACTCTCAACATTAGCTAAAAACTCTCCGGAATTACATAGGGACATAGCCTTAGTCAACAGAATAGAAGTGTTAAAAAATCAATTAATAATTAGAAGAAAGAAAAGGAGCATAAATTTCTTAGGATCAGCACTTAGCTTTATAACAGGCGTACCAGATCATGACGATATGATAAAAATAAAACAACAAATTAATGATATAGTAGAAAATAATAATAAACAGAGGTTAATCAACACTCACTTCGAAAAACTGTTGGAATCCTTTAATTATAAAACAATTCATCAACAAGTAATGCTACAAGAAATACTCAAAGAACTTGAAGACTTAACTTTAACAATCAATTTCGCTAAAAATAAAAACTTTTACTCTGCATCGTTAAACACGGAAGATATAGAAAAAATTATTAAATTAGAGAATTCAGACATTCCTGTAATAAATATAATGGAATATTCAGATATACACACTTGTAGAATTAATAACACATTTATTATTATATATAAATACCCTATAATTAAACAAAAATGTGAAACATATGATATTACACCAATAGCATATCGACATGGGAAGTTACAATTAGACAATAAAGTATCTAAATGTAAAAACGAAATAAAAAGAATTAACAAATGTAAAAATATTTTATCAAAATTTATATGTCAAGAAACTAAAACAGATACTTGTACAATACCAATGTTATTAAACCTCAAAGCACAATGCAATGTAAAAGAAGAATCAAATGAAGAAATAATTGAAATAAATGAAGGAAATATTTTAATAAATGGTAAAAATAAAATAAATAATGAAACTATCACAGGAACATACCTAGTGCAGTTTAAAGAAAATATAAAATTAAATAATATAACATTTCACAATCAAAACGAGGAAATTAAAAAATATATCCTGTCACAAGAAGAAAATAATATTAAAATCCTAGATATATTAGAATCAAACTCAAAATATAAATTTAATAACATTGAAAAACTACATAAATTTATTATACCATACGAAGAACACCCAATACAAAACATATTTGTAACCCTAATAATTATATGCATACTAGCTACAACAATATACTTAAGTTTTAAATTGTATTATGCCATATTGAAATGTAAAACTCTAAAACTTAAAGAAAATCAACAAAAAAGATATGAACAAATACTGAAGGCTCAAGGATTGGAACATCTCATAAAGAAAGATGCAATCACCAGCGTATAAAAAGATCAGGAGATCTTTTCAATAAAGGAGGGGGGAGTTAATACATGACTTACACTGAACCCAACTGATAATAGCTACCACACATATACATCTGCCTAGCAATAAGCTGACATCACTTACTATAAGATAACACTATCCAAATAACTAAACTAATTGTCATCCACATCAGTACTTTTCCACTTCAGTACTTTTCCACAATAGAATAGAAACCACAAAACTACAACTGATAAATATATTACTTTGAAGCTAAGTTCTTGTATAAATACAACCACTGATAAATATATTACTTTGAAGCTTAGTTTTTTGTATAAATACAAGCACCCGCTTGTATACAACATTCGTTTAAGTGATTAAATAAAGATCGCTCTACGGAGCTTATATTTTTTAGAAAATAATAAAGTGTAAACTTTAATTCGCGCGAATTCTGTTCATAAATCTCACTAATCAAAAAGCTGTTGTGAAGCAACCTGGATTAAATAAAGATCGCTCTACAGTTCGGAGCTAAAAATATATTTTTTAACAAGAAAATAATAAAGTGTAAACTTTATTAACAGCTTGTCTTTTGGTTCTTCAACTTGTCGCCGATTGACTCGGGACCAAGTTGCTTCTCGTAACAGCCTTGTTAAAGAATTACCCAAATATGATGGTAAACCCAGCGAATGGCCGTTGTATTATGCCGCTTACAATCGAACTACAGACGAAGAGAATCTGCTAAGACTGCGACAGGCATTGGAAGGTCCAGCGCTGAAAGCTGTTAAAAATCTGTTAAAAATCTGTTATTGCACTCCTCACGCGTCAGTCAAGTTATGGCCTTCCTAGATGATGGCTCATCTCTTTCAGTCATCGACGAAGCTTTTAAAACAGCTGAATGTAAGAGGAACACCACAACCACTCCGCCTACGTTGGACGGGCGACACACATCGGTACGAGAACGAGTCTGTCGTAGCCGACCTGACTATATCGGCTGTAAATGGGCATAGTCAATTTTCACTTAAAAGTGTTCGCTCTGTCAAGAAACTCCAGTTGCCTACCCAATCGATCGACGCTAACAAACTGCGATTACAATTCAAACATTTGAAAGGATTGTCATTGCACTCCTATTCAAACGCCACTCCACAACTGCTGGTAGGCTTAAATAACGCGGCTCTTGGATCTCCAATAAAATCCATATGTGGGGATAAAATAGGCCAATTTCAGAAAAGTATAAATTAGGATGGACCTTGAAAGGGTTCATGCATAAAGCCGACACCGATCCTATACACCACGTTTATCACATCTGTGATTGATCTCCTCAAGCTGAACTGCTTGAAATCACCAAAGCGTACATTTGCCTCGACAACTTAGGTGTGTCAACAAAACCTGTTGCTTTAATGTCGAAGGGGGATGAGGTTGCTTTTTAGCAACTACAAAATTTCACCATTCGCACTGGAAACCGTTTCGAGACCAGCTTATTGTGGAAGCACTAGGACGTTGAAATCGCCGATAGCTTACCAATGGCCTTATTTCGGGCAAATTGTCTGCGGAAAAGGTTGCAACGAGACCACGACCTGGCTGAAACTCTTCACACAAGGATACGCGATTATATTCAAACGGGGTATATCAGACGTTTAGGACCCCTCGACTCCGCCGTCAAAAAATATTGGTATTTGCCGATTTTATTAGTAACCATTCCCAATAAACCAGGCAAAGTTAGACTAGTCTGGGACGCAGCTGCTAAAGTAAATGGAGTGCCCCTAAACAGGATGCTGCTGAAAGGTCCAGACCTAACAACTCCTCTACACTCGGTGCTCTTTAAGTTTCGACAAAAGAGAATTGCTATGACAGCCGATATAGCTGAAATATTTCACCAAGTTCGTGTACGTCAAGAAGACCAAAACTTCGTACGTTTTCTTTGGTATGAGCGAAACGCTAATGAGCCGACTATATTTGCAATGACAATGATGACGTTTGGGGCCACATGTTCACCAAGTACGCGCAATATGTAAAAAATAAGAAAGCAAAAGATTTTGAAGAGAAATTTCTTCTTGTTTCAAAGTCCATAACAGAAAATCACTACGTCGACGATATGTTGGAACGTGTGGATACCGGGTATTATTTGCCCTAAATGAGGATCCGATCGATGAGCTACCTCTCGATCTTGACAGTGAACTGCCTACTGAAAAGGTTTCAGGCATGTGGTGGATTACGTCCAGTGACCATTTCGCATTTCGCGTGTCCGCTAACTATAGAAATTTTGACATATTTCTTCATCAAAGGCGACCTACTAAGCGCGAGGTTTTGAGTTTGGTCATGACTATTTACGATCCTCTTGGACTCACCAGTTTTTACGTAATATATGCCAAGGTTATCCTACAAGAGTTATGGAGAGCTGGATGCGACTGGCATGTTCCAATCCCTGATGACCAACTTGCCAAGTGGCTAAGATGGCTGAAACTAATTCTGACAGTAGAGAGTCTAAGAATTTAAAGATGCTATATGGGAACTGTGTTTGGCGGAGTTCCACAAATCGAATTGCACACATTCATTGATGCAAGTGAAACTAGCTACGCAGAAGTTTGTTACCTTCGACACTCGTATGGCGATACGGTTAGCTGTACAATGATGGCAAGCAAAACAAGGGTGGCGCTATTGAAGCTAATATCCATACCTTGTTTAGAATTGAAAGCATCACTTTTAGTGGCTCGCCTCGCCAAACATGTTATCGAATCGCACTCTATCCACATTGACAAATGCGTTTACTGGTCAGAATCCCGAACGGTATTAGCGTGGCTACGATCCGATCACCGGCGCTACAAACAATTTGTAGCCTTCCGGGTTAGTGAAATTTTAGAGCTGACCGACGTCAAGGAATGGCATTGGAATCCATCTGAGGAAAACTGAGCAACCAAATGGAATGGTGATCCAGACTTTTCTAACGACAGTCGATGGTTTAGAGGGCCATCATTCTTGTACCTCTCGCCTGACAAGTGGCTTATGTCTGACGAATTGCAATGCAGTGCAACTGAAGATCTGCGTCCACAGTTTACTGGCTTTCATCACCGAACCTCAAAACAGCATCAGGTAGTACCAGAACCACTGAGATTTTCAGCTTGGAACCGTCTACTTCGTGCAACAGCTGTGACAATGTATTGTGTTCGGATCTGGCTAAGGATTATTCGAGATAATCAACCTATTGGTAATGGACCAACTACTGAAGATTTTCGTAAAGCGGAATGTTATCTTTGGAGGAAGGCTCAACACGACAACTTCGGAGACTCTATTGTATCTCTAGAAGCCGGAAAGCTAGTTGACAAATCCAGCAATATTCTGAAGCTATCACCTTACCTGAATCACGGCATTTTGAGAATAAATGGTAGAGTTAAGATAACAGGGCGACCAGATCAAGTATTATTGCCCTCAAATCATTATGTTACTTACCTTATCATTAACCACTTCCATGTAAAGTATCATCATGGAAATTTGGAAACAGCGGTGAATAAGGCAATTCTATTGTATCATAAAACTACGAACAGTGGCTAATATGATTCGACGTATTTGTCAGCATTGTAAAAACAGAACATCTCAACCTCGGCTCGGATTATGATAGCCTCTCTGCCCGCATTCCGGAACTCAGCATTTAGTCGACCGTTCTCCTACGTAGGCGTTGACTATTTTGGTCCACTTCTGGTTACGGTTAAAAGAAGTACCGAAAAGAGATACGGAGTGTTATTTACCTGCTTAACAACCTGAGCAGTGCATCTTGAAATCGCATACTCGCTCTCGACAGACCCCTACATTCTAGCTGTACGTAATTTTATGGCTCGCCGAGGTAGTCCGGTAGAAATATGGAGTGATAATGGTACGAACTTCAAAGGTGCTGAGAAGGAGTTGAAGTTAGCGTTTCATCTGATAGATAAAAATCAGATTACAAGAACCTTTACTTCTGCTGCATCAAACTGGCGTTTTATGCCACCCGCTTCGCCACATATGGGCGGAGAGTGGGAACGATTAGTTCGGTCAGTAAAGCAGGTGCTTGCACAAATTTTGACAAATAGCCGCCCTAATGATGAACTCCTTCGTGCAGTCTTAATGGAAGCGGAAATGATGGTTAACTCTCGGTCATTAACTTATATTCCCATCGGCGACGAAGAGAAAGAGCACTCACTCCCAACCACTTCTTGTTAGGTAGCTCCAGTGGAGTTAAGCCAATCGCGGAACCAGTTACTGAGAACATCTTATTGCGGCGTAACTGGCAAACATCGCAGCAACTAGCAAGCGCCTTCTAGAGACGTTGGATAGTGGAGTACTTGCCCACCATAACCAAGCGAAGCAAATGGTTTACAGATGTAAGGACAATCGAAGTCGGTGATATAGCGTACAAAGTGGATTCTAGTAACCCACGGAACTGCTGGCCTAAAAGCAAAGTGATCCAAGTACGAAAGAGTGATGAAAGACTCTGAAGACTGCCTGTGGCATCTTTGAGAGACCTGCGGCCAAAATAACCGTTCTAGATGTAATTAATTCGGTACACCCTGATCAGCAGGATATACCGGGGAGGAGTGTTACGACCGATCTCACGTAATCCTCGTATGTCCTACTTGCTTACGTATGAACTGACGTGGCGCGTTGTGGTTGGTCTAATAAGCAAAGCGGGAGCAATTATTTTAAGTCCTACTTGCTTACGCATGAACTGACGTGGCACGTTCTAATTGGTCCAATTGGGAAACGGGAGCAATTAGTCTATTTAGCAAAGTAGGCAATGGGAAAAACGATCATATCGTCGATAACGTTCAGAGGGTGCAGTTGGGACTAAATTTTTTAATTAACCTTTGATTTAACCTTTTATTTAACATTTGAATTAATCCTTGAATATTAAATTAAATATTAAATATTATTTCAGTTAATTGCAAAAAATGTCTCGCATTTTTATTAACAAGTATAATAACCAATCAAAAGTAATATACAAACCATATTTACGTAATCAAAGCAAAACCATTTATCACAACAGTAATTCTATAAATTTTACTATTAACAATAATTATTTAGTACGTTTTGAAAATTGTAATGTCTAAATTGTTAATATGTCTATAGACATCGTAGGCCTCTGACAATGAAATGATTGCCAAACCCAGTTAAGGTAAGGAGGAAATAGATTTTCAAAACATTAAATATATTCAGGAAATAACAAAATTCAGATATAAAGCAAAACAAAAATGATAAGGTTATACTATATAAGAATAAAAACATTCTACCTTTATAATTGTATAAAACTTTGGAGTCTTATTTTAAAAATAGACAATTTATGGTAAAAGTGGGAGAAAAATAAAAACTCTAAATTTCACCTAGACAACAAAGTGCTTTTATATAATGCGGTCTACAGCTTAGTATTCAGCTCTAAAGAAATGTAAAAACTAAAACTAAAAAACGCTTAAGAAATGGTCAATTTCCTAGGGTAAAATTTTTTCAGCATTATGCAGCTCTGAAGAAATCTAGTTCTAATTTTTCATACATTTTTACACTAAAATGCGAATATGGCGATGCTGGTTTTGCGAAGAAACATGAAATCAACAATTGTTTCTCGAAGCAAATTCAAAGTAATCACTAAATTCATCCTACAATTAGTTGCGCATTTGACGCATGTTAATGCAAATTAGTAATGCTCAAAAATTTCATGCATTTAACGGGATTTACCAAATTTTAATTGGCAACATTGGTTGAAAATGGCAGAGTTTTGCTATTGGTGATTGATAGAAAGATGATAAAAACGTAAACAACAGATTTAAGGAAAGCGTTAGAGGTAAGCTGTTTTTATATTGCTAATTATAGATATTATGTGCCAGTATGTTTCCAAAAACTAATTTCAATATTTTTAGATAGAAGGAAACAAACAACGAACAATGTGGACACACAGTGACGAAAATATTTTAATTGATTTGTGGTGTGAACGAGTCACAGACTTGCGACGTGCTAAACGAAATTTGCAAATCTATGCCGACATATCTGTGCAAATGGCACACAAATTTATTCAAGAAGAAGTTCATGTAAAAATAAGGAATCTCACACAAAAATATAGGTATACATCAACTGTATCTTTGTGACATTATTAACTTTTGTGAAATTGCAGAGAGGAAAAGGAAAAAGTTGGGCCCTCGGGGGGCAGTCCATCGGGATGGGCGGTACATTGAATTAACGGACTGACGGCAGCCAATATTTCTGAAATCTACGAATCATTTACTGTGGTAGGCTGAGTTTTACACGTTTATTATTAAAATTATTTCTTCTTTAAAACATATCGAATTCAACATTATTTCCGTTCCAGCCATCTATACCTATAGGATCACCAGAATCAATGCCAACTGAACCTATAGCATCATCAGAACCAATGCCACCTGAACCGGTGTGTACGCCAGTAATGACATTGACGAACTCGCCATCAGTCTCGCCATTGGGTAGCTCAACATCAGCAGCGAAATTACATGGGCGAATAAAGCTGCAAAAGAACAAACCAAATTGCTGAAGACAGTGGTGGAGGACCGGAAAATATTGACTGAGGAGTCTTTAATGTAATCGAACAACAAAGTAGTAATACAAAAGAGTTAATAGGAATTATGAAAAATAATAAAAAAAAATTAAATATACTTATATATAATGCAATAATAATAAAAATGAATTTAATCTAATAATTTTAGAAATGTATTGGAATACAAATAGCTACTGCGGTAAGTAAAGTTTTTTGTACCGTTTTGTACAATGGTCATTGCGATGGCATTCCTAATTGCAATCGTTGTTGAATCATTTTCTCCTAACCTTGTTGTGTGATTGGGTCGATGTCTTGTTGCATCTTCTGTTGCGTCTTGAATCCAAGCTAAAGAACTTCATCGTTCTCAATCTTTAGAAAAAATGCAACACGTTCTAATTATAATAATGAAATTTTTAGGAGATACTTGCAAGCCTCTTCCAATTTTACGGAAGCGCGCTTAAAGCTGACCAAAAGCATTTTCGATCACTCGGCGACATTTAATATTTTCTTCTTATTCATTTTTATACTCTCGCAACAAAGTTGCTAAGGAGAGTATTATAGTTTTGTTCACATAACGGTTGTTTGTAAGTCCTAAAACTAAAAGAGTCAGATATAGGGTTATATATACCAAAGTGATCAGGGTGACGAGTAGAGTTGAAATCCGGATGTCTGTCTGTCCGTCCGTCCGTCTGTCCGTCCGTCCGTGCAAGCTGTAACTTGAGTAAAAATTGAGATATCTTGATGAAACTTGGTACACGTATTTCTTGGCTCCATAAGAAGGTTAAGTTCGAAGATGGGCAAAATCGGCCTACTGCCACGCTCACAAAATGGCGGAAACCGAAAACCTATAAAGTGTCATAACTAAGCCATAAATAAAGATATTGAAGTAAAATTTGGCACAAAGGATCGCATTAGGGAGGGGCATATTTGGACGTAATTTTTTTGGAAAAGTGGGCGTGGCCCCGCCCCCTACTAAGTTTTCTGTAAATATCTCGGAAACTACTATAGCTATGTCAACCAAACTCTACAGAGTCGTTTTCTTCAGGCATTTCCATATACAGTTCAAAAATGGAAGAAATCGGATAATAACCACGCCCACCTCCCATACAAAGGTTATGTTGAAAATCACTAAAAGTGCGTTAACGGACTAACAAAAAACGTCAGAAACACAAAATTTTACGGAAGAAATTGCAGAAGGAAGCTGCACCCAGGCGTTTTTTAAAAATTGAAAATGGGTGTGGCCTCGCCCACTTATGGACCAAAAACCATATCTCAGGAACTACTCTACCGATTTCAATGAAACTCGGTATATAATATTTTCTTAACACCCTGATGACATGTACAAAATATAGGTGAAATCGGTTCACAACCACGCCTTCTTCCAATATAACAATATTTTGAATTCCATCTGATGCCTTTTCTGTATAATACGAGTACATACATTAGGAACCAATGATGATAGCGGAATAAAACTTTACAAAAATACGGTATTTGAAAAATATGTAAATGACGTATAATGAAATCTCGATTATCACTTTATCATGCGAGAGTATAAAATGTTCGGTGACACCCGAACTTAGCCCTTCCTTACTTGTTATTTCACTTTTTCTAACAAGTAAACAAATTTCAACATCAGCTGTCTAAATGTACAAGTCTGCTGTCTGTCACCATAAAATTTCAAAGCGCTTTAGTGTTGCTTAATGCTCTTCTAATGTGGATCATTCACAATGCGTTACCAGCTGTCAAAATTACTTGACTACAGCTCAAGAAATAAGGTTTATTATACTCTCGCAACAATGTTGCTAAGGAGAGTATTATAGTTTTGTTCACATAACGGTTGTTTGTAAGTCCTAAAACTAAAAGAGTCAGATATAGGGTTATATATACCATAGTGATCAGGGTGACGAGTAGAGTCGAAATCCGGATGTCTGTCTGTCCGTCCGTCCGTCTGTCCGTCCGTCCGTGCAAGCTGTAACTTGAGTAAAAATTGAGATATCATGATGAAACTTGGTACACGTATTTCTTGGCTCTATAAGAAGGTTAAGTTCGAAGATGGGCAAAATCGGCCAACCGCCACGCCCACAAAATGGCGGAAACCGAAAACCTATAAAGTGTCATAACTAAGCCATAAATAGAGATATTAAAGTGGAATTTGGCACATAGGATCGCATTAGGGAGGGGCATATTTGGACGTAATTTTTTGGAAAAGTGGGCGTGGCCCCGCCCCCTACTAAGTTTTTTGTACATATCTCTGAAACTACTATAGCTATATCAACCAAACTCTATAGAGTCGTTTTCTTCAGGCATTTCCATATACAGTTCAAAAATGGAAGAAATCGGATAATAACCACGCCCACCTCCCATACAAAGGTTATGTTGAAAATCACTAAAAGTCCGTTAACCGACTAACAAAAAACGTCAGAAACACTAAATTTTACGGAAAAAATGGCAGAAGAAAGCTGCACCCAGTCCTTTTTTAAAAATTGAAAATGGGCGTGGCCTCGCCCACTTATGGACCAAAAACCATATCTCAGGAACTACTAGACCGATTTCAATGAAATTCGGTATATAATATTTTCTTAACACCCTGATGACACGTACGAAATATGGGTGAAATCGGTTCACAACCACGGCTTCTTCCAATATAACGCTATTTCGAATTCCATCTGATGCCTTCTCTGTATACATAATATATACATTAGGAACCAATGATGATAGCGGAATAAAACTTTACAAAAATACGGTATTTGAAAAATATATAAATGACGTATAATGAAATCTCGATTATCACTTTATCATGCGAGAGTATAAAATGTTCGGTGACACCCGAACTTAGCCCTTCCTTACTTGTTTTTCTTGAGCAATTACTTAAGGGCTGGATACGGACGTAGAGCAACGTATCACCGAAACAGCTCAATCATTTGCTTGAGCTTGTCTATTTTTAAAATATACAATATTTAAGATTTTATTACTTATTGTTAGGCTTTTAAACAAAAAACAGATCCAATAAATACAGATTTACCTACGTAGTATGAAATAAAGTATATAATAGCACTTACATAATGTGTATGTATATGCTATCAAAGATAATAAATATATAAAAAGTATTATTTAAATGTAATAAATTATGAATGTTTACATAGATATTCATAAAATGAACTCAGTATCAATACAATTGATTGCATATGTATTTAAATTGTAAACGTATAAAAATAAAAGCAAACAAGAAAGAAATAACTGAGTTCGGGTGCAACCGAACATTTTATATACTACGGAAATACCTGAAGATGTAAAACGTCAATCAGAGGATCGGAATCAAAGCAATTTTATTTATACTTACATATACTACATATAATATATAACTCATATACTGACCGACATATTCGGCATAAGGCTTGTTAGAAAAACGAAAATCATTGTATGCAGCACATGGGAGTTGGGGTACTATCGAGCCGATTTTAGCTATTAACTATTATCGAGCCATATACTAAAACAATGTTCCCTGGGTTTCTTTAAGGTACCTCACATACAATCACCAATCATATGGAGCAAAGTCAGCCGGATGTTTGAAAATCCTGAAAATAACTATATGATGGCAAAGATATAATGTAATGAGCAAAACATGTTCTGAAATTTTCGTTGAAATAAGTCATATAAAAGTATTATCCGATATATCCAGCATAGGATCACCTCAGTCGGGAATATTGACCCGATTTGTATACCCAGTAGCAAAATAATTCACCACTGAAAAAAGTAAGCGAGTTGGTAATGGGTTGCGGGGCAAGAAACGAAAAAAATTTCGCTTTAAAATCGTTGTTGTTATCTTCAAGAAATGTGCGAATTTTATTCATATGAGGTGGTCATCCGCACAACTGATTGACCCAGCCCTCTGGGTATGTGAGCGCTTCAGTACTACTTTTTGTTGTTGTTCTTTTCTGAAAATAATTGGTAACCGTTAGTCCTGCCACGACGCCGACAATTGTTGTCTTTCAATTTTAATGATTGTCGTTTTTAGTAAATTTTAAGTATCGGTTGAAAGCGGTCGCGTGTTAAGTATTAAAAGTTATCTAAGTATGTACAATAAACGTCATCAAAGAAGATTAATTAATGCCGAAATAAATGAAATTCTAAATATAAATAATTCAAATGACAATAATTATAATCTTAGTGAATGTGACAATGATAATGAAAATGTGGTTGAAATTAACAATGAAAATTCTAGAACTGAAAATGTGAATGAAAGTATCGGGTGATTTTTTTGAGGTTAGGATTTTCATGCATTAGTATTTGACAGATCACGTGGGATTTCAGACATGGTGTCAAAGAGAAAGATGCTCAGTATGCTTTGACATTTCATCATGAATAGACTTACTAACGAGCAACGCTTGCAAATCATTGAATTTTATTACCAAAATCAGTGTTCGGTTCGAAATGTGTTTTCCGCTTTTTTATCGACAAATTTTGTTCAGCGATGAGGCTCATTTCTGGTTGAATGGCTACGTAAATAAGCAAAATTGCCGCATTTGGGGTGAAGAGCAACCAGAAGCCGTTCAAGAACTGCCCATGCATCCCGAAAAATGCACTGTTTGGTGTGGTTTGTACGCTGGTGGAATCATTGGACCGTATTTTTTCAAAGATGCTGTTGGACGCAACGTTACGGTGAATGGCGATCGCTATCGTTCGATGCTAACAAACTTTTTGTTGCCAAAAATGGAAGAACTGAACTTGGTTGACATGTGGTTTCAACAAGATGGCGCTACATGCCACACAGCTCGCGATTCTATGGCCATTTTGAGGGAAAACTTCGGAGAACAATTCATCTCAAGAAATGGACCCGTAAGTTGGCCACCAAGATCATGCGATTTAACGCCTTTAGACTATTTTTTGTGGGGCTACGTCAAGTCTAAAGTCTACAGAAATAAGCCAGCAACTATTCCAGCTTTGGAAGACAACATTTCCGAAGAAATTCGGGCTATTCCGGCCGAAATGCTCGAAAAAGTTGCCCAAAATTGGACTTTCCGAATGGACCACCTAAGACGCAGCCGCGGTCAACATTTAAATGAAATTATCTTCAAAAAGTAAATGTCATGAACCAATCTAACGTTTCAAATAAAGAACCGATGAGATTTTGCAAATTTTATGCGTTTTTTTTTAAAAAAAGTTATCAAGCTCTTAAAAAATCACCCGATAGTTTGGTAGTTGACTTAAAACAATGGGCAGTGAAAAATAACGTAACTCGCGTGGCTTTTGATGGTTTATTGAAACTTTTAAATAAATGGCATTTAAATGTCCCAACTTGCGCAGAGTCTCTGATTATTAGGCAGGATTCAATAATAAGAAGTGTTTCGCCTGGAACATATTTGCATTTAGGAGTCGAAAATAAGCTGCGTAGAATAAGTGACATTATAAAACAAATGGAAATTGTAGTGTTAGATATCGGTATTGACGGTCTTCCACTATATAAGAGCTCACAGCAAATGTTATGGCCTCTTATGGGAAACCTTTTTCTAAAATTAAATACTGATGTATGGTTATTTAGGCACAAAAAAACCATCCAGCGTGAATAGTTATTTACAAGAATTTGCGTCTGAAATATCCAATTTACTTAAAAATGGTATAAACATAAGTGGAAAGGTATTTCAAATCAAAATCAGAGCGTTCATATGTGATTCACCCGCAAAGGCATTTTTATGTCAGACTATGGGACATAATGCATTAGAAGGTTGTACTAGATGTTGCCAGCAAGGAGAACGCATAAACAACGGAACAGTTCACAGCACATCAAAGGCATTGCCATGCACTGACGAAGGTTTTTCATTACGAACAAGTGAAAATTATCACAAAATTTCAATGTATATAAATTGATTATCAGCAACTAAATCGGTGTATCAGGTGTCTATTATAAAAAACATTATTGGATCAATTGGAGTTACAAACGGAATGAAAAAAATTCTCAGCGATAGCGTCATGGTGCAGTTTAATTATGATGGACTGCAAGACAAGGTGGCATTCAAGAAGTTTGAGTGCCTAAATAATGCCATATATGGTAAATTTTACTTTTCCGTAATTAATAAGCTTTTGTTTTGATACACTTTGTTTATTTTTTTTAGAAGCAATGCAAGTGGAAGGTTTCTCTAAAGGCGATTATGAGCGGGAGCTCAAAAGAGCTTTCAAGATGGGTAAAAACCGATATCACAAAGCGGGCTCTTTGAAAAAGCAAAAAGATAAACAAATATAATAAATTAAAGTATGAACACAATTAATTTAAGTAACATTGACATTGTTTTTAAATGTAAAATCTTAATTATAGTAATTTGTACTGAAATGGATTTCTTTATTATTTCTAATTGAATTAAAAAATATAAAACTATAAGATATTTATTTTGGATTCGTTTTAGTAGGAAATGCGCACAACTGATCGATTCATATATTTAGGTATGTGAGCCGGTAATTCGCACAACTGATAGATTCGTATACCCAGGTATGTGAGCCGGTAATGCTTACAACTGACTAATTCATGTCTTCAGATATATAGCTTGGTAATGCGTACAGCTGATCGGTTTGTATCCCTGGGTATGTGAGTTGATCTGTTCCGAAATTCCTAGGACATCGCTGTGTTAAAATTCAGCAATGAATTCAGCAGTAAGACCCTCACTTTGGCTCTTACCAACTCATACACTACCTATTACCTTTTGCTAGTGGGTAACTATTGTCAGGAAAGGATTCTATATAAATTTCAATTGTATAGCTCACACATTGACCGATATTTTCGATACTGGGATCGATATATTCAGTATCTAGGTTTTTTAACAGTTTTGTTTGGACTTGGGGAATTTTTGGTATACTTTAAACTTACAAATATATAAGCTGCTTATTGATTTTTGTACTGAAAAGTGAAAGAATCAAGTGGAATTTAAAATTGTTTAAATGCAAGTAAAAATTTAAAATTGTTTAAATGCAAGTAGGTATGGTTGTTGTCCAATTTTGTCCATTTTCACACTGTTACATAGGAATATGCGGAAAAGGCTAAGTACTAAATTTAGTTGAAATCGGTCGGTCGGGTCTCGAGATATGTGATTGCACCAAAAAGGGGACGGAGCCATAACCATCGTCCAATTTTTAAACCGGCTCCTATAAAACCTTCCCATACCATCACGGAGGTAAAATGTCTCTGCCTTATTTAGTTATTTAGTTATTGATTTATTACGCTTCTAGTAGTTTGAACAGTACTGTTATATGAGGAGTGAGAGCGGTTCTCTTTCGATTTCATCCATTTTCACACTGTCGGTAGGAGTTTTTATAATATTTGAGATTAGCAAATTTGGTTGGTCTTTAGTAGTTTAAGAGATATATAGATAAAACTTATTAGAGGGCGGGACCACGCCCACTTTTTCAATAGTTTTGGCCCACAGCTGCTCCTATTTACTGCGATCTCCTGTACCAAATTACAGTTGTATACATTAATTTAGTGTTTAGCTTTGGCACTTTATAGTTTTTCGATTTGTGTACGTGGTAGTGGTCCGATTACGCCCATCTACGAACTCGTATTTTTTTACTAAAAAATTGCATACAAAATTTCATCAAGATAATCAATGTTTACTTAAGCTACAGCTTGCACGGACGGACGGACAGAAAAACAGTCACCCGATTTAAACGTTTCTCGTCATCCTGATCATTTATATATGTATGCATTTATATACAACCTTAATATAATTCTATCTAGCTGAGTTTTAGATGATACATAAAACCGTTAGGTGAACAAAACTATTATACTCTGTCGCAACAGTTTGCAAGAGTATAATAAGCTAACATACGTCTTTAACAGCTGTGGTGAAACACGCTGATTTTGTACGAGTTGGCCAGAAATATTTTTAAGCTCTTATCTAGGCTTATTACTGAGCCTTGGGTCTCTCCACTCGAGATAGAGTAGCTCTTGGTGCCTTCGTCTGTATCAAAAATTAGCCCTCTATTTTTACATAACCTGTTATAATGTCTATGAGGTATTCACGGGCGCGTATTTCATCCATGACTTTGATTATGAACGCGTATTTCGTAGTGCTGAACGCATTCTTGACATCCAAGGTAATCAGCGCGTAGTACTTTTTAGTACCACCTTTCCATCATTTGCTATTTATGAACATTTCGCAGTATCAACGATTTTACGTAATGAGTAAATAGTTTATAAATTTTTTACGAAGCCTTATTGTCTCTCTGGTAATCCACCGACTTCCTGGATCGCTAACTCCAAGCGATTTCGTATTATATTTTCGTTCACTTTATTCACTCTGTCGAGCTTACACAGAGGTCGGTCCGATGAAGGCTCTTCAGTTGGTTTCTTTGGTTTTGGGTGGAAAACCAAACGGTGTATTTTCTACGAGTCGGGGAACACCTCTCCTTTTATACAAGCGCATGTTCATTTTCGCGATCAGTTGAGGTTTTGAGCTTATAGCGTACTTCAAAGCTGTGTTGGGTATGCCATCTAATCCAGGCGCTTTAATGTTTTAGATTCTCTAAGACGATTTTCGTTCGTTGCACCCTGGCTACATTGTAGACAACGTCAAGTTGAATGGCAAAGCTCTCAGCTGTTGTATATAGTTGTGTTACATTGATGTGTGGTGTGTAGGGGAACTGATGTCTACAAGTGTGATGTGTGTGCCCGTGTTGTCTTGCGAGTGGTGTATTGTGCGGTGTAGTTGAGTCCATCAGGGCGGGAAGCTTAACTCATTTAGACGAATTTTCAGCCTAGCAGTCGCTGATGTCATTGCATCGGTAGTTGTCCGGCGTGCCGTTGTTGGAACATCATCTGACGGCCGACACACTGACGGCCGATTGTTGGCTTAAGGGTTGGAATAGTTTCTGGATCCATATCTATCAATTGTATAAATTATGGAGATTTTGCTATACCTAACCAACTTTATTTGATTTGTCGGGGTCTTACTAGTCTACCTGTTTAAATGAGTTAAGTCTCCTCTCACTCTACTCGGTGAAAACTGAATCACCTTAACACAGCACAATTCACCACATCCCATCTCACCACACCCATACATCACGACACAGGACAATATACCACACTTTCGATGAGAATACAGACACATAAAACACGCACCGTCTGTGGTTTTTCTGAATTATATACGCAGCTCCGCTGATTGATTTAAGTCTAAATAAAATAAAAACAAAACTTATAAAATGAAAACGGATATTTTTATTTTAATTAAGCCAGTGGTGTGTGCCGCCCAATATTTAAACATGGCACAGCACTAGTATAAATTAACAGCCACATAATATGAATACATATGTATGCATAAAAATGTACATTATACTGGGATACATAAATTTATAAGAAAAAAAAAATGGCGGAAATACCCAGTGGTATTCAGACATACATATACATATGCATATTACAAACAAAAAGTGTGGTGACGAAAGAACAAAAGGCAGTGACACACAGAATATGTCCATATGTACATACATATATGTCAAAAACAAATTAACAAGAGCAGAAAATACGGATACAATTCCTAATTAATCAAAATAATTGATGCGCCAAAATCCACAAGTTCGGGAATTTCCCTAAATGACACACGCTTCAGCCGATGTAATGCTACTTATTTTAATTGAAGTATCTTTAAGTACGTATTCAACGGGGACGTCGAAAAAATGTATAGAAAAATAATCGTACACAAAGATGATAAAGATTTTCAACGAATTTTTATTTAGAAAATTCATCACTAGTCCACTACGCGACTTTAACAGTTACCTTTGGCGTCCACTCTGCTCCATACTTAGCTATTCCAACACTGCACAAAAACACAAAGTCAGAATTTCCTCTGACAACTCCAGTGTTAAAAACACATACGTATATAGACGATATCTTGTCTGGAAATCATAGTCTTCCACAAGCAAACGAATCTCTAACACAGGTTGTAAGAATTTTCAAAACCACAGGGTTTTCACTGAAAACAATAAAGTAACATTTTTTGGGGCGGAACTATATAATTTTGTACCAGCGATTCAAATCCCTGTCTTACGCTTATGATGGAAATTATGTACAATTTTAACTTTTGGGTAGGGAACTCTCTGCCGGTCCCCTACTTAACCTAGTGGGATCAGCTACTCGTCGACACAGAGCCAGTGCTGACAATCCTGCTGATCTAGGTACAAGAGGGTGCAAGTCGCTACACCTTGCCTCGAAGGTTAACAGAATCTCCCATTTACTAGTCAAAATCGCCTATGCGCAATATAATTACCCAAGAAAGTCGAAAAATCTACCATTTTCATACAACATTGGATGATACTGACAACCTTGAGCAATAATCATCGTTCCTTCGAGCCCTTAGAATTGTCGCCTATATGAAAAGATCATGGAGCGAATTAATATTAAAGTTAAGGGAGTTCCCCCATAATCTCCCCAATGCGATACATTGACAATCCTAGAACTTGAAGATGGTAAGGCCGCTCTAAACGCATCAACTCAAATGCGATACTTCAGCCGCGATATCTTATTATTAAGAGAAAAAATCATTGATAAAAGGAGTTTACCTTGGTTCTTAACCCATTCTCAGGCACGAAAGGTCTGCTTCGTGCGAATGGTAAACGTGCCAATTCTAGCCTAAGGTACAACGAACGCCACCCTCTAATTATACCAAAGACGTCGCAACTTGCCACAGTACTCCTCAGTTATGTATATCCACCTACTTATGTTTCACGCTGAACATCGCCTAACGCAACATATAGTCTGGCAAGAGTTCTATATACCTCGTCTAAACAAAGATTATAGCAGCACTTCCACCGGAACGCTGTAATTTCGCTCTGTCTTTCACAATTACGGGTGCCGATTTTGCTGATAAAGGCGTCTATGCTAAGGTTCCTCACCCTAATGAAAGGTTATGTGACTGTCTTTGTCTGTTTTACGACAAAAGCAGTTCATCTCGAGCTGTGTATGAATCTGTCAAAGGAGACTTTTTTCACGGTATTTGCTCGCTTCGTCGGACGACGCGGCTTCCCATCAAAACTGATGAGCGAAAATGTAAAACCTTCATTGGAGGTCAAGAGCCAGTGAAAAAGAGTTTGTGGATTTTATTAAACGAGATACGCTCTCCAAAGCATTAATTGGTATATAGTTTATCTCCACAAGGTGGTTTATACGAGTAAGTTTTAAAAAACATAAAAGCTTACCCCAAAAAAGTAGCTAGAATTCTCATACTGTACTTTTGCAAAAACCTACAAATTTCGTAGCCCTAACACCAAAGCTAAAAGGCGTGGCGTCGCTGTGCTTCATAATAAAGCTTAGTATCCAGCTCTCAAGAAATGTAAAAACTTCATGTAAAAAACGCTTAAGAAATGGTCAAGAGAATTTCCTGCAGTAAATTGTCTTCAGCTAGTATGCAGCTCTGAAGAAATCTAGTACTAATTTTTAGTCTATTTTTACACTAAAATGCGAATATAGCAGTGCTGGTTTGACAGCAAGTCCTTCGACACCATCTACATATCCATTATTTAGCCTGGAAAACCAGGTAAGTTTTCATTATGATATAATTACAAAATATTTTTTGCAATTTCTTATTACGTTTTTCTTTTAAGGATGCTTCAACTTCACTGTTATCACGAAGTGCACGCAATAAACTTATCGGCACTTTGATAGCTGATATACCCAAAAGGAATGCTGCTGAAGAGTAGAGGCGACAGGAGCATCGTGAAATGATGCAAGCCACTCAAGGCCTAACTAATTCCATAACGCTATTTAAAAAATTATGTAATAAAAATCTAAAATAATTTTTAAGTTTGATTAAAATAATACTAACATATGTGTCATACTTTTAAATTAATATTTATTAAATTTAATAAGTTTGTTTTTTTTTTTTAGAATTAAAAAAAATTGAATACAAATTTCAATTTGTATCCATTCGAGATGAAATCGCAAATAATAAATACATCACATTTAAGTTAAACTTTTTGACTATGAGATCATTGAATAATATTATTATTTAGTAAATTTAATTACTCGATATCTTTACTATTTGGTTTGACTAAAATTTTTTCGATTTCTAGCATCTTCTGCTTAATTACATTTCTAGTGATTTCCTGCTTGCCTAGATAATACTTGCGATGATCTTGGTTTTGTTCGGCAATGAGCTCGTTTTGTTGCGCCACTAATTTGGTCAATGTATTTGCAAAAAGAAGCTGCATGGTATCAAATATCTTTTCAACTGCACCTACCTCTGTTACCATGTGTTTTTTGAGGCAATTTTGCACTGTGTCTTCATGCCGTCGTTTTCGTGGTGTAAACTTTGCTCCGCCGCTGGCAATTTCATCAGTACTTGAAAGCATGGCATCCAAGAATCGCTGGCAAAATTAACAGTATTAATGTTAACCCCAAATGAAGAGCTATTTGCGATGTCTTTCACGGCCGTATATATTCCACAAATTTGAGCTACTTCTTCCTAACTGGGGGTAGCGAAAATTTGTTGAATTGCCCTCCACCAGTAGCTCTGCTTTCGCATTTGTTGTGTGCGATTTTCTTCCGGAAGCAGCCTTTCCACTCGGACCATAACTAATAAAAAATAACATATACTATCGCGTGATATTTTGCTCACTTTTTCCAGCCGTTAATATCTTTTTGCGGTGGACCTTCGCTATTTAGCATTCTAAAAGATCTGCCCGCAAAATCTCAGAACAACGCGATCCCCCTTTCACGAAATTTTTCATTATCTTCTTTGTCCATAAAGTTAAAAAAATGTTTTCTTGAATTTGGCTTTTATGTTTTCCAATCCAATAATTTCGCGCACTTCTGTTTGACCGATATGTTTGACCGATATCAAAATTTATTTGCAAGATTTCTAGAACATGGCACCGAATTCATGTTCGGCGCGGTGAACACCGTAGAAATGTTTTTGCCTGCGGAGAACTATCACTTCACGGTCGTAGAAATGAACTCGGTCGATGTTTCACCACTGCCAGCTCGGCAGGAGAAATCTTAACAGTTGCGCTTGAACAGAGCTGAGCATTTAATAAAAGTTATGCTCAGAACTACATATGTGTACATATATTGCTGTTACAGACAAATGTTAACTCTTTTGCTCATATTTTTATACGTTTATATGTATGCAAAAATGTGTATTCATATGAATTCTTTTTGTGCATATTTATGAATACAGGTGCATTCAATTGCATTTGAATTAATTAACTTTTTCAAAGCAATATTCGTAGTTAATGTGAAAATAAGGCCTATTTTTTAATTATTTCTTGTATTATATATATTCATGCTTATGTGTATACTCCATTATATATGTATGCATATAACAAACTATCATAATATATGTATAAAAAAATTAAATATATTACGATGTACATAAATCGTATGTTTTGTCATTTAAAACTTATATTCACATGTATCATGACCATATGTGCTTTCGCGAATTCAAATTTTATTATCGCTTATCAATAATAACAAGTGCGCGCTGCTCATATGTACATACATAAATATGCTCGCATGACATTGGCACACAAATAATGCCTACACAAACTTACATACAGATATGCGTACACATGTAGATACATATTTCACCCGCAAAAATTACAAAAAACATTGTTCTACAAAAACAACAGTTGTCTCAAATAGCATCAGCAGCGTCACAAGTCAATATGGCATCCAAAAAGTCGATGCCCAAATTTGTAGAAAAACACACAAAAACAAAATTTTCATTCATGAACGCAAGCGCACTTTCAACAGACAAACTCGCTTCATTCATAAAAGCAAACACCATTACATCTCCCCGAGCATGCCTTTGCTTACAAGTGTCTTTTCGCGACGGTGCCAAAAGCTAAAACTCATAACTTGAACAATTTTCTGATGTTTTTTCACAGAAAGAAGTGAGAAAGGTGGCAACATAGCTGTTGTCGATTTGTAATATTTGTAATTTTTTAAATTTTTTTCCGTGGCTGGCAAAAATCTGCGTCGATATGTATGCACGCTCATACATATACATACATATTTACGCAAGTTTGTTGGTAAAGCTTAGAGCGGCAAGTGAAGCGGTGACAATCGGCGATCTTAGTTGTTTTTTTCAGCACAGCTCGGATTTTCTACCAACAACGCAATGTTGTGATGCATTGACGTCGCGTCGGTCCTTCGACAGATTGACTCTTGGACATGAAAGCAAAAAACGTGTGCTTCGTCATTGGTTGGCCGTGTGAAAGAAGATGTCGCATGAAGTATTGAGTGTACACATTCGTCCGAGTTTACCGGAATCGGTACAGCGTAGGACAGGCCTCAGTTAACTGGGGTAGGGGCATAGCCCCCGAGGGTATATCCGTTCCTGTCTATTTCAGCCCGCCCCCTGCACACGATGCGCTGGTTAAACTGATAAATGGAGACAATAAATGAAAAAAACACACAACAACAACAATAGCAGCAACAAGTTTAGCGGTGTCACGAGTCAATTTACGATGTCAGGAGTAGACCCCTTTAAAAAGGCCTCGCCTTTGGCTAGATCGCCAGTGAAGGGGATCTCCGCACAAAGATCAGTGAGGTAGAAATCGTCAACTCCAACGCTTCAGGAGAATACTCCGATATTGGAAGAAGCACAGTCGCAACGTGATCATACGTATAAACTTGGATATATAATACAAAAGCTAACGGATATGATGCATCCGCCACAGCGCACTATCAGAAATCCCAAGAGGGAACTGCTTAGCGAAATATCGAAGCTCTACACCCGTGCACAAGATGACCATATCAGACAACGGGAAGCTATCTAGGATGAAGAGTAGCTATTGAACAGACGACTGCTGAAGTCACACCGAAAAGACCACGTGACAAGCAGATAAGGCGACGAACCCCTCCAAAAAGGACTAAAACAACGCATGACGAACCAATTGTGAAAGCAGGAGAAAGCAGAAATCTCAGGGGAGGAGAAAAGGACGCAGCAAGGAAAGAAACCTGGATTACGATACCAAGTAAAGCCCAAAAAAATAAAAACAAGAAGAAGGAAAACGCCGTACCACGCCTTCGACCAGAAACAATTGTTATCGCAAAAACCGGTGACATGTCTTACGCAGACATACTTCGGGCGGTTAAGCAGAATGAAAATCTGAAAGTGCTTTGGAAAATGTCTTACGAATTAAAAAGACAGCTAAAGGTGAGATACTGTAGCTAAAGAAAGCGCAGACAGGAAGTACTAAGAAATATAGAGAGGAGATAGTGAAGATACTAGGAGATCAGGCACAAATAAGATCTCTAACACAAGAAATTACAGTGGAAGTGCGAGACTTGGACGATATAACGACGAAAGAGGATATAGCACAGGCAACGCAGAGCTGCGTCTATTTACTGTAGAATGCATTAAAAGCATCAGACTAGCATGTGCAGGCACGCAAAAGGCTATCATAAGCCTTCATGCACAGGAAGAAAAGCACCTACTGGCAGCACAAAAGATAAAAATCGGTTGGTCAATCTGCAGAATCAGGGAAAAAGCGCAACTGAAGAAATGTTTCAGATGTTTAGAGTATGGACATGTGGCGAAAGCATGCAGCAACCCAGAAGACAGGAGCAAGTGCTGTATTAAATGCGGAGAGGAGGGGCATTTCGCCAAAGATTGTGTTAACAATCCTTCCTGCAAGGCATGTAAACACAGTGGAAGCACAAATATAGACCATCAGATAGGAAGCCGGAAATGCCCCATATATACAGCAGCGGCCCAGGATCTCTTGACGCAAAACATATACGAAAATAAAACAGACGTTGCATTGTGAACAGTATAAAAATAAAGACTCTGACAAGTAAATTTTCGACACCACAAAAAAGGCTGCAATATGGGTATGCGGCATACTATACAAGAGCGAAAATATGGGGGATTTATTTCTACAGCTGTTATATACCGCCAAGTATACCACATGCTGAATATGAAAAAATACTTGACGACTTGGTAAAGGATGCGATGACAATTGCACCTAATATAACTGCGGGTGACTTTAATGCCTGGGCGCTAGAATGGGGCAGCGAAAATACAAATATGAGAGGTAGCGCATTACTGAAAGCATTTGGTGTACTAGACGTAGTACTGCTTAACACAGGAAGACAAAATACCTTCAAGAAGAATGGGCGTGGCTCTATTATAGATATATCTTTTGCCAGCAGGGTGCTATATCGATATATAGACTGGCGGATAAGGGACATATATACCCAAAGCGACCATTTAGCTGTAATGTTAAGTATCAGCAATTGTATGCAACAGCGAAATGTTTGATGAGGAGCTTTATAAGTTAATGCTGGATGAAAACGTCAACGGAACTGATGACATAGACCAACAGGCTAAATTGTTGGTACAACACATTAGCAAAGCCTGTGATGCCGCTATGAATAAAAAGAGGACAACCGCACAGAGAAAGCCTGCTTATTGGTGGAATCGAGAAATCGAATCTCTAAGAAGTGAAAGTCACAAAGCGAGGCGCCGTTTTCAACGAAAGATAGGCAGCTTAGATTGTGACAGCCTGCGAGAAGCATTCAAAAAGAAACGCAACGACCTAAAAAAGGCAATTAAAAAGAGCAAAATGACCTGTTTCAAAGAATTATGCGAAAAAGTGGACGAAAATCCGTGAGGAGCAGCGTACAGGATTGTAATGTCTAGGATTAAAGGTGGCAAATGTCAAGCGCCTACATGCCCTTCATTACTCAAAAATGTTGTAGAAACCCTATTCCCACAACAAAATCAAGAAGAAGGAAATTATTATCGCGAAGAAGTCGCAGATGCGCCAGAAATCACCGAGCAGGAAGTTGTTCAAGCTGCTGAGCGCCTTGAAAATAGCAAAGCACCAGGATTAGATGGTATTCCGAATAGGGCTATTAAAATTGTGATCAGCTATCATCCACAGCAATTTTCGGATTTATACACATGTTGCCTTCGTGAAGGAGTGTTTCCAAAAATTTGAAAAGTACAACTGCTGGTACTACTACAGAAGCCAAATAAACCGGCAGGAGAAGCAAGTTCATATCGACCGCTCTGTATGATCGATACGATGTGCAAAATCCTAGAGCGGATAATCTGTACCCGTCTAGAAAATCATTTAGAATTAGATGGAGGTCTCTCTGATAACCAATATGGTTTTCGTAGAAAGCGTTCAACTCTTGATGCAAGCAAGAAAGTTGCAGGTATAGCAGAAAAGGCTATTAAACAAAAAATATTGTGCGGTCGTCACATTTGATGTGAGAAACGCGTTTAACTCGGCCCTGCTCTATGACACTGACGAAGGACCAAAAAAGTATAGGGTAACGGGTGGTGTGCCACAAGGATCTGCATGCACTATATGATGGAATATTGCACCTCCCTTTACCGAAAGAAGTGCAAATAATTGGATACGCAGATGATATTGCTGTGACAATAGTAGCTAAGGAGCTCCATCAAGTACAAAGTATTTGTAGTGATACTGTACTGAAGATAAAGCAGTGGCAGAGTGCAAAACTCGAACTCGAACTCGAAACTAAGGAAGCTGTCGGGGTTCTTGCAGGAATTATGCCTCCAGACATAATGGCTCTCGAACTTAAGCGAATCAAAGATAAAAGTAAAAGCGCAGGCCGGAAACTAACGTTGGCAGAGCGTAGAGTAGAAAGACAAGCCAGCTTAAACGAATGGCAAACACGCTGGGATACATCAAACAAGGGGAGATGGACATACCGCTTAATCGGTAACATACAAGCTTGGATGGAACGAAAACACGGGGAAGTAGATCATTACATGACGCAGTTCCTAACAGGGCATGGATGCTTCAGGGAGTACTTACTTAAGTACGGTCACGAGGAAGGAGTAGCTTGCTCTTTCTGTGGTAGCAGTAACGAGAACGCAGAACACATATTTTTCCACTGTCGGAAATATACAAATGAGCGACTATCTTTAGAAAAGGAAGTATCCAACCGAATAACACCAGAGAATATAGTGACCTATAGGAGATGGAGTTAGGGTTAAGTACGTAGGCGTACCGTTTTGCAAGTCCAGAACAGTAGGTAATACTGACTGGGCGTGGTCCCGAATGAGGTGCACCAATAGCGGGCAGTACGAATCGTATCGAGCAAAGTAGCAGTATCTATGTAAGATTCCCCCTCCGGCACAAAAAAAAACATTATGCATATGGTCTGTCATATTTTTTTACATGCACACATAATTATATATAGGCAAATGTGCGACCGCGTGGACTTTTAAGACCAAAGCAAATATATACATATTTACGTAAATAAATACATATACATATGCCTTATCAAACCTATATAAATGCATATTTAGATAGTAATATAAATCTTGCTGTATTACATATTTGTAAAGATTTTATGGAATTCATCATAAAATGTGTCAATTTTTAGATATATGTAAGTTAGCACATATACAAAATATACAGACAATTTTGTAAGTAAAATCTAATTCAGCAATATTTTGCATTGCTCAAGTAAAATTAAATCAAATAAAATTAATTTCCAAAAATTGCAATAACAAAAACACATTTCGTCGGCACTATAACAAGCGGAAACCGAAGCGGAAACCGTGCCGCCGCAATGTGAGCCGCAATGTGAGCCGTTTCACAACCAAACTGAGGTTCGCACTGGTTTTAGCTTACGTTATGATTATTTGATGTATAGAAATAAGTTCTAGCTAGTAAGAACTCTTACATATGTTAGTTTTTAGTAAGTAAGCAAAATTTGATTATAAAAATTAAGTAAATTTGTTGAATAAAGGGAGTTCAATTTTTGCCAGCAGCAAAGGTGCGTGTTGATATTATTGGTGGGCAGCATTAACTGGCGCCAGAGACTTCAAATATAAATTGTCTATATCCAGTGATGCTGTAGGCTGGTCACCGCACAACAATTTTTTTTTGAGGTGCCTGCAGAGATCGACTATAAATCCGTTATTCCTCCCTATTTTTCGATAAAACTTTTTTTAAGTATCCTTCAAATGTTGTACTTTCATATAATAATAAGTAAAATAAACCTACAGCAATAATTTTTTCAAAAAAAATTCACGAAAAAAGGTCTTTTTTCGACGAAACAAACCTAATTTTAAATAATTTTTCTTTGTCGTATTCATCAAGATAATCTGTTCTAATATGAGATATAATGTTAGATATTTCAACTTTGCAATTAAAAAATAAGTATTTTTATAAGACAAATTGTTAAAAACTTCTTCTTCTTTAGACAAATATAATGTTATACGAGTAGTAGCACTACCAGTAATAAGTTGTCTGTTAGAAAAGTCGATAATGCAGTTTAAAGTTTTTGAAAATATTATTTCCTATAAGTTCATCAAATTTATCGTTGAATGGATATTCTAAAAATTCGCAATGATAATCTTCTTCTTCTTAATTGGCGGAGACACCGCTTACGCGATTATAGCCGAGTTAACAACAGCGCGCCAGTCGTTTCTTCTTTTCGCAACGTGGCGCCAATTGGATATTCCAAGCGAAGTCAGGTCCTTCTCCACTTGGTCCTTCCAACGGACCATAAATCTTTCGCAGAATTTTTCTCTCGAAAACTCGTAACGTCGACTCATCGGTTGTTGTCATCGCCAAAGCCTCTGCACCATTTAGCAGGACGAGAATTATGAGCGACTTATAGAGTTTAGCTTTTGTTCGTCGAGAGAGGACTTTACTTTTCAATTGCCTATTCAGTCCGAAGTAGCACCTGTTGGCAAGAGCAATCCTGCGTTGGATTTCCATTGTTGGTGGTGTTAATGCTGGTTCCTAAATAGACGAAATTATCTACAACTTCAAAGATATGACTGTCAACAGTGGCGTGAGAGCCAAGTCGCGAGTGCGACGACTGTTTGTTTGATGACAGAAGATATTTCGTTTTGCCCTCATTCACTGCCAGACCCATTTTCTGTGCTTCCTTGTCCAGCCTGGAGAAAGCAAAACTAACGGCGCGGGTGTTGAGGCCGATGATATCAATATCATCGGCATACGCCAGCAGCTGTTCTCTCTTATAGAAGATGGTACCTTCTCTATTTAGTTCTGCAGCTCGAACTATTTCCTCCAGAAGCAGGTTGAAGAAGTCGCACGATAGGGAGTCGCCTTGTCTGAAACCTCGTTTGGTATCGAACGGCTCGGAGAGGTCCTTCCCGATCCTGACGGAGCTTTTGGTGTTACTCAACGTCAGTTTACACAGCCGTATTAGTTTTGCGGGGATACCAAATTCAGACATGATAACGCAATGATAATCAATTAAATTAAATTCTTTAAATAAATGAAATTTGCAAAGTTTTGTTATTGATATTGTTGTATTTAATGCTTTGGCCGTTACGTTTACATCCCGCTTCCATTTTGGGTGACAAATTTTACTAAATTCGGCCCCAGTATCAATAATAAATTTTAAGTTTTTAATAAGACTATTGATTATTATGTATGAAAGTCCTGCTCGTGAGCTATATGAAAATTTACATTAGAGGTACCTATTTCCAATGGTTTAACTTGTCGTTGGAAATTGTCAATATTTTGTAGATTCGCGCCTATAATGATTAGAATCGGCATTGGACTGAAATTGAAAAGTGTTCCTGTTAGTGTTGTGCGAGAAATTTGATCGTCTAGTTCGACTTGAAAAATTTGGATTTCTGGCTTTGATAAGACGTATATTGTTAAATTTCAAAATTGTTATTTGCCCAGACGTTACTATGTATTGTTAAAAACTTATGTTTTTTTTGTAAATTTATTTTATGTATTCATTCTTTTGCACCTTTTGCGCAATTATTTTTCTTTCAAATGCTTCTTTTCTTTGTATATTATTTTCAATTCGCACGATATTTGGTGCCAAATTACAAAAATTATTTCACTTAGGTTATCCTCGTCGCCAGTTATGTTTATTAACAAACGCCTTCTTTGCAGTTTCCTTATATAACTTATATTATAACTTAACTATCCTTATATAACAAACACTTATGTCAAAGATAAAGAGATGCCCACCTCTCCTGTCACTGGAAATGTGAGAACCGCTCACCTACCAAACTATGACAGTTGATTGGATCTGGTAGATTTTGACAAATTGCAATTGGAATGACTGGAACAGCCAGACCGAAATTACACCAAAAATATATGTTAACGGAAGGATTTGTTACCGCAGTTCAAGATCGCTAATAAAAAATGTGAAACAATGAAAAATACAGAAAATGCAAAATTTAAATACATATATTTTATGGAACGTTTTGCAATGTGATACATAGTAGAATTCCAACGCAGGATAACTCTTGCCAACAGGTGCTACTTCGGACTGAGTAGGCAATTGAGAAGCAAAGTCCTCTCACGGCCAACAAAAATCAAACTCTATAAGTCACTCATAATTCTCGTCCTGATATATGAAATTTTAATATTTTGTTCAAAGTGAAATTTTTTATGCAAAAAATAAGTAAATGGGTTTTTTTATTTGTTTTAAATTATCAATTGTTATTACAAATGATATAACAGAGCTATTTTATGCTGCTCTTTGTAAAATAACATAAGGTTTGTTTGAGCTTTGAATAATTTTACATTTTACACATTAGGGGCATCATCTCCTCTCTCCTCTCCTTTTTACTGTCGTCGGCAAATTTAAAAATATTTTTCAATTAGCGAGAGTGACAACTGAAAGTCTGCTGACGTATAGTCGTGCAACTGTCTAAAGTCCTTAAGAACGTGTGTATTTTAGTATCTGAGAGATGTCACTTGACAAACAAAAAAAAAACAGAACTTTGTAAAAATAACTGTTACCAGAAACACCTATTGGTGGGTATATGAAATAAAAAGATTGATCTCTTGTTGACATTTCGTAAAAAATATAAAAAAAAATATAATTGGATAACTACAATCAATGTTATCGATCAAAAAGTGACAGCAGCTTTTGGTCATCGGTGGTAAAATGCATTTTGAACAAACAGCAAATATTAAATTTTGTTTCAAACTTGGGAAAACGTTTACTGAAACATTTCAAATGATGAAAAAAGTTTATGGTGATCAGTGCCAATCCCGTAGTAATGTGCATGAGTGGTTTAAGCGATTCCAAGAAGGTCGTGAGGACCTCTGTGACGATCAAAGGTCGGGCCGGCACCCAAAACAATATTGAAAAAGTGCAGGAATTTATTAAAAATGAGCCGAAATCTTCTTTGCGTTACATGGAAATGGAGTTAAATATCACCAAAGACTCCATTAATCGCATTTTGATAGAAAAATTGGGTCTACGGAAGGTGTGCTCCAAGTTTGTTCCGCACAAATTGACTGAAGAGCAAAAATTGCTACGAATCCAACATTGTAAGAATTTGATTAAGAAGTCGAGAAAGGCCATAAACTACAAATATTCTATAATGACTGGTGATGAAACGTGGTGCTTTCAATATGATCAAAAATAAAGACAATGCTGATTTGTTTTACAATTCCGAGGGTATTGTACACCGAGAGTTCGTCCCACCTGGCCAAACGATTAATGCTGTGTTTTACCTTGGTGTTATGAACCTTGAACCTGAACCATTTGAAGTGCTAATTGGCCAGACTAAACGCTGTATCGAAGCACAAGGAAACTACTTTGAATAAAAAAATATAACTTATGAAAAGTATTAATTTTTTTGTTGTTTTTTTTAGCAGTCCTGTTTCTTTTGCGGAGGAGGATGGAGTCATGTGTAGAAGTTCTCGCAAGTGAGGAAAGTTCTCTGATCGCCATTCACTTGGGAATGGCCAGAAACCATTCTTTTACACATGGCTCTAGCAGCTCACTACTTCCGGTCTTTGACCAAGTATCCTCTGGGTAGCCTAAGAACATCCGTTCGAAGGCGAGCTAAAGTGAGAAGGCGAAACATTACCTACAAGGGTTGTGCGCTAGGTTTGGGACCCGCCACGTAAAAAAACACCCCCAGTGAAGAGCTATAACCAGCCTCGGATGAGAGACCCCCCTTTTGATGACGACCATGGCAAACGAAATAAGGACTACGAATTGAGGGCATGCACCTGGAATGTCCGGTCCCTTAATTGGGAAGGTGCCGCTGCCCAGCTGGTTGATGTCCTCGTAAAAACAAAGGCTGACATCACCGCCGTCCAAGAAATGCGATGGACGGGACAAGGACAGAGACGCGTAGGTCCTTGTGACATTTACTACAGTGGCCATATAAAGGAGCGCAAGTTTGGTGTAGGATTCGTGGTGGGAGAGCGACTCCGTCGCTGAGTACTATCATTCACTGCGGTGAATGCACGTCTAGCCACAATCCGCATCAAAGCGAGGTTCTTCAGCATATCGCTGATCTGCGCCCACGCCCCGACGGAAGAGAAGGACGATGTGACCAAAGATGCCTTTTATGAGTGCTTGGAGCGCACTTATGAAGGCTGCCCCCGCCACGATGTCAAAATCGTGCTTGGCGACTTTAACGCCAGGGTGGGCAAAGAAGGTATCTTTGGCACTACGGTCATTAAATTCAGCCTCCACGATGAAACATCCCAAATGGGTTGAGGCTGATCGACTTCGCCGGTGCCCGAAATATGGTTATCTGTAGTACTAGACTCCAGCATAAGAAGATTCATCAAGCTACCTGGCTGTCTCCGGATCGAAAAACTACCAACCAGATCGATCATGTTGTGATAGACGGAAGACACGTCTCCAGTGTTTTAGATGTGCGTGCGCGCCGAGGTCCTAACATCGACTCGGATCACTATCTTGTTGCAGCTAAGATTCGCACCCGCCTCTGTGCAGCAAAAAACGCGCGCCACCAATCACAAGGAAGGTTCGACGTCGAGAAGCTGCAATCATAACAGACAGCCGAACGATTTTCTACTCGGCTTGCACTCCTGCTCTCTGAGAGCACTCGTCAACAACTCGGTATAAGGGAACTGTGGAACGGAATTTTAAACTCCTTACGTACAGCTGCAACCGAAACCATTGGTTTTCGGAAAGTGCAAAAGAACAGCTGGTACGACGAGGAGTGCCGTGTCGCAGCGGAGAGAAAACAGGCTGCCTACCTCGCAACGTTACGATCGACCACTACACGTGCGGGATGGGATAGATACAGAGAGTTGAAGAGGGAAGCGAGACGCATTTGTAGACAGAAGAAGAAAGAGGCTGAAATGCGTGAGTACGAAGAGCTTGATAAGCTGGCCGACAGGGGTAATGCTCGAAAATTCTACGAAAAAATGCGGCGGCTTACGGAAGGTTTCAAGACCGGAGCGTACTCTTGTAGAACCCCCAAAGGTGATCTAGTCACTGATGCCCAGAGCATACTTAAATTATGGAGGGAACACTTCTCCAGCCTGCTGAATGGCAGTGAACGCACAACACCAGGAGAAGGAGACCCCGATTTCCCAATCGATGACGATGGAGTGGATGACGTTCCATTGCCCGACCATGAAGAAGTTCGAATAGCAATTACCCGCCTGAAGAACAAAGGGGCCGACGGATTGCCGGCCGAGCTATTCAAACACGGCGGCGAAGATCTGATAAGGTGCATGCATCAGCTTCTTTGTAAAATATGGTCGGACGAGAGCATGCCCAACGATTGGAATTTAAGTGTGCTATGCCCAATCCATAAAAAAGGAGACCCCACAATCTGCGCCAACTACCGTGGGACTAGCCTCCTCAACATCGCATATAAGGTTCTATCGAGCGTATTGTGTGAAGGATTAAAGCCCACCGTCAACAAACTGATTGGACCTTATCAGTGTGGCTTTAGACCTGGCAAATCAACAACCGACCAGATATTCACCATGCGCCAAATCTTGGAAAAGACCCGTGAAAGGAGAATCGACACACACCACCTCTTCGTCCATTTCAAAGCTGCTTTCGACAGCACGAAAAGGAGCTGCCTTTATGCCGCGATGTCTGAATTTGGTATCCCCGAAAAACGAATACGGCTGTGTAAACTGACGTTGAGTAACACCAAAAGCTCCGTCAGGATCGGGAAGGACCTCTCCGAGCCGTTCGATACCAAACGAGGTTTCAGACAAGGCGATTCCCTATCGTGCGACTTTTTCAACCTGCTTTTGGAGAAAATAGTTCGAGCCGCAGAACTAAATAGAGAAGGTACCATCTTTTATAAGAGTGTACAGCTGCTGGCGTATGCCGATGATATTGATATCATCGGCCTCAACACCCGCGCCGTTAGTTCTGCTTTCTCCAGGCTGGACAAGGAAGCACAGAAAATGGGTCTGGCAGTGAACGAGGGCAAGACGAAATATCTCCTGTCATCAAACAAACAGTCGTCGCACTTGCGACTTGGCACTCACGTCACTGTTGACAGTCATAACTTTGAAGTCGTAGATAATTTCGTCTATCTTGAAACTAGCGTAAACACCACCAACAATGTCAGCCTAGAAATCCAACGCAGGATAACTCTTGCCAACAGGTGCTACTTCGGACTGAATAGGCAATTGAGAAGCAAAGTCCTCTCTCGACAAACAAAAACCAAACTCTATAAGTCACTCATAATTCCCGTCCTGCTGTATGGTGCAGAGTCTTGGAAGATGTCAACAACGGATGAGTCGAGGTTGCGAGTTTTCGAGAGAAAAGTTCTGCGAAAGATTTATGGTCCTTTGCGCGTTAGCCACGGCGAGTACCGTATTCGATGGAACGATGAGCTGTACGAGATATACGACGACATTGACATAGTTCAGCGAATTAAAAGACAGCGGCTACGCTGGCTAGGTCATGTTGTCCGGATGGATGAAAACACTCCAGCTCTGAAAGTATTCGACGCAGTACCCGCCGGGGGAAGCAGAGGAAGAGGAAGACCTCCACTACGTTGGAAGGACCAAGTGGAGAAGGACCTGGCTTCGCTTGGAATATCCAATTGGCGCCACGTAGCGAAAAGAAGAAACGACTGGCGCGCTGTTGTTAACTCGGCTATAATCGCTTAGGCGGTTTCTACGCCAATTAAGAAGAAGAAGAGTTTCTTTTTCGACTGACCTTGTATATTAGGAGATTCAGAGAGGGAGTAACTGAGTAAATAGGCAAGTAGATAAATTTAACATTGGTCAATACAAGATGTGTGAATGTAATTACATAGTATGATCGAGAGAGTGAGAGATAGTAACTAAGTAAATATATAAGTGAGTGAATTGAATACATGGGTAGGTATCAGAGAAGGGTTTCATTACTATATAAGTCCATAGCTTCTCTATGCGACCAAGCCGCCATTCTGTAGGCGGGAGGCAATAATGGATTAGGACAAAATTTCCAAAGAATTTTAATTTTTTCCCATCTATTTAGCCCGGCTCTGGTATGGCCAAAATAATACTGTGATCAAACTGAAAGGTGAATTTTTAATTTATACTCCACGTGTTTTTCGAATCGGTATGTTTTTTCGCTCTAAGTTGGTAGTACTGTTAGCGACATCTGTGCTAAATTTCACGTCAAAATACTTATTAGTATTTTAGATTCGCGTCGTTTTTTGAGGCTCTAAAAGTGAATAATTCGATTTTTACTATGTCTGAATTTGTTGAACAAAGAATTGCGATAATGCACCATCTCAAACTGCATTGGTTATTCGTGATCTTTTCGCCACGTTTTTAACTAATATCGTGCCGCAACCACCGCATTTGCCTGATTTACCTTCGTGTAATTTCTTTTTATTCACCAAATTCACATGACCACTCCGAGGACACCGTTTTAACTCAATTGAGGATTAAAAGCTGAATCGAGGAAGGCTCTAATGGCCATCACGACGAAGGATTTTTCCAAGTGCTATGATGACTGGAAACTTCGTTGGCGTATGTGTATTGCAGCGGGAGGGGATTACTTTGAAGGAGATGAAATGGACAAAATTCACCGTTCAATTTGATGACAGTAGTAGGTGCTCGTTTTTAGAAAGCGCCCTAGGGTTAGAGATGTGAGATCTCGCAAGAGTGTCTTTAGTGGCCATGAATTGAAAAAGGCTTCAATTCAAATTAATTCAAATTCTTCGAAACTAAATTTGTAGTTTCCCGCTACTTTTTTAAGTGGAATTAGTAATATAGTAATATAGTAATAGTAAGTAAAAAAATCGACAAACTGTGTTTGGGCTCCTATTTTTTGTCATTGTCGCTCATGAGTTTTGACGGAAAACTGCGTCCTTCGACGAAGCTAGCAAATGTTGCGAGAAAAGCTTTCTTCGACATAGTAGTACATAGCTCAAGGTGCACTGCTTCTGTCGATAAACCCCATTCTTGGGAGACCAACTGAGAGTGCTTTTTTCTATCAATTGGATTCGATTCTCTTAGTAATGATATCTCTCGGCTGAAGTAGCATGCTTGAGAAGATTCGATAAGAGCGACCTTTGCTTTTTGTAAGTATAGGTGTGTCACTGTATCGCATTGAAAGTATATTGTGGGCAATCCTGTAACTTTAATTTTGAGTCGCTCTAAGAACTTGTGCATGTAAGCGCTCAGTATCATCCAATGTTGTGAAAGAGTACAGGGTATGTCCGGAAAGTAATAGAACTGAGTCGCCTTACAAGAATTTATTGAACCAATCGTTACAGTTCTTTAAAAACTTTCGCTGCGAGCGCGATTTCTAAGCAGTGGAGGCCTCAGGGAAGGCATTCTCCGGAATAGCCTTGAGACCCGAGGTGCATGATGCTTGGATCCTCTCTGTCATCTCAAAGTGCTTGCCTTTCATCGGCCTTTTCAAGCAAGAAAACAAAAGAAGTCCGGGAGTCCGGAAGTCACATCTGGGCTGTAAAGCGGCTGCGGAAGCGTTGGTAGCCGGCCTGGGTTGCTGTTCTGGTCGTCCGTGAGCATTTGTGGGACCATTTTCGTGTACATCTTGTGCATGTTCAAGTGCTCAGTCACTTTATAAGCAATTAAACAAATACTTAGTCGACGGTGTGAGTTCAAAACTTTGCGCACACGAGTCACATCGTCAGTGTTTGTCGAAGTCGCAGGTCTCCCATCCAGTCTTTATCAACGACCTTTTCTGGGCCCTCCAAAAATGGCCCGGTGCCACCGACACACACCACTTCTTGCAAAGCAACAACTGGGTAAACCCGCTTGCCCCGTTTCTGTCGCAGATTTACCGTGTTTCACACAGAATATTATCGCGTATCTCTGCTCATCGAACACTGCATTTTCCGCTTGCTCCACTCACAGAAACCGCGAAAATGTTTGTCCTTACTCTCCAGGTGCTCGGATACAACTGACCATCCGCTCGTTCGGTAGCTAGGAACGCCCTCCACCGAATCCAGCCGATGCGCGAGCTAATTTTTACATGAAGTAAAAATTAACCAAAAGAATATATCGTTGAGCTGCACCAAAATGTGTACTCTTTATTAATACTCTTAGACTGACTTATTACATGGTTCTTACTTCTATTTATACTAACTAGTATGATTAGTTATTCTCTTCTTTACTGGCGCAGACACGGCTTACGCGATTATAGCCGAGTTAGCGACAGCGCGCCATTCGTTTTTTTCGCTACGTGGCGCCAATTGGATATTCTAAGCGAAGCCAGGTTTCTTCCACTTGGTCCGTCCAACGGAGTGGAGGTCTTTCTCTTGCTCTGCTTCCCCCGGCGGGTACTGCGTCGAATACTTTCAGAACTGGAGTGTTTTCGTGCATTCGGGCAACATGACCTTGCCAGCATGGCCACTGTCTTTTAATTCGCTGAACTATGATAACAATATCATCGGCATACACCAGCAGCTGTACACTCTTATAAAAGATTGTAATTGCTCGATTAAGTTCTGCAGCTGGAATTATCTTCTCCAGCAGCAGGTTGAAAAAGGCGCACGATAGGGAGTCGCCTTGTCTGAAACCTCGTTTGGTATCGAACGGCTCGGAGAGGTCCTTCCCGATCCTGACGGAGCTTTTGTTGTTGCTCAATGTCAGTTTACAGAGCCGTATTAGTTTTGAGGGGATACCAAATTCAGACATCGGGGCATAAAGGCAGCTCCTTTTCGTGCTGTCGAAAGCAGCTTTGAAATCGACGAAGAGGTGGTGTGTGTCGGTTCTCCTTTCACGGTTTTTTCAATTATAATTATTAAGGGACCGGACATTCCAGGTGCATGCCCTCAATTCGTAGTCCTTATTTCGTTTGTCGTAAGCAAAAGGGGGGCTCTCATCCGAGGCTAATTGCTAATTTTCATTTGGGGTTGTTTTTTTATGTAGCGGGTCCCAAACCCAGTGCACAACCCTATGCAGGGGATGTTTCGCCTTTAAACGGACGTTCTTAGGCTACCCCGAGAATACTTGGTCGGAGAACGGAAGTCGTGAGCTGCTTGAGCCATATATTCTGGCCACTCCCAAGTGAATTGGGATCAGAAAACTTTCCTCACTTGCGTGAACTTCTACACATGACTCCTTTCTCCTGACGTTTTTTCGAAAAGTCAACTATAGCTACTGGGGTCCAAATATTCGGTACCTAGAGGCTTGAACACTATTTGTTGGATTTGTACAATTTTCGGTCATAAGGTGGCATACACTGAAGGCATTATCCGTGCAAAGTTTAATCCCGTATATTAAGTGCTTCTTGACTTACATACTGGAAAGTAAAAGAATCAAGTGGAGTTAAAATTGTGCTATATGGAAAGTAGATGTAGTTGTTTTCCGATTTGGCTCATTTTCACAACGTAACATAGAAATATAAAAAGAATAACTCGTCTAGTTATTGATTTATCGTCTTTTGAGTCGTTTTGAACAGTACCGTTATATGGAGGGTGAGCGGGGGTTTTATTCGATTTCATCTATTTCCACACTATCGGTATCAACAGGTTCTTGTAATATTGGTTCTGGGCGAATTTGGTTGTTGTAGCTTAAGTGGTTTGGGATATACTACATATGCATATGCATTAAACTTATTAAAGGGCGGAGCCATGCGATCCCCTGTGCCAAATTAGGCATAGTTAGTTTATGTCTTAATTTAATGCTTAGTTATGGCACTTTGTATGTTTACGATTAATGGAGAACTTATAATTTCATGAAGATATCTCAATTTTTACTCAAGTTACAGCTTGCACCGTCGGACGGACGGATGGACAGACAGACAGCCAACCGGATTTCAACTTTTCTCGTCGCCGTGATCATTTATATATGTATATATAGCCCTAAACCTATATCTCGTTTACTTAGGTGAACAAAACAATAATACTCTTTAGCAACTGGTTGCAAAAGTATAAAAAATAAACGTTGGGTAAACACAAATTTGTAATATACAAATAAACATACTAGTCTAAACCCGCGGATGCACACGCTCCTGCTTCTCAGGGATATCATTTACCATGACGACAATATAACGGAATAGTTAAATTGGCAATCCACATTTTTTATTAACTTCGTAATCACTTAACGAATAGCACATACATAAATATATCGGGTGATTTTTTTGAGGTTAGGATTTTCATGCATTAGTATTTGACAGATCACGTGGGATTTCAGACATGGTGTCAAAGAGAAAGATGCTCAGTATGCTTTGACATTTCATCATGAATAGACTTACTAACGAGCAACGCTTGCAAATCATTGAATTTTATTACCAAAATCAGTGTTCGGTTCGAAATGTGTTTCGCGCTTTACGTCCGATTTATGGTCTACATAATCGACCAAGTGAGCAAACAATTAATGCGATTGTGACCAAGTTTCGCACTCAGTTTACTTTATTGGACATTAAACCAACCACACGAATGCGTACAGTGCGTACAGAAGAGAATATTGCGTCTGTTTCTGAGAGTGTGGCTGAAGACCGTGAAATGTCGATTCGTCGCCGTTCGCAGCAATTGGGTTTGTGTTATTCGACCACATGGAAGATTTTACGCAAAGATCTTGGTGTATTTTTCAAAGATGCTGTTGGACGCAACGTTACGGTGAATGGCGATCGCTATCGTTCGATGCTAACAAACTTTTTGTTGCCAAAAATGGAAGAACTGAACTTGGTTGACATGTGGTTTCAACAAGATGGCGCTACATGCCACACAGCTCGCGATTCTATGGCCATTTTGAGGGAAAACTTCGGAGAACAATTCATCTCAAGAAATGGACCCGTAAGTTGGCCACCAAGATCATGCGATTTAACGCCTTTAGACTATTTTTTGTGGGGCTACGTCAAGTCTAAAGTCTACAGAAATAAGCCAGCAACTATTCCAGCTTTGGAAGACAACATTTCCGAAGAAATTCGGGCTATTCCGGCCGAAATGCTCGAAAAAGTTGCCCAAAATTGGACTTTCCGAATGGACCACCTAAGACGCAGCCGCGGTCAACATTTAAATGAAATTATCTTCAAAAAGTAAATGTCATGAACCAATCTAACGTTTCAAATAAAGAACCGATGAGATTTTGCAAATTTTATGCGTTTTTTTTTAAAAAAAGTTATCAAGCTCTTAAAAAATCACCCGATATAAGATGCAACAACATTTTCACAGTAACTGCAACGGCATCGTATTACATTACTCATATACTTGTATATTACACATGTATATATTCTTCTTGCTATTGCGAATAACAGTGCTGGAGTAGAGCAGAAGAGGGCGCGCCTCACGCCCTTCCATATACTTACATTTCTAATCATGTGGTAATGTTTTGTTCAAGATTCGTCGGATATAATTGCAAAACCGACGGCTAAAACCCAGATACTACTCGTAAGAAAACACAGACTTGACCGTTCATTTTAAATATTGCATTGTTCCGTGCAAGGCTTCAGAAATACTTATCAGCTATTATGTATACATCTCAAATTATGATTCAGCCTTTTCTTGTCCAGTTACAACTATCACTATAATTCATATACAGTGGACCAATAAAGTTTACATACACCTAGTTCTATTAAATTATGACACGTTTATTTGTTTTAAAATGGATAAATTTTGTGGTTTTTTTCTATCCATTTCAAGATATGTATATTTAACATATTTAGAATGGATAAGCATATGTATCCGAACACTTTAAGAAAAAAATTTAAATTTTAAGTGCGCTTAAATCAGCTGTTAATAGCAGCCACTTCTATTTACGATAACGACCAAAAACACACGTCTTATCTTGTATGTGAATGATTGTTATGGAATTAAAAAAAAACTCCATAGGTCCCGCAATCACCAGGCATTAATCCTATTCAAATTATCTCGAATTTTTGAAAAACCGTATTCGAAAACATCGAATTTCTTCAAAATAAGCATACGTCGTCGTCTAGGGACAATAATAGCAACAAAATATAGGGCAAAAACTGCTAGAACTAGTTTAATTACTTTTGATTTATATAAATAATCATTGTTGTACGTAAACTTTTTTGATATGAATTAGGCGCATTTTAAGCTTTAGGATTAATTTTTTTATTTGTGTAAAAAAAAAAATTTTGATATGCTATATTTAATGTTAAATATACATATCTTGAAATGGATAGAAAAAAAACTAAAAAATTTATTCATTTTAAAACAAATAAACGAGTCATAATTTAATAGAAATAGGTATGTAAACTTTAATGGTCCACAGTGCATACTAGCCATGTTTTATTTGACCAACACAAGCTTATAGCTAAATCATGGACAAATAAAACACTTATCTTATTGCATATATTCGCTTAAAAATGAATTGGGGTGGTAATGCGGACAAGAACAATCAGCTGATATACAATTTAGTCTGAAATTTCAAATTTGTAAACGGAATATTAATATACTATACAAATATATTTATTTGAGCATATGAGGTCTAGAATACAAAAAAAGGAAAACAAGTGTTCATATTTGTTTTAATTTCAACTCAATACTCGTCCAAAAAATATGTAATTTTGGTTTGTCCTCATCTTCATTCATTCATCTGTCAAAATGAGGTTTCTCGCTTTTCCAACTTCTTTTTTTTTTTGGGAAAAACCTTACTATTCTGAATGAAAGAAAGCGATGAACTGGTAATGACTCTAGTTCAATATGCAAAATATGATAGCTTATGACTATGTTGGCTAAGTCTTCCATACAAAATAAGCTATTAGCTTAATTTGCTGGTCAAATAAAACACGCCTACTATATGTGTATGTAAACAAAAACTACTGTACACAGCTGTGTGATCTTATTTTGTATTTTTGAAGTAAAAAAATGTTCGAATGATTCATACATGAATATTGAACAAATGCTTAAGTTTTGAAATGTAATTTTTTTATGAATTGTTGTGACTTTTAACATAGAACGATAGAAAGTAGCCTATGCCTGTTAAGAGGTTCCAAGCTACCTAATCACAAATTTTCAGTCAAATTGGTTCAGCCGTTCTTGAGTTATAAATATTAACATAAATAACGAAATCGAGAGTGATTTTGCAAAAAATTCCGCCGTTAGGACCTTCTCCAGGACTAAGGAATACCCGTGCAAATTTTCACGTCTTTCCATGCTGTGGTTCAGGCGTAATGCGCGGAAATTTTTGTATATAAGATGTACATATAAATAAATATATAATAATAACAAAAATATTGTGAACAATTTTATTTTATATACTCATAGTTCAAATTGGCATATGTATACTCGGCCAATACTACCCTTTGTTTTTAGGCAAGCAAGGTTTGCGTACATACATACATACATGTGTACTTAGTTACATATGTACAAAGTGCATTACTCCTTAATACGAGCTCTCATTTAGAAATAGATACAAATCTATACAAACTCTTTCGCCTTTAAGACATAAGAACACAAAATAAATTAACAAAATACACTTTGCAATTTTTAACAATTAATTAAATAAACAGTACAATCGAGAAAAATAATAAATAAATATTGTATGATTTCCGAGATTAATTAAAATGAAACACGCTATTTGAATTAATCCGATTAAAAAAATAACTGTTCTCTTATTTACAAGAGATTTTGCTTTGCAATAACGAATTTCGTTTAAATTCAATCAGTTTACACTGAGATAACTTTTTTATTTAATTCAACTTTTTCTAAATGAACGCAGATTCTAAAGAATCAAAACCTACACAACTACTAAAAGTACCAAAAATGATTTCGGACAAAAAAAGTCCACCTACAGAAGCTACATGCTCAAATACAAAACAAAACAGGGAGAGACATTACATTCGGCAAATTTATTGCTGAGAGTGACAATTTAATAAGATACCGCACTCGAATTACATTTTCACCGATTCAAGGTAACTCTGAATCGGTATTGGAAATCAAAAAAGAAAATTTGGCCAATTTTTGGATAAGTTTCTAATCGGCATATAACGCAATCGGTGAATCTGACTACTCAGATCTACCAGAAAATTTTAAATACTCGGCTTACGCCACATATGAAAGCTGCTTAGACCACTTTCGAGAAAAAAAGCAATGAATATTAATAAATTAAAACAAATTCAAGCAATTACCCATACTGGTAAATATATTTTACCAGAAAAAATCACCACTCCAGAAAAATCGTTATTATTGTCGGAACAGTTGCTCTCAGTAAGAAAAAAATAAACCACGGGGCAACAAATAAAAGAATTACGAATTCGCAGTAACGGTAGACAAAAAAATAACCAAATCAAAAGGTATTCAACACGACCTCAAAAGAAGCTTCCGCAGGCCACAAGTCGGTAGCAACAACAATTTTAATAGAAGCTACTTCAAAGCACAATCGTTCTCATCTGAACAGAATAAATATAGGTCTTACGAACTATGAACAAGAGTTCTAAAAATTTAAATTATCGACCGCATCAATTTCGTAAAAGTAAAAAGACAATAATTTTTCCAGCTTACCCCCAAATAGCGCAAATATCAAAAGAGTCACGGATTTAGTTGCAACAACAAATTCAAAGTAACAAATCTCAAAGAATGCCAAGAAGCACCATGCTTCTCAAAGGTATTAAAAATGCAAACACTACACAACCAAAATGAAAGTAGGGTACTATAGTACTAACCACAACAGACGTCTCAATTGAACGCCGAGGAGAGCTTTTAAACTTAGGACCTTAATATACCAAAGATCGCCACAATCTTTCAATGCGTCGAGAGCACAAAATAGTCTACAACTGCCAACAAAACAAGCCAACTTTGAAAATTGGCGAAAGAGTAGTTCAAACTTATAATGTGTAATCTGTTACATTACCCTAACTTCCCCCCAAATGAATAAAAGAATTCAAGAAGCTATAGTCTTACCACAAACCACAGATATGTTTCCAAGCTGTCATATAAATAGCAAGCATTAGAAAAAGGTTCCACACCTTAAGTTAGCAGATCCTAACTGCAACACTCCCGCTCAAATAGACATTCTATTAGGCAGCGATCTCATACCACAAATTATTCTCGAAGGTGTTGAGAAAATTACAAAAACACTTCTGTCGCAAAATACCATTTTCGGATGAGCCCTAAGTCGACTAGTTGCGGAACCAGTCACAACAATGACAACTCAAGTTGAGGAAATCTCAAACGAGTACCTCAATACACAACTGAAGAAATTTTGGGAGTTAGAAGAACTCCCCTCATATCAATCACAACCCCAGAAGATCGATATTGTGAGGATTTTTACAAAGCCACAACTACTAGATGAGACGACTACCACTGAAGCCAGAATTTCCCACACACTCGCCTTAGGTCATTCCGGCACCTATACTATCCAACAGGTTTTAAGTGGCGAGCTAAAACCATAATACGATAGAGTCTTAGAAGAATACCTCCATTTAGACCACATGGAGGAATTCAGCCCTGGTGAAAATACTTCATTTTACTTGCCACATCATGCAGTAATAAAGCCAGACAAAAAACCACAAAGGTAAGAGTTTTCTTTAATGTATAGAAATCCTCAAGTTTGGGGAATTCCCCAACTGACATTTTATTTACGGGACCCACGCTTCTGCCAGATTTAATGCTCCTAATATTAAACTGGCGTATATACATAAAAATACGTTTTCAATGGGGATGTCGAAAAAATTTATCGACAAATAGTCGTACATAAAGATGATCAAGATTTTCAGCGAATTATTTTCCGAAAATCTCCCAATAGCCTACTACGCGACTTTAAATTAAAAACAGTAACCTTTGGCGTAAACTGTGCCCCATACCTAGCCATTCGTACACTCCACGAACTGGTAGAAGACACAAAGTCAGAATTTCCTCTGGCAACACAAGTGTTGAAAACACAAACATATGTAGACGACATTCTGTCTGGAAGCAACAGTATTCCACAGGCAAACGAGTCACTGGCACAAGCGCTCAATACAGCAAGGTTTCCGTTTTAAAAGATAACGGCGAACCACCCTAATAATTTAAAGAACATACCTAAAGAAATTCTATTAGACACTAATTTCTGTAAATTCGAAAAGGAAAGCACAACAAAAACTTTGGGGATACAATGGAATGCGATATCTGACCAGTTTTCATACACTAATTAGTCAATATCCGCACTATCAGCTATAACAAAGAGGTAAATTTTATACTCGGTGGCAAAACTTTTCGACCCCGCAGGATGGCTTTCGCCAATTATGATAAAAGCAAAAATTCTAATAAAATAATTGTGACTAGACGGAACTGACTGGGATGAACAAATGAAACCACTTCGTTTAGAAAAGTGGTCCCAGTTCGCGGGCAATCTGAATGATATCTCACAGATACAAATCCCACGATGGATAAATTATGCCCCAGAGCACAAAGTCGAACTACATACATGGCATATTGTGCCACCATATACATATGTGCACACACAATCCGACGCAGCGACCACTAGTCACCTACTCGTAGCCAAAGCAGAGGTGGCTCCGCTAAAAACAATAAGTCTGCCACGACTGGAACTATGTGGTGCGCTACTACTAGCCAAACTAGTATCCATGGTGCAAACGCATCTAAATATGGCAAAATATAAATTGTATCTCTGGTCTGATTCCGAAATTGTATTAGCCTGGTTACAAAAAAACTCCACATGCATGGAAGGCGTATATTTCCAATCGAACGTCTCAAATCCTTGACCTAGTGGTATCAGCCACTTAGCGACACGTAGCCAGTGCTGACAATCATGCCGATCTAGGTACAAGGGGGTTCAAGCGTCTGCACCTTGCCACCACCACCCTTTGGTGGGTCCCTGATGGTTAATAGAATCTCACGATTCTTGGCCACGATCGCCAATACGCAACATAATTGCCCCCGAAGACATTGGATGATACTGACATCCTTGAGTGATTTTCATCATACCCCCGAGCACTCAGGATAATCGCTTACATGTTTAATTTCATTAAACGACTCAAAATTAGAGTGAAGGGAGAACCCGCGCTGTACTCCTAAGGCGATACATTGACTCACCTAGACCAAGAAAAGACAAAGGTCGTTCTTATCACCTATACTCAGTCGCGCCACTTCAGCTGCGAGATGTCACTACTAAGAGATTCGAAGACGATTGACAAAAAGAGCTCACTCTTAGTACTAATTCCATTTCGAAAGGTCTGCTTCGTGCTAATGGTTGGCTTTCTAACTCAAGCCTGACATATAACGAACGCCATCCTCTAATAATACGAGAGAAGTCTCGACTTGCTACATTGCTCCTAAAGTATATACAACTTCTAATGTTGCACGCGGAACATCGCCTAATGCAACCGCCAAGAGTTCTATATTCCTTGACTTAAGCCTCAAATAAAAAGTGCATTTTCATGTGTAAGATCTGCACTATGCACAAACAGAAAATGAGGACGCAGATTATGGCAGCACTTCCACCGGAACGCTGCAACTTTGCTCTGCCGTTCACTATTACAGGTGTCAATTTTGCTGGGCCTTTTCAGATAAAGGCATCCATGCTAAGGTCTCCCACTCTAATTAAAGGCTAGATGGCTGTCTTTGTCTGTTTTACGAAAACAGCAGTACACCTCGATCTATGTAAAACTTGTGGTGTAAAAAGCTTCAAGTCCCACGTAAAAAAGGTAGTTGGAAACTACAAATTTAATTACGAAGAATTCACAACACTTTTAATTCGCATTGAAGCCGTTCTCAATTCACGATCATTAACAACACTCTCGCAAGATCCTTCAGATCTCACAGCCTTAACTCCAGGGCACTTTCTCAAAGGAGCACCCATTCTGACCGCACATGAGCCAGGCGTGGAGTCGCTATCCTTATTAAATCTATGGGAGAGAATTAAAATTCTCCATCATACTTTCAGCCGCAGATGGAAAGAAGACTATTTAAAGGACCTCCACAAGAGGTATCTATGGAAAACATCAGAAAAACCGCTAAAGCTTGGAGATTTTGTACTTATTAACGTCGATTGTCTCCCACCTACCGTGTGGCGACTTGGCCACATAGACAAGCTCCATTATGGCGCAGACGGTCACATCCGGGAAATTGTTCTCCGTACTCAAAGCGGAATACTAGCCAGACCGCTTGTTAAATTATGCTTTCTACCAACCGCGGATAATAGCGAAAATCCGATACTAAACAATCCGAACTTAATACCGAAACATAAATGAAAACTAATTCTAATAAATCAATAAAACAATAAAATTATAGAAATGGTCGGTCGATACGACGACTCAGTATTGCCACATAACTTGGCACAATCGCCCATTTTATTGTTATACTACCATGTATATTCAAATTCCATTTTTCAGTGATCAAAATGGACGTGGACATGCCTACCATACCAACACTAACTGTTCGGTCGGCTACCAACGTGTCACGTACTGGGCCTATTCCAAAGCTCCGCCCAATTTACCGCGTCGTATCCGATGCTCTCTATGTCACCGGAAACACCGGCTACAGCACTGTGGACAAGGCCAGCGGGTGGCCCAACTGTCTGTAGCATACACATGTGACGCAGAAGTGTAATTCCGGTGACTTATGGCACATGTGTGGCAGACCACATCACACGCTGCTGCACCGGACCCCACGACTCGATGTAAATCGGCCAGCTGCCCCAAGCACAAATAGACGAAGGCAAACAAACCGGGCGGTACGAGGTCGGACCACTGCAGCCCATCCTGATCCCCATCAATGGCGTCCGCACCGCGTTGCACCGACTGGACATCGTACAAAAGGTTAATAACATCGCCACACCAGCTTAGCAACGGGGCTTAGCAACGTGGTGACAACGCTTCATCAACTCCAGAGACTGCTAAGCTGAACATTCGCCTAGTGGGGCCGCGATGGATAAATGAGATAAGCCGCCCCTAAAGCCACTACATCAACACAGCCGAACACGAAGTCACATCACTGCCAACACTCCAATACACCACACATACAGAACCCACTTACCAACGGGACCCACACATTAATACAACCCACTCGCGAGAGCACCCCACTTCCACACACAAAAACACACTACACTGGGTACCACCCAACGTAAAGGGTCATAATCTCCACACATCGGTTCTTTTTCGACAGCACTCGAAGTCTTCACGTCGCCTTTTCGATCCTCGCCTATTCCATCGTCGCCGGCCGTATTTAATATTTACCACCAGTCTAATGAACCGAGTTTTTGAATTTGAATCGCACTATTAACAAGACATATGAATATAAAACTCTAAACTAAAATTGTGTAAGCCGGCCCTTTTTATTTAAAAAACAAGTGAGTGAAAAAAATGTTAAATGTCATAAAAGGAGGTGAAGTGGGCACCTACTCAAACAGCCCCTATATACCTAATATATAGGTTGACTTCGTACCGGATATATCGCGGTGACTTTGTATGTATGTGGGTTATCTCAACGAAAATGAGTTAGCGTAGTTTACTTTTAACAGTGTATCTTTGTGCATAAAAATGAGTTAGCGTAGTTTACTCTTAACAGTGTATCTTTGTGCATAAAAATGAGTTAGCGTAGTTTACTTTTAACAGTGTATCTTTGTGCATAAAATAAATAAATCCTGGCCTAGTTCCCATATAACTAATATCAGGATTTTCGAACATCCTGCTGACATTACTCTATATTATTGATTTTGTAGTAAGTGGCATATTAATAGTGATAATTCGGGTGGTGGAGCACGGTGTGGCTCGTTCCGTGGTTGTGGTTGGCCGTGGAGAAACGGACGGCGCAAATTATTTCACACAAGATAATTAATAAAAACAAACATACATACATACATTTAATACAAATATTTTATTATAAAAATTTGGAAACACACTTACCACGTCTGGATCGGTTGAGCTGTCGCAAAAGAAGAGAGTGGGAAACTTTTTACCAGTTAATGTTTGGTTGCGTTCGAATTAAAACTTCGAAGAAAAGATTGCTCTGCCTATACAGCCGCGGCAAAAGAAATTAGGCGGGGGCAGTGTCAAAATTCCGCCCGCCTTGCAGTAATACTGCAAACGCAGTTTACAATTAATTACTTAAAACTAACGTGCGACTGGCTCCTGTACTTCCTCTCCCTCATCTTCTTTGCAGATGGGGTGGTCGACAAAACGATACGCGTCTGGTACGGTCCGGGAAATGCCGCTGAGATGAATCGAGTCTTAGTCGGTCATTGCCGTGCCGCCAATTTGCATAGAAGTCACCACATTCCGAGGTCGGCGAGACGACTTGAGTCTAACTCGATCCTGGGTAGGTGGTAAATATGAGAGGCGTCGGCAGTCAGTGCACTTTATTTTACCGATATTATACGAATCCCGATATTATATATCCCAGTGTTGTATTTTGGGCGATGAGTTGTCCCACTGCCGCTGGTTGTAACCCTTGCAACATGAGCCGAGAGTAGACATCCGTTCCCAAAATTAATTCGACTGAGGCTGACTTGTAGAACTCGTTGTCTACCAGTCTTAGGTTCTGGAAGTGTTGAAATGTGTGGTCTTCCAGAGACATTACTGGCGTCGGTGGTAATGGACGACGTTGTACTAAGGCAAACCTGGTTGCAGTTCGTAATTTTATTAAGGCGGACAGTGACAACGCCATTCTTTGCTGCCAAGGTGGTGTTGCCTGCCTATCCTTGATGATGCGGCGAGCATCTGCTTGATTTCGAGCGTGTCGTCCACGCCTTCGTTTCGGATGGGGTAACCGACGGAGCGAATGGAGTTCCGCTCGGTCCGGGTAATGTCGCTGAGACGAATCGAGTCACAGTCGATCATTGCTATGCCGCCAATCCGAATAGAAGTTACCAGCATGCCGAAGTCGGCGAGACGACTCGAGTCTGGCTCGATCTTGGGCGTGTGGTATGCGGGAGAGGCATCGTTGGTCAGAGCTTTTCCTTGGATGCGTGACTAATGACGTCGGTTGACACGGTTGAGAGGGGACCAAATCGGGCGTGCCGATTGTCAATGAATTCTCTTCCATTTCCGTTGCCTCGACCTGCCGTTCCCATGTTAATTCAATGACATCCTGGTCTGGTTCTTTGGCGTCTGAGCTGATGCCATGAAGAATTGTATGGTGTGGGTTGCCGCAACGTTTACAGCGTACTCCTAAGTTCTAGGGACATCTGACGAACCTTTGGGCACCAGTGAAGAAGATGACTGTCTATGCATAGGGAGCAATTAATGGTCGTCATTTTGAATAATTTCCTAAATGAAAAGGAAGGTTATTAAAGTGTGAATGTATAAAATAAAATCAACATTGATTGGGTACAGAGACAATCTTTGTGATAGGCTGACAAATTAAGCCGCGTTGAGTTTGGATGTCCACCCCCGAACTCGTTGGTCCAACCTTGGATATATTTTGATGATGCTGCCTAATCTCCATTCATTTCGAGGTACATTTTCATCACGAACTACCACCAGGTCGTGGACTTGGACGTTCTGTTGGGAATGTTTCCATTTCTTTCGTTTCTGAAGTTCCTTTAAATATTTGGTCTTCCATCTCTGACAAAAGGGCCGACTTAGAGCCTTTAATTTTTGCCATTGGTTTACTAATGATATCTCAGTGATTTCTTGTTCTGCCAATGCATTTTGCATTATTAATTTGGTGGGATTTTGTAGCTCTTCCGTGGTCATTGGTTGCAGTTCAAATGGGTTACGCTGATTGTTGTTGTGGTGTTGCTGCTGATGTTGTTGTTATTGTTGTTGGTTAAATATAAAATTAGTAATATTTTCACTACAAAAATGATTTTGTGTTTGTTGCTGAGTTATTGCTAAATTTAGTCAGTCGCCTTTGCCATTTATCTTAGGAGGGAACGGATGTTCCGTTCAAAATCCAACCAAACACTGTACTTCACACAAATAATTATATGTGCATTTTTGATTTTGTTTATATTTTTTGTTCACTGGTATTTTTTGAGTTTTGGTGAATGTAGAATAAACGGCTGATATGTTGCAGGTAATATGCAATGAAAATTGTTTCATTCTGCTCTCTTTCGTTGTACCGTTACATTAAGAATGTGCTTGTGCATTGGGTACTGCGCAGTAAATATTTATATGTGCAAAATCAGTCTAGCTGATCTTCCTTGCAGATATTGTCGCGGATAAATCTTTTTGCGTGAAAATTTGTTTGCAAAACTATTGTAGGTGTATTAACTTGATGAATTATTTGAAATTTTAATACATTTATTTAACTTTAAGCCTAAAATGCCTCGTGCTACTAGTTTGTCAGCCAAAGAACAAGGAATAATTATAGGAATGCATGAAAGCGGTTCCAAAATATACGAGATTGCATCCAGACTAAAGCGGCATCGAAACTGTATATCAAGATTTGTTAAAAACCCCACCAATTATGGTACAGTGCGACGCAGCGGATGGAAAACCAACATTGATGATCGGTGCAAACGGATGATTCGACGGCTAGCAGTAGCGGATTCGATGAGTAGCGGTCAAATACGGTCCAAGTTAAGACTGCAAATAACAAGGAATAGAATTTTTCAAATTATTCATGAAAATAAGTTTATCAAACACACCTCCATGGTACCTAAACCAAAGCTCTTGCAAAGGTATATTATAGCACGTTTGCAGTTTGCAAATAAATACCAATTCTGGGCCGAAGAGTGGCAGAATATAGTGTTTAGTGACGAAAAAAATTCAATTTGGACGGCCCAGATCATTGCAAGAAATATTGGGAGATTCGCGTCAGGAACGATGTTCCTGCTACAAGCGAGGCTTTGGAGGCGGTACCTTGATGGTATGGGCTGCAATCTGCTTCAATGGAAAGACACCTATATGCTATATATCCACTCAAATGAATGCTAGTATGTATGTAAATCTTTTGGACAGTGATTTGATAGAATTTGCTGGTAATATTTATGGCGATAACTGGACATATCAGCAGGATAACGCTTTGGTAGAATTTTTGCAAATCCACACGGCACAGGTTACGAAGCGCTTCTTTAATGACAGGCAAATTCCATTACAATGGCCAGCATTAAGTCCGGACCTAAATCCGATCGAAGATCTCTGGGGGATCCTCTCTGCACGTGTTTTCCAAAACGGAAGGCAGTTTGAGACAGTACGTCACCTTAAATTAGCCATAGAGCAAGAATGGGCCAATATTGACATAACTATTCTACAGTCATTAGTTAATTCTATGCCAAAGCGGCTTAATTTAGTTTTAAAAATAAGGGCAAAACTATTGACTATTAAAGTAGAGATGTCTTTTAGTTGAACTCAAATGAATAAGATTTACAGGCAAAATAGAAAAATGCACATATAAAAATTTACTATAAGCATAAACTTAAATTTTGTTTTTTAGTTTAAAAAAATAAAAAATGAAATTTGTTATTTTTGTTTTTTTATATTTTATGTAATAATAAAAATAAACCTGCATACCCAGAAATATTTTGCAATTTTGTAATCTTTTCTTTTTTTGCAAAAGTTGATGCACATATAATTATTTGTAATATGATTTTTGGGTAGAGATCCGCTCCGATCAACAAGTCAACTTTTTGACTCGTATAGAAATTATTATCAGCTAAGTGGATATTGGGTAACCTTTTGACAATTGAAGGGTTTATTGATCTGGATGGAAGCAGTCCAGTCAATTTTGGCAGTACTAACGCTTCCGCTTCTAGTTTTAAACTTTTGTTTCGGGGCGAGGCAATTGTGAACAAGCATACCGATAGAACTCGTCCTGACACGGTATTATTAAATCCTGAAACTCGCGCGCTGACCTTTATGCTTGTCAGATTTAAACGTTTTTTCAGACTGTTGGTTACGAAGGTTCCTGAAGATCCCGCATCGATCAGGGTTCTGACAGTGAAGGTGATCTCGTTGTGACATATGGTTACCATGGCTGTACCTAAGAGCATGCTTCGACTGGTAGGCACATTTGAATCATTGCCCACTAGAGGCCATGAGATTTAGTGGAAATCTCAGTCAGGTCTGTGCCGATGCCGTATATCTGAGCTGTATCCTCATCATCCCGGTGAATCAGAGTGGTTCTGTTTACATTTAGAACAATTAAACATACTTTTACAATTTTTGACTTCATGAGTCCGATAAACAGTTTTGGCAGACGTGGAGTTTTCTGACAGCATTTGCCGCATTAGGCTGCATCTCTATGAATCTTTTGAAGTTTACAAAATGTTTGATTGAGATGAGCACAGTTTACATTTAATGTTGTTTGTCTTGGCGTAATGGGAATTGATGAGCTTGGATCCAGCCTTGACTGCAAGGCGGATATCCGACCTTCACCATCAGCCGACTTAATCTTCGGTTGAGTACCCAACTCGCCTTTGAGGTTTGATACTCTCTCTAGCGTTTTAACCCTTTTGGTTAGAAACTTGTCTAACTCAGGGCGATTTTGGGATCTCTGAATCGGAATCCAAAGATTATCCCAAAGCGACAGTGTAAAGTCTGACAGTCGAATAGAACATGCTGTTGAAATGTGCGGAAGCTTGAAAACAAATTTAATTGTGTGTTGACAAGCACTCGCCTATTTTCATATCTACACAACAAATTATTCCAAGCCCATGCAAACCCGTCATTCGCCAGAGGCGCTTTCGAAACGATAGCTTTGGCCTAACCTCTGGTTTTTTTATTCAGATGGAATAACTTTTCTACTGGAGATAGCCTCGGGTTATTCCCATAAATGGCGGCAAATAAATCCCTAAATGAGGGCCATTGTAAAACATCGCCATGAAATATTTCTGTATCACATGGCGGTAAGTTGATGGAATACCTCACGGGTTCTGTAGAATTTGAAGTTGGGCTCTGGTTGAACGCCTTGAAGTTATGCATGTGTTTCACACAACACACATAAGCGTGGTAACAGCATGAATATTTAAGCTTAATGTCGTCAATTCAGTTGGTGTAGAAACCACCTTTGGCAAACATGACTTGTATTCCGACCTTACCTCTGCCCACAGATATGTATCGGGGGGTTTTTAAACGATAAC
>NW_026089622.1:12296287-12370631 GCF_024586455.1 Bactrocera neohumeralis | reverse complement strand
CCAAGGCATCATTACTTACTCTATATTGTATATTACGTATTATTTTCTTTAGGGGAATAACAGTGGGGGGAGCAGAAGAGGGGCCCTCCGCCCTTAAAAAACCTTTTCAATCTTTGGAATGTTTTTGTTAAAAAATTTCGGAAAAATTTGAAAACCACGGCTCCCAAACCTTCGAAAAAAAACAGACGACCGTTCTTTTTAAATATTCATTTTTCCCGTAAAGGCTTCAAAAATATAGCTTTATTCACCCAAATTATGTTACCCTTTTTCGCCAACAACTACCCTTAATTTCTTGGAAATAAGTTTTACCCCTGTTCTTTTAAAATTAACGTTTATTTTTTTTAAAATGGATTTTTTGGGGTTTTTCATCCTTTTCAAGAATGTATTTTTAAAAATTTAAAGGGATAAGCATTTTTATCAAATTTAAAAAAAAATTTTAAATTTTTATGCCTTAAATCCTGTTAAAAAACCCCTTTTTTACAAAAGACCAAAACCATCTTATCTTTGTATGTGAATGATTGTTGCGGAATTAAAAACTCCATAGGTCCTGCAATCACCAGGCATTAATCCATTCAAATTATTTTCGAATTTTTGAAAAACCGTATTCGAAAACATCACTTCTTCAAAATAAGACAGCGTCGTCGTCTAGGACACAATAGCAACAAAATATAGGGCAAAACTTAGAACTAGTTTAATTACTTTGATTATATATAAATAATCATTGTTGTACGTAAATCCTTTTTTGATATGAATTAGCGCATTTAAGTTTTTTTAGGATTAATTTTTTTATTTGTGTAAAAAAATTTTGATATGCTATATTTAATGTTAAATATACATATCTTGAAATGGATAAAAAAAAACTAAAAAATTTATTCATTTTAAAACAAATAAACGAGTCATAATTTAATAGAAATAGGTATGTAAACTTTAATGGTCCACAGTGCATACTAGCCATGTTTTTATTTGACCAACACAAGCTTATAGCTAAATCATGGACAAATCAAAACACTTATCTTATTGCATATATTCGCTTAAAAATGAATTGGGGTGGTAATGCGGACAAGAACAATCAGCTGATATACAATTTAGTCTGAAATTTCAAATTTGTAAACGGAATATTAATATACTATACAAATATATTTATTTGAGCATATGAGGTCTAGAATACAAAAAAAGGAAAACAAGTGTTCATATTTGTTTTAATTTCAACTCAATACTCGTCCAAAAAATATGTAATTTTGGTTTGTCCTCATCTTCATTCATTCATCTGTCAAAATGAGGTTTCTCGCTTTTCCAACTTCTTTTTTTTTTTGGGAAAAACCTTACTATTCTGAATGAAAGAAAGCGATGAACTGGTAATGACTCTAGTTCAATATGCAAAATATGATAGCTTATGACTATGTTGGCTAAGTCTTCCATACAAAATAAGCTATTAGCTTAATTTGCTGGTCAAATAAAACACGCCTACTATATGTGTATGTAAACAAAAACTACTGTACACAGCTGTGTGATCTTATTTTGTATTTTTGAAGTAAAAAAATGTTCGAATGATTCATACATGAATATTGAACAAATGTAGATTTTGAAATGTAATTTTTTTTTATGAATTGTTGTGACTTTTAACACTTAGAACGATAGAAAGTAGCCTATGCCTGTTAAGAGGTTCCAAGTTACCTAATCACAAATTTTCAGTCAAATTGGTTTCAGCCGTTCTTGAGTTATAAATATTAACATAAATAACGAAATCGAGTGATTTGCAAAAAAATTCCGCCGTTAGGACCTTCTCCAGGACTAAGGAATGCGTGGGGTACTACGTCTTTCCATGCTGTGGTTCAGGCGTAATGCGCGGAAATTTTTGTATATAAGATGTACATATAAATAAATATATAATAATAACAAAAAATATTGTGAACAATTTTATTTTATACATACTCATAGTTCAAATTGGCATATGTATACTCGGCCAATACTACCCTTTGTTTTTAGGCAAGCAAGGTTTGCGTACATACATACATACATGTGTACTTAGTTACATATGTACAAAGTGCATTACTCCTTAATACGAGCTCTCATTTAGAAATAGATACAAATCTATACAAACTCTTTCGCCTTTAAGACATAAGAACACAAAATAAATTAACAAAATACACTTTGCAATTTTTAACAATTAATTAAATAAACAGTACAATCGAGAAAAATAATAAATAAATATTGTATGATTTCCGAGATTAATTAAAATGAAACACGCTATTTGAATTAATCCGATTAAAAAAATAACTGTTCTCTTATTTACAAGAGATTTTGCTTTGCAATAACGAATTTCGTTTAAATTCAATCAGTTTACACTGAGATAACTTTTTTATTTAATTCAACTTTTTCTAAATGAACGCAGATTCTAAAGAATCAAAACCTACACAACTACTAAAAGTACCAAAAATGATTTCGGACAAAAAAAGTCCACCTACAGAAGCTACATGCTCAAATACAAAACAAAACGGGAGAGACATTACATTCGGCAAATTTATTGCTGAGAGTGACAATTTAATAAGATACCGCACTCGAATTACATTTTCACCGATTCAAGGTAACTCTGAATCGGTATTGGAAATCAAAAAAGAAAATTTGGCCAATTTTTGGATAAGTTTCTAATCGGCATATAACGCAATCGGTGAATCTGACTACTCAGATCTACCAGAAAATTTTAAATACTCGGCTTACGCCACATATGAAAGCTGCTTAGACCACTTTCGAGAAAAAAGCAATGAATATTAATAAATTAAAACAAATTCAAGCAATTACCCATACTGGTAAATATGTTTCAGAAAAAATCTACTCCAGAAAAATCGTTATTATTGTCGGAACAGTTGCTCTCGTGAAAAAAATAAACCACGGGGCAACAAATAAAAGAATTACGAATTCACCCAATCAACTCGATGAACAAAAAAATAACCAAATCAAAAGGTATTCAACACGACCTCAAAAGAAGCTTCCGCAAATTACAAGTCGGTAGCAACAACAATTTTAATGAAACTTGCCCAAAGCACAATCGTTCTCATCTGAACAGAATAAATATAGGTCTTACGAACTATGAACAAGAGTTCTAAAAATTTAAATTATCGACCGCATCAATTTCGTAAAAGTAAAAAGACAATAATTTTTCCAGCTTACCCCCAAATAGCGCAAATATCAAAAGAGTCACGGATTTAGTTGCAACAACAAATTCAAAGTAACAAATCTCGAGAATGCCAGAAGAAGCACCATGCTTCTCAAAGGTATTAAAAATGCAAACACTACACAACCAAAATGAAAGTAGGGTACTATAGTACTAACCACAACAGACGTCTCAATTGAACGCCGAGGAGAGCTTTTTAAACTTAGGACCTTAATATACCAAAGATCGCCACAATCTTTCAATGCGTCGAGAGCACAAAATAGTCTACAACTGCCAACAAAACAAGCCAACTTTGAAAATTGGCGAAAGAGTAGTTCAAACTTATAATGTGTAATCTGTTACATTACCCTAACTTCCCCCAAATGAATAAAAGAATTCAAGAAGCTATAGTCTTACCACAAACCACAGATATGTTTCCAAGCTGTCATATAAATAGCAAGCATTAGAAAAAGGTTCCACACCTTAAGTTAGCAGATCCTAACTGCAACACTCCCGCTCAAATAGACATTCTATTAGGCAGCGATCTCATACCACAAATTATTCTCGAAGGTGTTGAGAAAATTACAAAAACACTTCTGTCGCAAAATACCATTTTCGGATGAGCCCTAAGTCGACTAGTTGCGGAACCAGTCACAACAATGACAACTCAAGTTGAGGAAATCTCAAACGAGTACCTCAATACACAACTGAAGAAATTTTGGGAGTTAGAAGAACTCCCCTCATATCAATCACAACCCCAGAAGATCGATATTGTGAGGATTTTTACAAAGCCACAACTACTAGATGAGACGACTACCACTGAAGCCAGAATTTCCACACTCGCCTAGGTCATTCCGGCACCTATACTATCCAACAGGTTTTAAGTGGCGAGCTAAAACCATAATACGATAGAGTCTTAGAAGAATACCTCCATTTAGACCACATGGAGGAATTCAGCCTGAGTGAAAATACTTCATTTTACTTGCCACATCATGCAGTAATAAAGCCAGACAAAAAACCACAAAGGTAAGAGTTTTCTTTAATGTATAGAAATCCTCAAGTTTGGGGAATTCCCCAACTGACATTTTATTTACGGGACCCACGCTTCTGCCAGATTTAATGCTCCTAATATTAAACTGGCGTATATACAAATATGTTTTCAATCGGAATATCGAAAAAATGGATCGACAAATAGTCGTAGGTAAAGATGATCAAGATTTTCAGCGAATTATTTTCCGAAAATCTCCCAATAGCCTACTACGCGACTTTAAATTAAAAACAGTAACCTTTGGCGTAAACTGTGCCCCATACCTAGCCATTCGTACACTCCACGAACTGGTAGAAGACACAAAGTCAGAATTTCCTCTGGCAACACAAGTGTTGAAAACACAAACATATGTAGACGACATTCTGTCTGGAAGCAACAGTATTCCACAGGCAAACGAGTCACTGGCACAAGCGCTCAATACAGCAAGGTTTCCGTTTTAAAAGATAACGGCGAACCACCCTAATAATTTAAAGAACATACCTAAAGAAATTCTATTAGACACTAATTTCTGTAAATTCGAAAAGGAAAGCACAACAAAAACTTTGGGGATACAATGGAATGCGATATCTGACCAGTTTTCATACACTAATTAGTCAATATCCGCACTATCAGCTATAACAAAGAGGTAAATTTTATACTCGGTGGCAAAACTTTTCGACCCCGCAGGATGGCTTTCGCCAATTATGATAAAAGCAAAAATTCTAATAAAATAATTGTGACTAGACGGAACTGACTGGGATGAACAAATGAAACCACTTCGTTTAGAAAAGTGGTCCCAGTTCGCGGGCAATCTGAATGATATCTCACAGATACAAATCCCACGATGGATAAATTATGCCCCAGAGCACAAAGTCGAACTACATACATGGCATATTGTGCCACCATCTACATATGTGCACACACAATCCGACGCAGCGACCACTAGTCACCTATTCGTAGCCAAAGCAGAGGTGGCTCCGCTAAAAACAATAAGTCTGCCACGACTGGAACTATGTGGTGCGCTACTACTAGCCAAACTAGTATCCATGGTGCAAACGCATCTAAATATGGCAAAATATAAATTGTATCTCTGGTCTGATTCCGAAATGTATTAGCCTGGTTACAAAAAACTCCACATGCATGGAAGGCGTATATTTCCAATCGAACGTCTCAAATCCTTGACCTAGTGGTATCAGCCACTTAGCGACACGTAGCCAGTGCTGACAATCATGCCGATCTAGGTACAAGGGGGTTCAAGCGTCTGCACCTTGCCACCACCACCCTTTGGTGGGTCCCTGATGGTTAATAGAATCTCACGATTCTTGGCCACGATCGCCAATACGCAACATAATTGCCCCCGAAGACATTGGATGATACTGACATCCTTGAGTGATTTTCATCATACCCCCGAGCACTCAGGATAATCGCTTACATGTTTAATTTCATTAAACGACTCAAAATTAGAGTGAAGGGAGAACCCGCGCTGTTACTCCTAAGGCGATACATTGACTCACCTAGACCAAGAAAAGACAAAGGTCGTTCTTATCACCTATACTCAGTCGCGCCACTTCAGCTGCGAGATGTCACTACTAAGAGATTCGAAGACGCTTGACAAAAAGAGCTCACTCTCAGTACTAATTCCATTTCGAAAGGTCTGCTTCGTGCTAATGGTCGGCTTTCTAACTCAAGCCTGACATATAACGAACGCCATCCTCTAATAATACCAGAGAAGTCTCGACTCACAGTATATACAACTTCTAATGTTCCACGCGGAACATCGCCTAATGCAACCGCCAAGAGTTCTATATTCCTTGACTTAAGCCTCAAATAAAAAGTGCATTTTCATGTGTAAGATCTGCACTATGCACAAACAGAAAATGAGGACGCAGATTATGGCAGCACTTCCACCGGAACGCTGCAACTTTGCTCTGCCTTTTACTACCACAGGCGTAAATTTTGCTGGGCCTTTTCAGATAAAGGCATCCATGCTAAGGTCTCCCACTCTAATTAAAGGCTAGATGGCTGTCTTTGTCTGTTTTACGAAAACAGCAGTACACCTCGATCTATGTAAAACTTGTGGTGTAAAAAGCTTCAAGTCCCACGTAAAAAAGGTAGTTGGAAACTACAAATTTAATTACGAAGAATTCACAACACTTTTAATTCGCATTGAAGCCGTTCTCAATTCACGATCATTAACAACACTCTCGCAAGATCCTTCAGATCTCACAGCCTTCACTCCAGGGCACTTTCTCAAAGGAGCACCCATTCTGACCGCACATGAGCCAGGCGTGGAGTCGCTATCCTTATTAAATCTATGGGAGGGAATTAAAATTCTCCATCATACTTTCAGCCGCAGATGGAAAGAAGACTATTTAAAGGACATCCACAAGAGGTATCTATGGAAAACATCAGAAAAACCGCTAAAGCTTGGAGATTTTGTACTTATTAACGTCGATTGTCTCCCACCTACCGTGTGGCGACTTGGCCACGACATAGACAAGCTCCATTATGGCGCAGACGGTCACATCCGGGAAATTGTTCTCCGTACTCAAAGCGGGAATACTAGCCAGACCGCTTGTTAAATTATGCTTTCTACCAACCGCGGATAATAGCGAAAATCCGATACTAAACAATCCGAACTTAATACCGAAACATAAATGAAAACTAATTCTAATAAATCAATAAAACAATAAAATTATAGAAATGGTCGGTCGATACGACGACTCAGTATTGCCAACTTGGCACAATCGCCCATTTTATTGTTATACTACCATGTATATTCAAATTCCATTTTTCAGTGATCAAAATGGACGTGGACATGCCTACCATACCAACACTAACTGTTCGGTCGGCTACCAACGTGTCACGTACTGGGCCTATTCCAAAGCTCCGCCCAATTTACCGCGTCGTATCCGATGCTCTCTATGTCACCGGAAACACCGGCTACAGCACTGTGGACAAGGCCAGCGGGTGGCCCAACTGTCTGTAGCATACACATGTGACGCAGAAGTGTAATTCCGGTGACTTATGGCACATGTGTGGCAGACCACATCACACGCTGCTGCACCGGACCCCGCGACTCGATGTAAATCGGCCAGCTGCCCCAAGCACAAATAGACGAAGGCAAACAAACCGGGCGGTACGAGGTCGGACCACTGCAGCCCATCCTGATCCCCATCAATGGCGTCCGCACCGCGTTGCACCGACTGGACATCGTACAAAAGGTTAATAACATCGCCACACCAGCTTAGCAACGGGGCTTAGCAACGTGGTGACAACGCTTCATCAACTCCAGAGACTGCTAAGCTGAACATTCGCCTAGTGGGGCCGCGATGGATAAATGAGATAAGCCGCCCCTAAAGCCACTACATCAACACAGCCGAACACGAAGTCACATCACTGCCAACACTCCAATACACCACACATACAGAACCCACTTACCAACGGGACCCACACATTAATACAACCCACTCGCGAGAGCACCCACTTCCACACACAAACACACACACACTGGGTACCACCCAACGTAAAGGGTCATAATCTCCACACATCGGTTCTTTTTCGACAGCACTCGAAGTCTTCACGTCGCCTTTTCGATCCTCGCCTATTCCATCGTCGCCGGCCGTATTTAATATTTACCACCAGTCTAATGAACCGAGTTTTGAATTTGAATCGCACTATTAACAAGACATATGAATATAAAACTCTAAACTAAAATTGTGTAAGCCGGCCCTTTTTATTTAAAAAACAAGTGAGTGAAAAAAATGTTAAATGTCATAAAAGGAGGTGAAGTGGGCACCTACTCAAACAGCCCCTATATACCTAATATATAGGGTGACTTCGTACCGGATATATCGCGGTGACTTTGTATGTATGTGGGTTATCTCAACGAAAATGAGTTAGCGTAGTTTACTTTTAACAGTGTATCTTTGTGCATAAAAATGAGTTAGCGTAGTTTACTCTTAACAGTGTATCTTTGTGCATAAAAATGAGTTAGCGTAGTTTACTTTTAACAGTGTATCTTTGTGCATAAAATAAATAAATCCTGGCCTAGTTCCCATATAACTAATATCAGGATTTTCGAACATCCTGCTGACATTACTCTATATTATTGATTTTGTAGTAAGTGGCATATTAATAGTGATAATTCGGGTGGTGGAGCACGGTGTGGCTCGTTCCGTGGTTGTGGTTGGCCGTGGAGAAACGGACGGCGCAAATTATTTCACACAAGATAATTAATAAAAACAAACATACATACATACATTTAATACAAATATTTTATTATAAAAATTTGGAAACACACTTACCACGTCTGGATCGGTTGAGCTGTCGCAAAGAAGAGAGTGGGAAACTTTTTTACCAGTTAATGTTTGGTTGCGTTCGAATTAAAACTTCGAAGAAAAGATTGCTCTGCCTATACAGCCGCGGCAAAAGAAATTAGGCGGGGGCAGTGTCAAAATTCCGCCCGCCTTGCAGTAATACTGCAAACGCAGTTTACAATTAATTACTTAAAACTAACGTGCGACTGGCTCCTGTACTTCCTCTCCCTCATCTTCTTTGCAGATGGGGTGGTCGACAAAACGATACGCGTCTGGTACGGTCCGGGAAATGCCGCTGAGATGAATCGAGTCTTAGTCGGTCATTGCCGTGCCGCCAATTTGCATAGAAGTCACCACATTCCGAGGTCGGCGAGACGACTTGAGTCTAACTCGATCCTGGGTAGGTGGTAAATATGAGAGGCGTCGGCAGTCAGTGCACTTTATTTTACCGATATTATACGAATCCCGATATTATATATCCCAGTGTTGTATTTTGGGCGATGAGTTGTCCCACTGCCGCTGGTTGTAACCCTTGCAACATGAGCCGAGAGTAGACATCCGTTCCCAAAATTAATTCGACTGAGGCTGACTTGTAGAACTCGTTGTCTACCAGTCTTAGGTTCTGGAAGTGTTGAAATGTGTGGTCTTCCAGAGACATTACTGGCGTCGGTGGTAATGGACGACGTTGTACTAAGGCAAACCTGGTTGCAGTTCGTAATTTTATTAAGGCGGACAGTGACAACGCCATTCTTTGCTGCCAAGGTGGTGTTGCCTGCCTATCCTTGATGATGCGGCGAGCATCTGCTTGATTTCGAGCGTGTCGTCCACGCCTTCGTTTCGGATGGGGTAACCGACGGAGCGAATGGAGTTCCGCTCGGTCCGGGTAATGTCGCTGAGACGAATCGAGTCACAGTCGATCATTGCTATGCCGCCAATCCGAATAGAAGTTACCAGCATGCCGAAGTCGGCGAGACGACTCGAGTCTGGCTCGATCTTGGGCGTGTGGTATGCGGGAGAGGCATCGTTGGTCAGAGCTTTTCCTTGGATGCGTGACTAATGACGTCGGTTGACACGGTTGAGAGGGGACCAAATCGGGCGTGCCGATTGTCAATGAATTCTCTTCCATTTCCGTTGCCTCGACCTGCCGTTCCCATGTTAATTCAATGACATCCTGGTCTGGTTCTTTGGCGTCTGAGCTGATGCCATGAAGAATTGTATGGTGTGGGTTGCCGCAACGTTTACAGCGTACTCCTAAGTTCTAGGGACATCTGACGAACCTTTGGGCACCAGTGAAGAAGATGACTGTCTATGCATAGGGAGCAATTAATGGTCGTCATTTTGAATAATTTCCTAAATGAAAAGGAAGGTTATTAAAGTGTGAATGTATAAAATAAAATCAACATTGATTGGGTACAGAGACAATCTTTGTGATAGGCTGACAAATTAAGCCGCGTTGAGTTTGGATGTCCACCCCCCGAACTCGTTGGTCCAACCTTGGATATATTTTGATGATGCTGCCTAATCTCCATTCATTTCGAGGTACATTTTCATCACGAACTACCACCAGGTCGTGGACTTGGACGTTCTGTTGGGAATGTTTCCATTTCTTTCGTTTCTGAAGTTCCTTTAAATATTTGGTCTTCCATCTCTGACAAAAGGGCCGACTTAGAGCCTTTAATTTTTGCCATTGGTTTACTAATGATATCTCAGTGATCTCAGTGATTTCTTGTTCTGCCAATGCATTTTGCATTATTAATTTGGTGGGATTTTGTAGCTCTTCCGTGGTCATTGGTTGCAGTTCAAATGGGTTACGCTGATTGTTGTTGTGGTGTTGCTGCTGATGTTGTTGTTATTGTTGTTGGTTAAATATAAAATTAGTAATATTTTCACTACAAAAATGATTTTGTGTTTGTTGCTGAGTTATTGCTAAATTTAGTCAGTCGCCTTTGCCATTTATCTTAGGAGGGAACGGATGTTCCGTTCAAAATCCAACCAAACACTGTACTTCACACAAATAATTATATGTGCATTTTTGATTTTGTTTATATTTTTTGTTCACTGGTATTTTTTGAGTTTTGGTGAATGTAGAATAAACGGCTGATATGTTGCAGGTAATATGCAATGAAAATTGTTTCATTCTGCTCTCTTTCGTTGTACCGTTACATTAAGAATGTGCTTGTGCATTGGGTACTGCGCAGTAAATATTTATATGTGCAAAATCAGTCTAGCTGATCTTCCTTGCAGATATTGTCGCGGATAAATCTTTTTGCGTGAAAATTTGTTTGCAAAACTATTGTAGGTGTATTAACTTGATGAATTATTTGAAATTTTAATACATTTATTTAGCTTTAAGCCTAAAATGCCTCGTGCTACTAGTTTGTCAGCCAAAGAACGAGGAATAATTATAGGAATGCATGAAAGCGGTTCCAAAATATACGAGATTGCATCCAGACTAAAGCGGCATCGAAACTGTATATCAAGATTTGTTAAAAACCCCACCAATTATGGTACAGTGCGACGCAGCGGATGGAAAACCAACATTGATGATCGGTGCAAACGGATGATTCGACGGCTAGCAGTAGCGGATTCGATGAGTAGCGGTCAAATACGGTCCAAGTTAAGACTGCAAATAACAAGGAATAGAATTTTTCAAATTATTCATTAAAATAAGTTTATCAAACACACCTCCATGGTACCTAAGCCAAAGCTCTTGCAAAGGTATATTATAGCACGTTTGCAGTTTGCAAATAAATACCAATTCTGGGCGGAAGAGTGGCAGAATATAGTGTTTAGTGACGAAAAAAAATTCAATTTGGACGGCCCAAATCATTGCAAGAAATATTCGGGAGATTCGCGTCAGGAACGATGTTCCTGCTACAAGCGAGGCTTTGGAGGCGGTACCTTGATGGTATGGGCTGCAATCTGCTTCAATGGAAAGACACCTATATGCTATATATCCACTCAAATGAATGCTAGTATGTATGTAAATCTTTTGGACAGTGATTTGATAGAATTTTCTGGTAATATTTATGGCGATAACTGGACATATCAGCAGGATAACGCTTTAATCCACACGGCACAGGTTACGAAGCGCTTCTTTAATGACAGGCAAATTCCCGTATTACAATGGCCAGCATTAAGTCCGGACCTAAATCCGATCGAAGATCTCTGGGGGATCCTCTCTGCACGTGTTTTCCAAAACGGAAGGCAGTTTGAGACAGTACGTCACCTTAAATTAGCCATAGAGCAAGAATGGGCCAATATTGACTTAACTATTCTACAGTCATTAGTTAATTCTATGCCAAAGCGGCTTAATTTAGTTTAAAAAATAAGGGCAAAACTATTGACTATTAAAGTACAGACGTCTTTTAGTTGAACTCAAATGAATAAGATTTACAGGCAAATATAGAAAAATGCACATATAAATATTTACTATAAGCATAAACTTAAATTTTGTTTTTTAGTTTAAAAAAATATTTGAATTTGTTATTTTTTGTTTTTTTATATCTTATGTAATAATAAAAATAAACCTGCATACCCAGAAATATTTTGCAATTTTGGAATCTTTTCTTTTTTTGCAAAAAGTTGATGCACATATAATTATTTGTATGTGGTACGTTGTGCAATGAAGGAACCGAAGATCTTCGATTTTACCCCATTTAATATGATTTTTGGGTAGAGATCCGCTCCGATCAACAAGTCAACTTTTTGACTCGTATAGAAATTTTTATCCGCTAAGGGGATATTGGGTAACCTTTTTACTATTGAAGAGTTGATTGATCTGGATGGAAGCAGTCCAGTCAATTTTGGCAGTACTAACGCTTCCGCTTCTAGTTTTAAACTTTTGTTTCGGGGCGAGGCAATTGTGAACAAGCATACCGATAGAACTCGTCCTGACACGGTATTATTAAATCCTGAAACTCGCGCGCTGACCTTTATGCTTGTCAGATTTAAACGTTTTTTCAGACTGTTGGTTACGAAGGTTCCTGAAGATCCCGCATCGATCAGGGTTCTGACAGTGAAGGTGATCTCGTTGTGACATATGGTTACCATGGCTGTACCTAAGAGCATGCTTCGACTGGTAGGCACATTTGAATCATTGGCCTTAATAGAGGCCACATGAGATTTAGTGGAAATCTCAGTCAGGTCTGTGCTGCCGTATATCTGAGCTGTATCCTCACTCTCATCCCGGTGAATCATAGAGTGATGTCTCTGTTTACATTTAGAACAATTAAACATACTTTTACAATTTTTGACTTCATGTGAGTCCGATAAACAGTTTAGGCAGACGTGGAGTTTTCTGACAGCATTTGGCCGTGCATTAGGCTGCATCTCTATGAATCTTTGACAAGTTTACAAAATGTTTGATTGAGATGAGCACAGTTTACATTTAATGTTGTTTGTCTTGGCGTAATGGGAATTGATGAGCTTGGATCCAGCCCTTGACTGCAAGGCGGATATCCGACCTTCACCATCAGCCGACTTAATCTTCGGTTGAGTACCCAACTCGCCTTTGAGGTTTGATACTCTCTCTAGCGTTTTAACCCTTTTGGTTAGAAACTTGTCTAACTCAAGCGATTTTGGGATCTCTGAATCGGAATCCAAAGATTGCCCCAAAGCGACAGTGTAAAGTCTGACAGTCGAATAGAACATGCTGTTGAAATGTGCGGAAGCTTGAAAAATAAATTTAATTGTGTGTTGACAAGCACTCGCCTATTTTCATATCTACACAACAAATTATTCCAAGCCAATGCAAATCCGTCATTCGCCAGAGGCGCTTTCGAAACGATAGCTTTGGCCTCACCTCTGGTTTTTTTATTCAGATGGAATAACTTTTCTACTGGAGATAGCCTCGGGTTATTCCCATAAATGGCGGCAAATAAATCCCTAAATGAGGGCCATTGTAAAACATCGCCATGAAATATTTCTGTATCACATGGCGGTAAGTTGATGGAATACCTCACGGGTTCTGTAGAATTTGAAGTTGGGCTCTGGTTGAACGCCTTGAAGTTATGCATGTGTTTCACACAACACACATAAGCGTGGTAACAGCATGAATATTTAAGCTTAATGTCGTCAATTCAGTTGGTGTAGAAACCACCTTTGGCAAACATGACTTGTATTCCGACCTTACCTCTGCCCACAGATATGTATTTCAGTTCAGCTTGTTTGAAACCAGAGAGTAGGCACTTTGGTTGTAAATTAATCAATTTATTAAAGCAAGTAAATACCTTTCGTGCAAATTTATTTGGAAAGTGCTTGCTCGTCCCAATACACTTACACGCCTAGTCTTCGACTATGTACACAAACAAAGATTGATTTGAACTTGGTTAATTTATTTAAATCAAAATACATATAAAAGTTTACAAACACTTATTTGATCTAATGCAAATTCACCACTGTTCTGTTGCTGTCCTTCTGGGATAGCTGCTGCGCTTGCTTTGCCTTTGTTGATGTTGCTCACTTCACATATTTTATTTGTTTGTTTCTTTTTTATACTCTCGCAAAAAAGTTGCTAAGGAGAATATTATAGTTTTGTTCACATAACGGTTGTTGTCCTAAAACTAAAAGAGTCAGATATAGGGTTATATATACCAAAGTGATCAGGGTGACGAGTAGAGTTGAAATCCGGATGTCTGTCTGTCCGTCCGTCCGTGCAAGCTGCAACTTGAGATATCATGATGAAACTTGGCACACGTATTTCTTGGCTCCATAAGAAGGTTAAGTTCGAAGATGGGCAAAATCGGTCCACCGCCACGCCCACAAAATGGCGAAAACCGAAAACTTATAAAGTGTCATAACTAAGCCATAAATAAAGATATTAAAGTGAAATTTGGCACAAAGGATCGCATTAGCCAGGCGCATATTTGGACGTAATTTTTTTGGAAAAGTGGGCGTGGCCCCGCCCCCTACTAAGTTTTTTGTACATATCTCGGAAACTACTATAGCTGTGTCAACCAAACTCTATAGAGTCGTTTCCTTCAGGCATTTCCATATACATTTCAAAAGTGGAAGAAATCGGATAATAACCACGCCCACCTCCCATACAAAGGTTATGTTGAAAATCACTAAAAGTGCGTTAACCGACTAACAAAAAACGTCAGAAACACTAAATTTTACGGAAGAAATGGCGGAAGGAAGCTGCACTCAAGCTTTTTTTAAAAATTGAAAATGAGAGTGGCGTCGCCCACTTATGGACCAAAAACCATATCTCAGGAACTACTTCATCGATTTCAATGAAATTCGGTACATAATATTTTCTTAACACCCTGATGACATGTACGAAATATGGGTGAAATCGGTTAACAACTACGCTTTCTCCCAAAATAACGCTGTTTTGAATTCCATCTGATGCCTTCTCTGTATAATATATTCATTAGGAACCAATGATGATAGCGGAATAAAACTTTACACAAATACGGTATTTGAAAAATATGTAAATGACGGATAATGACATCTCGATTATCACTTTATCTTGCGAAAGTATAAAATGTTCGGTGACACCCGAACTTAGCCCTTTCTTGCTATTTTTTTGTTTTTTTTTGCACTCTCGTAACTGCAACTGCGTTATTGCTGCTTGCCTTCATTGCTATTCGAACAATATATGGAAAGGCAGAGCTGGACGACTAGACTCAAATTAACCACAAAGAAATCGAGAGAGATTTGTTGACGTTCCAGACGATGTTTGTGCGTCTCAGAAATTTATACTTAGAATAACAGTTTGCTTTATTGTAATATATGAAGTGAAATGATCAGTGCAATTGCGAGGTGTATTTATTGTTGTACTTAAATGAAGTACAATACAATAAAACAAGTTTGGTGTCTACTACACACAGCACACTTGGTTTTGTACCTATCTTATGCACGAATTGACCAATTTATTTCCTTATAGCTTGCAGACCCCAAGTCCAAAATATGTTTGGCTGTAACCTTGCTTGTTGCTAAGTCATCAAATTAGTGCACTTTCACTTTAATGATAATTCGAGTGGTTGAACAAGGTGTGGCTCGTTCCGTGGTGTTGGTTGGCCGTGAAGAAGTGGATGGCGCACGTGATTCCACACAAGACAATCAATAAAGAACAGAATGTTTCTTTTCTCATATATGTATATTAAAATAAGTTGTGTTTTTGTCTGTTCGCTATAGCTAATTAAACCTTGCATGATATGAAAAATGACCTGAACTACTCTGAAGATAATCCAATGAGGACGGTTTACAAAAAAAAAAAATGAAGAAAATGTTCATTTTTAACCGACATACGAGCTTAAAATCAAAACAAGTCATTACTTATTTATAACAGAGATTATTAAATTTAAACAGAGAATGTAATTTAAAATCTAGCTAAGCTGGAACACACTAAAAAGCGCAACTTATAGTGTGAATACTCATAATAACAAAAACAATATTTCTTTTTGGATGCGCCAGGGCACTGGCAAAAACTTTCCTGCAAATTTAATACTTGTTAAAATAACACAATCAGGGAAGATAGCGATAGCAGTTGCTTCGTCAGGAATTTCTGCAATCAATATGTTCTATCCGCAAAAATGGGCCTCTTGATTACCTATTGCAAGACCCCTCATTGACTATGAGGGATAAATACACCAAATTTACGGACGAATATGAGGGCTCATCCTCATGGAACGACTGACGGTGATTTTCCTCAGCAACGGCTTAAACTTTGGGAAGGATTTTTTCCCACTCCAAACTTAAGGAGTAATTGTAATATTCTTATGGATGAGTTCTAGGCCAAATAGTCCATAGTTTAGAAATTTTAATAGATGCAGTATACCTTGACATCGAGAATTTGCACGAAAAGGAATTTCATTGATTGTGTTCTAGGGCAATAGTGTCACCCAGGAATGATAGTGTCAACGAAATAAACGATTTAATTATTCAAAAAGTTTCCGGCATAAAATAGAAATCGATAGACAGTCCGTTATCCACATGAGTTTTGAAATTCATGAAACCCTTGAGGACTGCCTCCACATGAATTGGCTTTAAAAAAAATGGAATTGTCATTCTCCTTTTGAGCAATTTAAGTCTTCCAAGCATGTGCAACGGGACGAGGATGCTTATTATGGAACTGAACGACAATTTAATCAAAAGCATATAGATAGATAGATAGATAGGATTATTGAGGTTCTGCACCGCGACCTAGGGTCTATTGTGCCCTCTCCTGTATCACATGACCTCCCAAAGCCCCAGCAGTCTGAAAAATTCCAGTAGTTTGCCGGGCGCTAGTGTGGTGATGTGATCCCTGCTGATAAAGATGGAATCCAGGGCCTTAAGCCTTTTTCCACAGATTGCTGTGCAATCTAGGATAAGGTGTGCTGGTGTTTCCTGTTCCAGGTCGCAGAACCGGCAATTAGCACAGGAGATCATGCCCATGTTGGACAGGTGCTTCCTGAGCTTGCAGTGCCCTGTGTAGACTGCGACGAGGATTCGGAATTTCTCACGGGGGAGGTTAATTAATTCCTTAAACCTGGAGAGGTTATATCCTCCTAGGAGCAGCTTGGCGTGGCGCATACTTGCTGCCTGCCGCCAGTGCCGCTCCCTATCCTCTCTCTCCTCCGTGCGGAGCAGCTCCTTAAGAGTGTGGGGTCCTACTGCTACGGACGGCTCTGGTCCCCACATCTTGGACGCTGCCGCCGTGCGGGCCAGCTCGTCTGCCTTCTCGTTTCCTTCTACTCCCTTATGCCCTGGTACCCAAATTAGGTGCACCCGGTTGCACAGGGACAGGCGGTTTAGCCTTCCTATGCATTCTTCTACTAAAAGCGATTTGGTCTCGTACGATGAGATCGCTTTTAGTGCCGCTTGACTATCGCTGAGAATAGCTATGCGCTGGTTGCGATAGTTGCGGCTGAGGTTGATTTCAGCGCATTGACTGATGGCAAGAACTTCAGCCTGGAAAATGCTTGGGAAGCAGCCCATAGGTATGGATAGCTTGGTTCGCGGACCCGCAATACCTGCCCCAATGCCTTCCGGTGTTTTCGAGCCATCTGTGTACCACTGAATGGTACTGTCTTCCAGCAGTCTTTCCAGCGTGGAATCGTTCCACTCCTTCTTACTGCCTAGAGTTACTTTGAAATGCTTTTTGAAGTTTACTTTCTTTGTTGTGCCGTCTCTTGGGAGGAGGGCCAGCGGTGTGCTCTCCGCTAGAGCGTCCATCTGCCTGGAGGACATTATCTTCCCTCTCCCGCAGCCTTCTGCTGACATTAGCAGCATGGTGTGCTTTGCTGCTAGCTTGATCACCTTATGCAGCGGTGTGAGCTCTAATAAGACCTCCAGTGCCACTGTGGGGCATGTGCGCATTGCCCCTGAAGCACAGACACATGCAAGTCTTTGCAGCTTTGACAGTCTCTGAATCACAGAGGACTGTGCTGCTTTGGTGGCCCAGGCAACCGCTCCATAGGTGACGATGGGCCTTACTATCATGGTATACAGCCATCTCATGATGTTTGGCTTGCATCCCCATGATCTGCCGGCTAGGCGTCTGCAAATCATAAGTGCTCTTGTTGCTTTGGACAGCGTTAAGTCCAAATGCCTGCTCCATTTTAGTGTTGAGTCTAGGGTGACGCCAAGGAATTTGACCTCCCTAGACATTTCCACCTCTGCGCCTCCAATTGTTAGGGTCCTCAGGCCCGGAAGAGATCTCCGCCTAGTGAATGGGATCACGGTGGTTTTTGCTGGGTTGATGTTTAACCCTACCGTGTTACACCATTCCTTCGCCAATTTTAAGCCCCTTTGAACAATGTCACAGAGAGTGTTCTCAAATCTTCCTCTCGCCATTATGACAATGTCGTCCGCGTACCCTTGACAGCGGATTCCATTGCTGGTGAGCAGCTCGAGTAGTTCGTCTACTATCAGGCTCCAAAGCAGAGGGGACAGTACTCCACCCTGTGGGCAGCCCCTCGTGGTGCCAAGACGAATTTTACTTCCTCCAACTGTTGTTTCTGCAACCCTAGTGCGCAGAAGGGCTTCCGTCCATCTGCGTATAGAGGGATTTACGTTCCTTCTCTCGAGTGCCTTGATGACGCTGGTGTGAGACGCGTTATCAAAGGCCCCTTCGATATCAAGGAAGGCGCAGATCGCAACCTCGCCATTATCCAGCGAATCCTGTAGCTCAGACGCGAGTTGGTACAGAGCGGTATTTGTAGATCTACCTGCCCTGTACGCGTGTTGTCCGGCATGTAGGGGTGCAATCTTCAGCGCTTCCGATCTAATATGGTTGTCTATTACTTTTTCCATCCCCTTCAGCATAAGGGACGTGAGACTAATAGGCCGGAACGATTTGGCTAACGAATAGTCTCTCCTCCCTATCTTGGGGATGAAAATCACTTTTGCTATTCTCCACGGTTCGGGGATATACGACATCGCCAGGCTGTCTCTCATCAGCCCCAGCAGGTGCGGTAGGAGGATATCCATACCTTGCTGCAATAGGGCCGGGAAGACGCCGTCCACTCCCGGTGATTTGTAGCTCGAGAAGGAGGCCAGTGCCCATCTGACTGAGTCAGCAGTGAACAGAGTCCTTGCCGTCAGCCAGTCTGAGCGATCCGGCCTGTGTGTGACCAAGGTTGGGGTTAGGTCAGCTTGAGCCGTCTCCGGGAAGTGCGTTTGTAGGAGCGTTTCTGCCCTCTGCTCCGCGCTTGTCGTATATGTCCCGTCCTGTCTCTTTAGGGATAATACTGTGTCCGTCCTACCCTTCGACAACGCCTTGTGCAGTCGAGCTGCCTCCGGGGTCGAGGAGACGCTATCACAGAATTTCCTGAAACTGTTTGACTTGGCAAGCCTAATCTCCTTGTTGTAGGCTGTTAGGTGCCATTTGTAGTCCTCCCAACTGCCTGTGCGCTTGGCTTTGTTGAACAACCTACGCACCTTCAGTCTGAGGGCTGAGAGTTTACTGGACCACCATGGGCAGCCTTGTTTGCTGGTGGTCGCTTTCAGTGGACAGGCACGATGATAGGCGTCCACAATGGACTGGGTTATGGCACTCAGTCTGCTCTCCAGTCCATCTGTGGTGGACCTAACATCCGCCTGCTCCACTACACTTATGCTTCTACTTAGGGTCTCTTTGAAAGTGCCCCAATTTGTATTTCTGGGGGTACGAGTTGGAGGTCGGTCCCCGACTACCACCCTCAGAGCAAAACGAATGATTCTGTGATCTGACAGTGAGGGCTCTTTTGATACCCTCCACTGCGAGATCAACCCGATCATGTTGTCATTGCTTAGGGTAATGTCTAGGACTTCCCTGCGGACACTTGTTACGAAGGTTGGCTCGCAGCCCACATTCTCTATGTTAATATTATTACTAAGTATAAATTCAAGCAGTGACTCACCCCTCATGTTGCAGTTCGTGCTACCCCATTCCGTGTGATGAGCATTTGCGTCACAACCTATGGTCAGGGGGAGATTGTTGGATTTACAATACTCCACCAGACCAAGTATCGATGGGGGGGGTGCTGTGGCTGATTCTCCCGGAAAGTATGCGGATGCAAGGACGAAGTCCGATCCTTCCTTGTCCTTCACTTGCACCGCCACCAGGTCTTGCGTTAGAAACTCTGAAATACAGAAAAAGTCTATATCGGCTCTAACGACTACACAAGATCGGGGTCTCTCGCTAGAGAGATCCCAGATTACCTTGCTCCTTCTCATGTTGAGGCCTCTTACCTCTCCTTTGAACACCCAAGGTTCCTGGATTAGAAGGATGCCCAGGTTATCCGAGATGAACCTCTTCACGATGACTGCCGAGGCTGCCGATGCGTGATGTAGGTTCACCTGGGCCACTTCTATGCCGGTGCTGGAGCCTACAGAATCGGTTCTAAGAGAGACAGGTCCCCGTCTTCGTCCCCTTCATCGACCTGCATCTCCAACCCTTCCAGAAGCTCCTGGGTGGATGGCATCTTTTCTTCTTGCCCGTTGCTCTCGTCTGCATCCGCGGCGGTGGTCGCAGCCTGCCCAGCCGAGATGAGTCCGCTGGGGGATTCGCTATCCTCCCCCGAAACCACAGATGCAGTCGCCTCCTGCTCCTGGGTGAATGACATCTTTCCTTCCTGCCCGTTGCTCTCATCTGCATCCGCGGCGGCGGTCGCAACCTGCCCAGCCGAGATGGGTTCGCTGGGGGATTCGCTGTCCTTACCCGAAGCCACAGCTGCAGTCGCCTCATGCGCCGCTGGGCGGGCTACGGGAGGAGCTGGTGCTACGTTCATCCCCGTCTTGGCCTCTTGGCTCGTGGACGCAGCCTTGGGCCTCCATGGCCGCATCATAATCTTGCCGAAGCGGAAATTCAGTTTGAATCCCTTCAGCCTTATAAACTTGTAGGACTCGTCGTCCATCGTGATGTTGAGGTTCCACCCGGAACCCACAACACTGCTTGCTACGACTTTCCACGCCGAGGTACTTAAACCTTCGTTCTGGTTCCTCACCAGACTAAGCACGAAGTCGTAGCTATCCTCTGCACTTCTCGGAAAGAACGCTACCATGCTGTGTGTTCGCGGTATTTCCTCCCCTCTCTTTACACACAGGGCCGGGCCCTTCCAACCCTCGAGCCTTGGCGTGATCTCCTTCAGCCAGGTGGCCGACTTCTCTTCCTGGCAGTCGACCAGCAGCATGCCGCCCTTAAAGAATATGCCGTTAAAGGCACCGGTGAACTTATTGCCTATGGATAGGGCCTTTACCAGGCAGTTCTGTAGGGCTGTAAGTTGCTCAGACTCTAGGGCCTCTGCCGGGTAATTGCGGGGCACCACTGCCATACGGATGCTACTTACAGCCTCCGAGTATTTGCGGCTTTCGGTACTTATAGGCTGCTGGTTGGGGTAGGAGCGCCTACCACTGGCCTCTTGTGGTTTATCTTCCCGTATTCTCTTGGGCTTAGGTGGCACCTGAGGCGTTATTTGGCCACCCTTCCTCTTCTCCGATCGACTAGGTGCCTCCTGGGTCGCCGGCCTTGCTGCGCTCTGTCCCTCCGACGAGGCTGCTTTAGCACGACGACGCCTTCGGTTCCTGCGTTTTGTCGCGGCCGATCCACCGTTGGTACCTGCGTGTCGTACATTGTTAGGAGAGGGGTCTTTCCCACTGCTCCTACCCAGAGCCCGCCTTTCGGCTGACTCCGGGGTCATGCCGTCCTCAAGGAATCTTAGGTACCACTTAAGAGTGGCTCCACTCATTCCCAATCTACGTGGGTCGTCATGACCTCCTGGCTGTCCTGGCTCCGGGGTACATGGAATGTTCCCTCGTTGCCGTCTTCTTTTACGTTCACCCCTTGATTCCACTTTCGTGAAACCACCCTCCTCTCCGCAGTCGATCCTGCTCGAGGGGGTTGCGGGGGTAGCGGGGGTAGCGTTTGCGCGAATTGCGGTTGACGCGCTGCGTTGAGTGCCGCTGCAAGAGGGCACATCGTCGTCGTCGTCACGAGCGTGCTCTTCAAAGAGTGCACGTTCTTCCGGCGACAGGGCGTCCAAGAAGCTAAACTTACGCTTAGCCCCTGGGCCACTCTTGCCTGCGGTACTATTGCTGCTGCTGTCCTTGTTCACCGTTTTGATTGTCGTTGCTTTGGTCGTTGCCGTTGTTGTTGTTTGTTGTTGTTGTTTTTGTGGTTGTTGTTGTTGTTGTTCTTTCATCTTGTTCGTACGACCGTTCGGATCGTGTTGTAAGCCTCCCGGTCTAGTCTTAAGGAAGGGGAGTCTAAAAGTCCACTGCGCCAGAGCCCCTTGACGCAGTAAGGCCACCGTTACTTCCCAAGGCGGCCCGGTGTTGGGAAGGCTCCGTACGAATACAGCCGAATTTACCTCCTGGCTGCAAATCATCCAATGGGCACGGGTCGCATAACACCCTGGATTAGGAGGTGGTAGCTCTTGGTCACCGTGCACATGCAGCCTCCGACAGCCACCGGGGGCGATGCTCTGCAGCAACATCTCCGGTAGCTGAGAGATGCTGTGCTGTGCTGCGGTTTAAGCCCCTGCACCACGACAAGGTGCCTACCATTCGCAGGGGGATTCCGATGTTCCCAAGTTATCTTCCAATCCCATTTAAACGGCTTAAATTTCCAGTGAAAACATCTTTCACTCTAACTTCACACAAGACCCAAGGCCAAACTTTCGAATTGTTAGGGATTGACCTACGAAAAGAATGTTTTACTCATGGCCAACTGTATGTTGGTCTATCGCAAGTCGGAGGTCTTGAAAATCAATTTATATAGCTGCTATTAAACAAATTAACATCAAATATCGTTTACAGGATAGCTCTGACTAAATAAATTATTTTTCGGGAGCAGAGAAAGTAAAATCCTTTTTACAAAAAAAAAATAATAATAAAAATATAAAAAAATATACTCTAATGTTAATGACCCCACGCAAAAACGAGAAAGTATGTGTGGGAGAGTGTGTAGAAAATTATAACTTTTGAAATGAATGTTTAATGCCCGTGTGAAGCCGGGGCGGGCTGATGGTAATATATATAACTTTATTATAAACAAGTAAGGAAGGGCTAAGTTCGGGTGTCACCGAACACTTTATACTCTCGCATGATAAAGTAATAATCGAGATTTCATTATCCGTCATTTACATATTTTTCAAATACCGTATTTGTGTAAAGTTTTATTCCGCTATCATCATTGGTTTCTAATGTATATATTATACAGAGAAGGCATCAGATGGAATTCAAAATAGCGTTATATTGGAAGAAAGCGTGGTTGTGAACCGATTTCACCCATATTACATGTCATCAGGGTGTTAAGAAAATATTATATACCGAATTTCATTGAAATCGGTCTAGTAGTTCCTGAGATATGGTTTTGGTCCATAAGTGGGCGACGCCACTCTCATTTTCAATTTTTAAAAAAAGCCTGTGTGCAGCTTCCTTCCGCCATTTCTTCCGTAAAATTTAGTGTTTCTGACATTTTTTGTTAGTCGGCTAACGCACTTTTAGTGATTTTCAACATAACCTTTGTATGGGAGGTGGGCGTGGTTATTATCCGATTTCTTCCACTTTTGAACTGTATATGGAAATGCCTGAAGGAAACGACTCATATTTACCACGTCTGGATCGGACGAGATGTCGCAAAGGAAGGAAGGGGGCAACTTTTTACCAATTAATATTTGGTTGCGTTCGAACTAAAACTTCGATGAAGCAATCGCTCTGCCGACATAGACGTGGCAAAAGAAATTGTGCGGGGGGCGGCGTCAACATTCACTATAAATTGTCTATTATTTAAATAAGACTCCAATGTTTTATACAATTTTAAAAGTATAATTTTTTTAATCTTATATCGGGTGATTTTTTAAGAGCTTGATAACTTTTTTAAAAAAAAAAACGCATAAAATTTGCAAAATCTCATCGGTTCTTTATTTGAAACGTTAGATTGGTTCATGACATTTACTTTTTGAAGATAATTTCATTTAAATGTTGACCGCGGCTGCGTCTTAGGTGGTCCATTCGGAAAGTCCAATTTTGGGCAACTTTTTCGAGCATTTCGGCCGGAATAGACCGAATTTCTTCGGAAATGTTGTCTTCCAAAGCTGGAATAGTTGCTGGCTTATTTCTGTAGACTTTAGACTTGACGTAGCCCCACAAAAAATAGTCTAAAGGCGTTAAATCGCATGATCTTGGTGGCCAACTGCCCATGCATCCCGAAAAATGCACTGTTTGGTGTGGTTTGTACGCTGGTGGAATCATTGGACCGTATTTTTTCAAAGATGCTGTTGGACGCAACGTTACGGTGAATGGCGATCGCTATCGTTCGATGCTAACAAACTTTTTGTTGCCAAAAATGGAAGAACTGAACTTGGTTGACATGTGGTTTCAACAAGATGGCGCTACATGCCACACAGCTCGCGATTCTATGGCCATTTTGAGGAAAACTTCGGAGAACAATTCATCTCAAGAAATGGACCCGTAAGTTGGCCACCAAGATCATGCGATTTAACGCCTTTAGACTATTTTTTGTGGGGCTACGTCAAGTCTAAAGTCTACAGAAATAAGCCAGCAACTATTCCAGCTTTGGAAGACAACATTTCCGAAGAAATTCGGGCTATTCCGGCCGAAATGCTCGAAAAAGTTGCCCAAAATTGGACTTTCCGAATGGACCACCTAAGACGCAGCCGCGGTCAACATTTAAATGAAATTATCTTCAAAAAGTAAATGTCATGAACCAATCTAACGTTTCAAATAAAGAACCGATGAGATTTTGCAAATTTTATGCGTTTTTTTTTTTTAAAAAGTTATCAAGCTCTTAAAAAATCACCCGAATAAAAGGCCTTCATGACACACTTTATTAAACGCCTGAACTACATCCAGAAATATTGCTGAAAAGTACTCCCTGCGCTCAAATGCTTTCCTTATTTCGTTAGTAATTCTAGTAATTCTATTTACTTGCTCTATCAAGATAATCTGCGACTTTTTCCATGAAAATGCATAGTATCCGAAAGAAGAATTGCATTGAAGAGCGAAGAGAGCACCTCTACTTTCTTCTTCTCTTATTTTTTTCCATGAAATTGGATGGTATCCGAAACTAAGGATTGCATGGAAGAGCAAAGAGAGCCCCTCTACAGCAATAATTGGTAACTTACTTTTTGGATTAAGTTTTTTTATGATTCCAATAATTTCAGGAGGTGAGGTCTTAAAAGACTCTTTAGCTGGTTTGGGTAAGAGTTTTTCTGAAACCAAGGAGCTTATAGTTTTTGTTTGGTTTTGCTAAGACAGCTGCGTTAGATATTTATTATATCATTGAGTTCTCTTATGCTTTCGTCAATATCTCTTCCTGTATTTATTTTGTTCTCAATATTATTTCTGCTCCTCACGTTTGTTTTATATTTTAGCTAATTCGTTTTATAAGATTTTAGACCCACTTTTGGATCAATGCATATGGGTTGTTCACATATCATTAGTACAGGAGAGTGATCAGAAGGTTGGTCAGTACATGTATCAGCTGTTATGTGCGATTTATCTATATTTATACTCTCGCAACAAAGTTGCTAAGGAGAGTATTATTGTTTTGTTCACATAACGGTTGTTTGTAAGTCCTAAAACTAAAAGAGTTAGATATAGGGTTATATATACCAAAGTGATCAGGGTGACGAGTAGAGTTGAAATCCGGATGTCTGTCTGTCCGTCCGTCCGTCTGTCCGTGCAAGCTGTAACTTGAGTAAAAATTGACGAAACTTGGTACACGTATTCCTTGGCTCCATAAGAAGGCTAAGTTCGAAGATGGGCAAAATCGGCCCACTGCCACACCCACAAAATGGCGGAAACCGAAAACCTATAAAGTGTCATAACTAAGCCATAAAAAAAGATATTAAAGTGAAAGTTGGCACAAAGGATCGCATTAGAGAGTGGCATACTTGGACGTAATTTTTTTTGGAAAAGTGGGCGTGGCCCCGCCCCCTACTAAGTTTTTTGTACATATCTCGGAAACTACTATAGCTATGTCAACCAAACTCTATAGAGTCGTTTCCTTCAGGCATTTCCATATACATTTAGGATTGAAAACACGTTGTTTATACCTAATCTTTATTAAGAGCAATGAATTATAAAATTAACTTATGTTGCGATCCTCACGTGCGAAGCGATTGGCAGCTGCTATCCAAAAAAAAGGGCGAATATAGAGGCAAACGTAAGGACGAATGAATGACAATGCGCGAATACAAAAATAGCGTAATGTCAAAAACAAGTGTAATAGAGTGATTAGTGTTGTAAAGCGATCATAATAATAAAATTATAAGTTATTGTAATTAGAATGTAAAAGATCGAAATTATGAAAATATAATTTAAGAATCTCGTTATGTTGGTACGCCACATTACTCCCCTCTTAGAAGCCGGGCAAGGTAGCCACAAAGGCGGGCTTGAGCCTATCGATTGTGGTTTTGATATGCTTGCCTCCTATTTCAATGATGTAGTACTTTGGTGTCCTATGTAAAATTTTATAGGGGCCCTTATACGGCGGTGAGAGCGATGGTCGAATGGAGTCATCTCTAATGAAGACTTGCTCGCATGATTCCAATGACGGATGAACGAACACTTTGTGTGTTGAGTGCCACGAAGTGTCTGCTGGTTTTAAGTCCTGCATGACTCGCCGAAGTTCGGTAACCATCTCGTGTTCGTTATTTGCTGGTTTACTATTCACCCAAAATTCCGAAGGTAATCTAAGTGTTGTTCCATAAGCGAGTTCGGCGGGGCTAGCCATTAAGTCGTCCTTAAAAACTGATCGTAGTCCCAGAAAGATCAATGGCAAATATGCCGTCCACCGTTCGTGTTTGTGGCAGAGAATGGCTGATTTTAGAGTACGGTGCCACCTCTCAATCATACCGTTTGCTTGAGGATGGTATGGCGTCGTGCGAAGGTGGTTAATCCAGAGGAATTTCAGAAGTTCTCGAAACAGAGCGCTTTCAAATTGTCTGCCCAAGTCGGACGTTATATTTGTGGGGATACCAAATCGGGAAATCCATGCATTCACTAAGGCTTTTGCTACTGTCGGCGCTGTAATATCCGGCATAGGAATGGCATCGGGCCATCTGGTAAACCTATCGATTATCGTTAGGCAATAACGGCTGCCATCGGATAAAGGGAAAGGCCCAACGATATCAATGTGGAGATGCGAAAAGAGCTGTGTAGGCATTGTAATTCGCTGAAGCGTTGCTCTGTTGTGACGGACAACCTTTGACCTTTGGCACTGGATGCAATGTCGTGCGGATTCTCTGCTGTCACGTTGGATGGATGGCCATACGAAGCGCTCAGACATAAGGCGTGCAGTAGTTCTTGTTCCTGGATGAGCTAAATCGTGAATAGCATGCAAAGCGTTTGATCTGAACTTCTGCGTGATGAATGGACGCACCCTGCTGGTTGAAGAATCGCAATAAATTCTTCGCGAACTGGAAGGAACAGCAAATTTCGTTAGTTTAAGTGAATGAGGCTTATCACCTGACAACAGAGATAGGAGCTCTGTATCTGTGGTTTGGTCCTCAGCTAGTTGATCGTAATCCATGGGCGCGAAGTTTATTGAATTAATACGTGACATCAAATCAGCAGGCGCGTTCTTTTTACCATCAACGTGACGAATATCTGTTGTAATCTGGGAAATGAAATCAAGTTGTCTCACTTGCCGGTCCGATGCTTTATCAAGGCGTTGTTGAAATGCGTAAACTAAAGATTTGTGATCGGTGTAGATATGACACTGCCTACCTAAGACCATGTAGCGAAAATGGCGAAGGGACAGGTACAATGCTGTCAGCTCGCGGTCGTACGTGCTGTATCGCACCTCTGCCTTTGTAAATTTTCGGGAAAAGAAGCCGAGCGGTTGGAGGTGGCCATTAACCACTTGATTAAGTACTGCTCCCGCGGCGAAATTTGACGCGTCCACCCATAGCGATAACTCCGCATTGGGAAAGGGGTGTGCGAGCATAACACAATTAACCAGTTGCATCTTGCAGGACTCAAAATAGCGCGTAGCTTCGTCGGACCACGTTAAAGGAGTGGAATCATTACGCGTGTTTGCTCCTATCATGTCAAAAAGGGGCCCTTGAGTTTCCATTGCGTGTGGCAGAAATCTACGATAAAAGTTCAACGTTGCAAGAAACCGCTTTAGCTCTTTTGCTATTTTTGGTCGTTCAAAGTTCCGAATAGCCTCTACGCGATTCTCTAATGGTCGAATACCATCCTTGGTGATGGAATGACCCAAAAATTCGAGTTTCGTAACACCAAATTCCGATTTCGCTGCGTTAATTGTGAGGTTATGCTCTCGTAATCTTTTAAACACCTGTCGCAGATGTTTTCGATGTTCCTCATTCGACTTTGAAGCTACACATACGTCGTCTAAGTATGTAAAAACAAAGTCAAGGCCACGAAATACTTCATTTATTATGCGTTGGAATGTTTGGGCAGCATTTCGAAGGCCGAAAGTCATCTTAGTGAACTCATAGAGTCCGAATTTTTGCACACGTCGTCGGGGTGTACAGGCACCTGATGAAATGCCTTCTGTAGGTCAATTTTTGAAAAAATTGTATTGCCTGCTAACACATTTGCGAAATCCTGCAGAAACGGTAAGGGGTAACGGTCCGGTATTGTCTGTGCATTAAGGGCTCGGTAATCCCAGCATGGCCTCCATGTTCCATCGGCTTTCCGCACCATGTGCAGTGGACTGGACCAGTTACTGCTGGATGGACGGCAAATGCCCAACTTTAGAAGATAGTCGAATTCGGCTCGAGCTGCAGTTAATTTCTCTGGCGAGAGTCGTCGTGGCCGCGAAAAAACGGGCTGGCCATTCGTTAAAATCCGATGAGCTACAGCGGAGTTGGTTGACGTGCCCATTGGAGGCGGTCTGGTGATCTCTACAAATTCGTGAAGAATATCGGCGAAATTTGTGTCTGCGTTGATCGTCTTAACACTTACCCCAAGTGTTCTATAAATTGTGCAAACTGATTTTAAATCGGTCTTGCTATCACATAAACATCTCTGCTTGAGATCTACCAAAATACCGAAGTTACTCAAAAAATCTGCGCCGATAATGGCATGAGAGACGTCGGCGATCAGAAAATTCCAAACGAATTCGCGACGTAATTTTAAATTTAATTTTAATAGAACTTCACCGTATACTTTAATAGGTGAGCCGTTCGCGGCAAACAATTTCAATCCGGTGGTGTTGACTCTAGCTGTCTTCGTATTTGACGGTATTACGGACACATCAGCGCCAGTATCGATGAGAAAGCTAATGTTCGACGAAGAGTCAAAGATACGAAGTCGGTGGTTGTTGGCGACCTCAGGTTGCTTGCCAGTACCTGAAATCGTTGCAGCTGAGCAACATTATTGTGACGATGGCTTTTTGACAAAACTGCAGGGCTCACGGCACTTCGTAGCTTTGTCAGCAAATTTTCGATGGTACCAACAAAAGTTCTCCGAAGTATCACGTTGTGCGCTATGTCGTACTCTTTTAGTTCGTGAAGGTGACCTTGAACGAATACGGTCATTCTTAAAGTTAAGGTGCTTTTTCATACAGCGCGTTAATTCTGCGATTTCGGTTTTCAGGATAGAAATGTCGTTATTTGCAGATACAATGTCTACATGACCGTTTTGCCAACCGATGGATTCCACGATGGAGTCGGCAATTTGTGCTTTTTCGCCGAGCGGCACTTTCGCTGCGATTACCGCTGCTTGTACGTACGGTGGGAGACGCGTTACCCACAAATCGTTCAACAAACTGTCATTGAGGGTGGTGCCGGCAACACGCTTCATCTCGCTAAACAGCTCGCTGGGTTTTTGGTCACCCAGGGGCATGTCTTTTAAAACTTTTTGCAAGCGTCGTTGCTGACTATCGGTGAAATGATCAGTTAGCTTTTGTTTAATGAATATTTGTATTTGAATTTTTCAATGGAAGGCGCTGCTTCTATTATTGGCTTTAGCTCCAGAAGTTTATTTGGCGGAAGGCTCGCCAACACTATGTGAAATTTTCTAGTGTCGGAATATACGAGCGACGCCTGAAACCAAAATTCTAAAGCGTAGAAATAGGCCTCGATACTGTCTTCATTCATTTGAGGAAGCGGAATTCGAGGTACAGTGCTGTAACTCCCAGTAAGCGTAGCTTCCCCACCGCTGTTGCCAACTGCCATGCTGTCGTCCAGAGACATGATGTGGGAAATTTTCGAATTAAACAGATTCAAAAGCGAGGTTATACACGAGATGTTGCTTCAAAACGTAGGCTCTTGCACACGAATGGATGAATAGAAATACGAGTGAGAGTGTTCCTGCCACGTGCAGGCTCTTGCAATCGGATCAGCCGATGTAATTAGCGGGATGCGGCAACTTCTAACGAGCACCCCAAAAATGTGCTTATGTGACTTTTCTCAATGCGCGCCGGCGAAGGCCTTTGCAAACGAGCGGCTTCCTTTTAATTGTGGTGCACAAACGACGGGGTCATCAATTTAGGATTGAAAACACGTTGTTTAAACCTAATCTTTATTAAGAGCAATGAATTATAAAACTTATTATCCTCACGTGCGATGATTGCGATCCTCATCCAAAAAAAGGGCGAATATAGAGGCAAACGTAAGGACGAATGAATGACAATGCGCGAATACAAAAATAGCGTAATGTCAAAAACAAAATAGAGTGATTAGTGTTGTAAAGCGATCATAATAATAAAATTATAAGTTATTGTAATTAGAATGTAAAAGATCGAAATTATGAAAATATAATTTAAGAATCTCGTTATGTTGGTACGCCACATACATTTCAAAAATGAAAGAAATCGAATAATAACCACGCCCACCTCCCATACAAAGGTTATGTCAAAATCACTAAAAGTGTAATACTAACAAAAAACGTCAGAAACACTTAATTTTAGTGAAGTAACAAAAGAAAGCTGATTCAGGCGTTTTTTAAAAATAAAATTATAAGTTATTGTAATTAGAATTAAAAGATCGAAACATCCTGATGACAACGAAATATAATTTAAGAATCTCGTATAACATTTTGAATTCCGTCTGATGCCTTCTCTGTATAATATATTCAAAAAATGATGAAATCGAATAAAATAACCACGCCCACCTTACAAAGGTTATTTGAAAAATATAGTTTATCATGCGAGAGTATAAAATGTTCGGTGACACCGTGGCGGACTTATAATCAGGAACTTACTTGTTTTATTTTCTTAACATCCTGATGACATGTACGAAATATGGGTGAAATCGGTTCACAACCACGCCTTCTTCCAATATAACGCTATTTTGAATTCCGTCTGATGCCTTCTCTGTATAATATATTCATTAGGAACCAATGATGATAGCGGAATAAAACTTTACACAAATACGGTATTTGAAAAATATGTAAATGACGTATAATGAAATCTCGATTATCACTTTATCATGCGAGAGTATAAAATGTTCGGTGACACCCGGATTTAGCCCTTCTTTACTTGTTTTATTACAGCAAAATCAATTAAATCTGGTATTTTGTTACGATCACTAGGCCAATATATCTGTTTACCAGGTTATTGTGCCTATTTATAATAGTTTGATACAGTTGTCGTATTTTCGGATTAATTAGTCGTTAGCCCCAATACATGTGTTTTACATTTTAATATCCAACAGCTAGAAATTTATGACCTAACGTTCCAAAAAACTCTTTAAATTGGTTGTCTGCAATTCTAAACCGAAGCACTCCATATACAAATGTTCAATACACTAATTTTTTACTTAAAAAAGTTTGCAACATTTGGTTTTGTGATTTGATTATCTCTTGAATCACATGTTTCATTGTAGACATAAATTGTGTCATACATTGGGTAAGGTTGAAAATCATAGTTTCAACGCTTCCATTTGGTAGGTGCCCCAAAAATTGCATTTGTGCAGTTTTGCCTTGTGTAGCTTTCACCAGATTTGCATAGCTTTCTTGTGTAGCATTATTTTTAATAGTACCCTGTTTTGAAAGGAGAGGAGAAAGATTTCAACATTTTCGCTGGGAAGAATATTTATCATTTGATTACGACGTGCTTGAATTCCGACAGGCAATTTAGTTTTTAAGTCTTTATATATAGTTTGCAGTGTGATGTGCATCCACAATTACTACATTTTTTATTTAAATCCTCCTTCTTAAAGGTATATAGGATAGGATGCAATACGATTTCGTGTGTCCATACTCTTGACAGTTTGTACATTGTACTGGACTATTTTTTTGTATGGTTCCTTAAAGGTAACTCTGCGGTAGAGCAGATATTTTAGGTTGTAATTGGAATGTGTGGGATATGTAGTCACCGATGATCAGAGCATACTTAAATTATGAAGGGAACACTTATCCAGCCTGCTAAATGGCAGTGAACGTAGGCTGCAGAATGGCCAGGAAAAGGCGAACCCGATTCCCCAATCGATGACGATGGAGCATACGTTCCATTGCCCGACCATGAAAAAGTTCGAATAGCAAATACCCGCCTGAAGAACACCAAAGCGGCGGGGGCCGATGGATTGCCGGCCGAGCTATTCAAACACGAAGGCGAAGAACTGATAAGGAGTATGCTTCAGATTCTTTGTAAAGTATGGTCGGACGAAAGCATGACCAACGATTGGAATTTAAGTGTGCTCTGCCCAATCCATACAAAAGGAGACCCCACAATCTGCGCCAACTACTATGGGATTAGCCTCATCAACATCGCATATAAGGTTCTATCGAGCGTATTGCTTGAAAGATTAAAGCCCACCGTCAACAAACTGATTGGACCTTATCAGTGTAGCTTTAGACCTGGCAAATCTACAACCGACCAGATATTCACCACGCGCCAAATTTTGGAAAAGCCCCTTGAAAGGAGAATCGGCACACACCACCTCTTTGTCGATTTCAAAGCTGCTATCGACAGCACGAAAAGGAGCTGCCTCTATGCCGCGATGTCTGAATTTGGTATCCACGCAAAACTGATACGGCTGTGTAAACTGACGTTGAGCAACACGAAAAGCTCCGTCAGGATCGGGAAGGACCTCTCCGAGCCGTTCGATACCAAACGAGGTTTCAGACAAGGCGACTCAATATCGTGCGACTTCTTCAATCTGCTGCTGGAGAAAATAATTCGAGCTGCAGAACTTAATCGAGCAGGTACCATCTTCTATAAGAGTGGACAGCTGCTGGCGTATGCCGTTGACATTGATATCATCGGCCTCAACACCCGCGCCGTTAGTTTTGCTTTCTCCAGACTGAACAAGGAAGCACAGAAAATGGGTCTGGCTGTGAACGAGGGCAAGACGAAATATCTCCTGTCATCAAACAAACAGTTGTCGCAGCCGGGACTTGGCTCCCACGTCACTGACGACAGACATAACTTTGAAGTTGTAGACAATTTAGTATATCTTGGAACCAGCGTAAACACCATCAACAATGTCAGCCTGGAAATCCAACGCGGGATAAGTCTTGGAAACAGGTGCTACATCGGACTGATTAGTCAATTGAGAAGCAAAGTCCTCTCTCGACGAACAAAAACCAAACTCTTTAAATCACTCATAATTCCCGTCCTGCTATATGGTGCAGAGGCTTGGACGATGACACCAACTGATGAGTCGACGTTACGAGTTTTCGAGAGAAGGGTTCTGTGAAAGATTTATGGTCCTTTACGCGTTGGCCACGGCGAATATCGCATTCGTTAGAACGATAAGCTGTATGAGATATATAACGATATTGACATAGTTCAGCGAATTAAAAGACAGCGGCTACGCTGGCTAGGTCATGTTGTCCGAATGGATGAAAACACTCCAGCTCTGAAAGTATTCGACGCAATACCCTCCGGGGGAGGCAGAGGAAGAGGAAGACCTCCACTCCGTTGGAAGGACGAAGTGGAGAAGGACCTGGCTTCGCTTGGAATATCCAATTGGCGCCACGTGGCGAAAAGAAAAAACGACTGGCGCGCTGTTGTTAACTCGACTATAATCGCGTAAGCGGTGTCTACGCCAATTAATAAGAAGAAGAAGAACCGTCAAACGTATTGCTATTGCCATTGCCAAATCTGTATGTGGGCATTTGCTATCATAATATAATCATTTGCAGAAAGGTGTAGGGTAGGTAGGTTCGAGCTGATGTAGCGAATGCTTTGAGCACTTGTATAATTTATTTTATCACTTGCTAAATGAATTCGGGTAGGTAGCTGATGTAACGCACGTTACAAATAACTTTTGTTGGATATATTTTGCCATGAGATGCGTATTTCAGGCGCTAGGTAGACAATTTCACGACTTTAGGCGAATTTCCGAAATTTCAAGGCCGTTGTTGGGGTTGAAGATGCAATCCGATCTCAAAACAAAAAGATGCATTGAAATCAGGAAGTACTAAGGCAACTTTTCCGCACTATTAGAAATCCTGAATCGAAAAAGTCCGGAATCGACCCACCCTAATGTACACCTTTTACACTGTAATCGAATTCTTTTGTTTAATATGAAAGGATTTACGTTCTCGTTAGCGCTTTTGTCGCTACAGAACCGGTGTACGCGTATATCGATGTACGTGTTCCAACTGAGCTAAGAAAACAAGTACAAGCCCAGTTTCACCTTCCCTCTTGTAAAAATGGAAGAAAAAAAGTGTGGTGTCCTCATCAGTGGTGACATGGTGTGTGGTTGTATATGTAGCGATGTGTGGTGCGTGGTGTTCCTAAGTGTGGTGTGGGGGTGTGTCAGTGATGTGTTTTTTTTTTCTGATTAGCGTGTTGATGTGGTAAATGCTGTGTTGTATATGTTTAAGTAGATGTCCACTTCACTTTTGTCTTTTGACACTTACCACTTCCACTTCTTTAACTAAAACACCCGGTTAACTTGTAAGGGTAATTCAAGATGGATTTAATTAGATTTTTTAATTTCTTTACAAATATGGAAAATGAGGTTCAAGTTACTTTTAATTCTTATTTCAATTAGAACAATATTGCGGAAATAAGGGGTAATCAACAGTTAATTTATCTCAGGCGGTTTATCTCATTTAGCCAATATTGAAGTAGGTTATTTCTGGGAGACTTAAGTACATTTCGACAAATTGTTTCCATCGTTACATCGTCGCGTGCAGTATTAATAAAACAAACACTTTCCAAAATTTCAAATGTTTTTGAAAAATTGTTCAATGTCATCTATTCTAGTCAATATATGTTTCATAATATTGCATCTGTAGTGAAATTTGATATTCTGTATAAAGCACTGGTCAAGGGGCTAAGAAACGGATGTTGTAATAGCAGGTAAAAAGATTAACTTTGCGTAATTAAGTTTAATATCTCGAGGGTGAGATGTGGCGTTATCAAAAACTAGTAAAATTTTTCGCTTTTGAGAGCCCATTTTCTTATCAAACGTTAGTAGCCCACATAATTTCACGAGACATCCAAGCTTTCGGATTTAATTTCCATTTAATTGGCAGACTTCTTACATAGCATGCTGCTTTTTATCTCCAGCCATATTGGCACACAATAGCACTGTCAATCTTTCTTTCAATAATTTACCTCCAACTCATTTTTCGTTCTTCAAGGCAAAAGTCTTACTTGGCAAAGCGCGGAAAAAAGTCTAGTTTCATCTGCGTTAAATATATCTTCTGCTCTCTAGCCCAATAACATGTCTGGCAACTTTTGTTTAAATTGATGCACTTCCCCGGGATTAACCTCAGCAGATTGCCGACATACGATTTTGAACGTCACATTATACCGTTTCCGCCATTTTCCCAATCATACATTTGATGCCGAAAAAGTTTGAACTCCTAATTGACCAGCAATTTTTTTTTGCTTTTTCCTTTATAATAATATATGTAGATATAAATGGTATATTTGGATTTCTGGGTTTGACAAACCACTCAAAACACTAATTAAAAACTTTTTCCCATAAGTGATTTTGAGACATATTCAAGCAAGCCATGTGATTGTGAGAAGATAATAGTTTTAGTGAGAACAAGTTTGAGTGAACAATGGAGGTGATTCCTGAAGTAGAGGGTATAATCATAAGCCAAGTTATTCACTGCAGATCACTGATGTGTACTTCTATTGGTAAGTATGCACTTTTGATATATCACATAAGTATACTATATAGTATACGTTTGTATGAGAGTAAAATGTTTTGATAATAACCCAGCGGGATAATGGTTCTCGAAAAAGCACATGAGAAGACTAATTAATAATTAAGAAAGTGAAGCACTTTAATGCGTTACTATTTGACAAGTTTTTCGTGTTTTTATCACTGAATGAAATTCATAACTATGTATATACGGTTTCAACTTTTTTTGTAGAATGTGTAAAAGTAGAAGCTACACCAAATCGGAATATGCCACTCGTTGCCTGGAAAAAACGAAAAGAGACTCAGTCACAAAATTAAAAGAAATTCATTTTTTTTATACATAAATACTTATTTTCATAACGAAATACATACATGCACTTTCATAAATAAAGCAAAATTAATATGCACTTTTTTCTATTCTACTATTGAACTTGGCATAGAAGAATTCTTCATAAACTTTGGCATCGAAGAATTCTTCGTCCCTATGGTAAGCGAAAGGGGTGATCTGTTACTTTTCCTAGGACATCGCCGTGTTAATTTTTATCGATCGGAGTAAGCGATACAAACATGCTGCATCGCTTTCCTCGCTCTCTTACCAATGTCTACCATATCCCGCTGGGAAACTTTTAACTGCTGAACACATAGAGTGCGACACGACATGAGTGCACAAAACAACACAGCTGTCCATTTTGTATGTACACAATTTCGTTGTTGTCATACTAACACCATTCACTTCAATAGAATTTTAATATTTTGTTCAAAGTATAATTTTTTAGATTATCAATTCTTATTACAAACTAGCTGTTACCCTGTGTTTTTCGCTACACCTAAATCGATTAAAACTCTTAAGGGTTTTTACTTTGTGTTTTATTTATTGTTGTAAAACTGTTACTTATTTATAAAGCATTTATAAAACATATTGGTATACAACATTTTTGGTTTTTCCACCTGGCGCGTAAATGAATAAGCACCTTGGTGTTCCCACTCTCGAGCATGCGACGAACAATTGGCCGTGGGAGAAGCACGGTTCTTCCAAATTGACGCCGCACACTTGAAACGTTTTCCCTTGCGATTTGTTGATGGTCATCGCAAAGCCAAGACGTACTGGGAACTGCAAGCGCTTAAATTCAAACGGCATGTCCGTTGGAATCATGGGAATGCGTGGCAAGAGTACAACTTCGCCTGCTGCCTTGCCATTTAGTATTGTTGCTTCAATCAAATTTGGCCACAATTTTTTGACTGAAAGTCTTGTGCCATTACACAAAGTCGGTGGCTTCAGATTTCGTAGAAGTATAATGGGTGAACCGACTTTCAGAACCAAACGATGCTGCGGCAGACCGGGGGGATCCAAAGAATTCAAGAATTCAGTTGGATAATTGACTACTTCATCTTGATTCAAAACGCTATCCATCGATGTACATGTTGTAGCTTCTCCTGTCAGTTTTTCTTGAATGGCAAAATTGATTTCGTTGACGTGTACATTTTTCGGTGCCAATATTGCGTAAATAATCGTAGCGTTGATAGTGTTGAACAATATTCGGAAATACACTTTCAATCAATTCTTCTTTCGATTGTAAAAGTGTACAAAGGTTGTTCGGCAATGTGATCAAACCGGTATCAACGATTGGTATTTTGCCTTCGCCAATGTCCAACAACTGCTTCGACAACGCCGCTGCGGATCGATCATTTTGCAATTGGACTCGCATGTTGATGGTAAGAGTCAGCCTTTGAACATGTCTCCACAAAACTGACGATTTTAAACATGCGTTTATTTCGTCGGCAGGAGTTGATCGAGGAATGATTGACATCGTTTTCCGAAAATCTTCTAACAAACGCATTCGCTGACATGCTTCACGATACGTCGCACACAACTGACCGTCAACAGTTTTCAAATCATCAAATGATCTTGGTCCGCGCACATTGACTAATAGCAGACGCAAATAGAAACATTCGGCGTTGTTCGGATGGATGGTGTAAATGCGTCTTATGGCATCGGTTTTACGGACATTTGGATAACCGTCATCACGCTCTCCTTGCTTTCGTCGTTGAAATGTTTTCGATGATGAATTCCAATTGAAATATTGTGGTATTTCGGAATATAGCAATGTTCTTGCAAATTCATCGTTTTCACACAACTCGAAAAAGGTAGTTAGTGTTGTCCCCGGTGGTCGTACTAGAGTATGTATATTTGAAGTACATAAATAAAAATGGAAAAATTAACTTAAAACTACATCTTAAACTATGTATTTTACCCTCACACGCATATGCAATAAGACCCACCAACAGTGTGATGTAAAACCAACAGTGTATTTGCAAACCGCATGAAAGCACTTACGAAACAATAACAATACTCACTTGCTTTTTGTGTGTTGCACGGTCAGCAGAAAAACACAAAATCGGTTCGAATAAATGTAGCAAATCGATGGAAATAAATCTGGAAAAAACACACAATGTTGAAACACTTTTTTTTTACACACACCGCGCATTTTCAAGCGACAATCGAACCGCATGGCATCACATACGAAACAACAACAATACTCACTTGCTTTGTGTTGTACGCAGAATGTTAATCACGTTGAAATCTGAGAAAAATACACACAATGTTGAAACATTTTTTTTGATGCACTCAGTGCAGCGGAACACTTACGTTCTGTATGTCTTGTCTGCTTGACAGTCATCCATAGAAAGAACGAATGACAGGCAAAAACGATCAACATGCGATGTCAATGTTTTTTATTAATTGTAAACAGCCGCCAGTTGTTTCTGTTTATTAGTAAAAGGCATTTGACAGGACTGCCAATCTTGCGGCAAAATATTATTTCATGAGAATTTGTATAGGCGGGATGTAACATTTTTTTTTTTTTTGCAAAACGTGCAATGTAACACACATTAAATTTCTTATGTATACCCTCCAAACAGACCCCAATCACCCCAGAAAATTTCATTGAAATCGGGCAATTTTATATATATAGATGATAGATGATATAACAGAGCTATTTTATGCTTCTCTTTGTAAAATAACATCAGGTGTGTTAGAGCTTTGAATAATTTTACATATAACATATTAGTGGTATACTCAGCTTTCTCCTCTTCTCTCTACTGTCGTTGGCAAATTAAGAAATATTTTTAAACTAGCGAGAGCGACAACTGACAGCCAACTGTCGTGTAGTCGTGCCGCTGTCTAAATAATTGTGTCCATAAGCATGTTCAGCACATTTGCTTAAGCACAATTGCTTCAGGTTAGCGGGTGACGTAACGACGAGTGGTGAACAACTGATTTATACCCGCCGTGAAATTCGGGCGAGTAAACACAATTGTGACGGAGAAGAAAATTAAAACAGAAGTAGTTTCTCAGTATATTTTTTTTCTCATTTTCACTTTTTCGCAAAATAATTTCGTAAATACGTAGACGACCCTTTTTATATTCTTGCAACCAGTTGCTACAGAGTATTATAATTTTGTTCACCCAACGCTTTTACGTATCACTTTAAACTAAGCGAGATAGATATAGGGTTATGTATATATAAATGATCAGGAAGACGAGAAAAGTTGAAATCCGGTTGCCTGTCTGACTGAATGAAACCGAACCGAAAATTTTCAAAGTGCCATAACTAAGCACTAAATTAAGGTATAAAACTCTAATTTGGTACAAAGGTACAGAGCAGCAGCAAAGGACACCTGTGGGCAAACATTTTTGAAAAAGTGGACATGGCCCCGCTCTCTAACAAATTTAATATACATATCTCCTAACTCACTTAAGTTAAAACAACCAAACTTTTTGAAGACAAATCTTATGAAAATTTTTCTGACAGTGTGAGAATGGATAAAATCGGAGGATAACCCAGCTCACTCTCCATATAACTGCACTGATAAAACTTACTCAAAACGCGATAAATCAGTAGCCAGATAAGACAGAGAAACTAAATTTTACAACCGAGATGGCATGAGGTGCTTTATAGTAACCGGCATAAAAATTGGACAATGGGCGTGGCACCGCCTACTTTTTTGTTGAAATCTTCTTTGGTGCATATGTTACATTGCGAAAATGAATGAAATCGGACACCAATCTCGCCTACTTCCCATATATCACTTGAGGCATTCAGTATCCAGTACGCAAATCAAGAAGCAAATATGGTAATATAACGGGATAAAACTGACCAAAAATTGTTTAAATACAATAAAAACTGTTCAAGCCTCTAGGTACCGAATATTTTGACCCCGATATCTATATTTGACTTTTGATCGAAAATGTCGGTCAATGTGTGATATATATAACTGAAATTAAAAGATAATTTTTCCCTTATAATAGTATGTCTGCATGCCAAAAACAGGCGGAATCGGACCAATATTTCCCGAAAAAGAATTTCGAACATCCGGATGACTTCGAACTGCATATATCGCCCAATATGTGAGTTATCCCAATGAAAATAAGATGGCGTGTTTTATTCATAACAGTGTATCTTTGTGCCGTAAGTAGATACATTTGAGCGAAAACGAAGCCTAGCCCTATATAACAAATATCTGGGCTTTCGATCATACGACTGACTTTACTATATAATGTATTATTGGTTTTACACCTTAAAGTATTTCCCTGGAATTGGTTCTTGCAAGTTCGGTTGCACCCGAACTTAGAACTTCTTTACATGTTAATTTGTCAAATTGGCACAACAGTTCGAAAAATATACTTTGAAACTGACGAAGAAAATAGAAATAAACTTAAGTACTGTTACACTCATACAGCAATGTCATATAAAAAACTTATAGCTGAAATTAGATGTATCGGGTGATTTTTTTGAGGTTAGGATTTTCATGCATTAGTATTTGACAGATCACGTGGGATTTCAGACATGGTGTCAAGGAGAAAGATGCTCAGTATGCTTTGACATTTCATCATGAATAGACTTACTAACGAGCAACGCTTGCAAATCATTGAATTTTATTACCAAAATCAGTGTTCGGTTCGAAATGTGTTTCGCGCTTTACGTCCGATTTATGGTCTACATAATCGACCAAGTGAGCAAACAATTAATGCGATTGTGACCAAGTTTCGCACTCAGTTTACTTTATTGGACATTAAACCAACCACACGAATGCGTACAGTGCGTACAGAAGAGAATATTGCGTCTGTTTCTGAGAGTGTGGCTGAAGACCGTGAAATGTCGATTCGTCGCCGTTCGCAGCAATTGGGTTTGTGTTATTCGACCACATGGAAGATTTTACGCAAAGATCTTGGTGTAAAACCGTATAAAATACAGCTCGTGCAAGAACTGAAGCCGAACGATCTGCCACAACGTCGAATTTTCAGTGAATGGGCCCTAGAAAAGTTGGCAGAAAATCCGCTTTTTTATCGACAAATTTTGTTCAGCGATGAGGCTCATTTCTGGTTAAATGGCTACGTAAATAAGCAAAATTGCCGCATTTGGGGTGAAGAGCAACCAGAAGCCGTTCAAGAACTGCCCATGCATCCCGAAAAATGCACTGTTTGGTGTGGTTTGTACGCTGGTGGAATCATTGGACCGTATTTTTCAAAGATGCTGTTGGACGCAACGTTACGGTGAATGGCGATCGCTATCGTTCGATGCTAACAAACTTTTTGTTGCCAAAAATGGAAGAACTGAACTTGGTTGACATGTGGTTTCAACAAGATGGCGCTACATGCCACACAGCTCGCGATTCTATGGCCATTTTGAGGGAAAACTTCGGAGAACAATTCATCTCAAGAAATGGACCCGTAAGTTGGCCACCAAGATCATGCGATTTAACGCCTTTAAACTATTTTTTGTGGGGCTACGTCAAGTCTAAAGTCTACAGAAATAAGCCAGCAACTATTCCAGCTTTGGAAGACAACATTTCCGAAGAAATTCGGGCTATTCCGGCCGAAATGCTCGAAAAAGTTGCCCAAAATTGGACTTTCCGAATGGACCACCTAAGACGCAGCCGCGGTCAACATTTAAATGAAATTATCTTCAAAAAGTAAATGTCATGAACCAATCTAACGTTTCAAATAAAGAACCGATGAGATTTTGCAAATTTTATGCGTTTTTTTTTAAAAAAAAGTTATCAAGCTCTTAAAAAATCACCCGATAGTTCCCTAATCGTCAGCTGACAGTGTTCCATTTTTAGTCTCTTAATAAAATATTTAATAAATTAGTTTATTAACTAAAATTAAATTAAATGAAGACTGCAGTGTAGAAAAAATCTTTAATTAAAAGAAAACTGTAAATTAGATAAAGTTCATGAAATTTTACAAAAGAACTTATTATTATTGCACTTAAACTAAAATGCAAAAAACAATTCACAAAATATATAAAAAAGTTCAAACTATTTCGACAAATAGTATAAATATATTCAGATGTAAACTAAACTGGTTATTTTCTTTTGATATGCAATTTCAATACATATCTAATAAGAAATCCTACTTTGTTTACAATAAAATATAACATATAGGATAATATATCATATAGACGATTACAGTTATTAAAAAAAATATACTAAAGTTAATATATTTCGACAAAATTAAAATATATGCAATATCAAATAAATTTAATACAAGGAAAGTTAAAAACTAATTTTGTATACATGTTGTTAGTGTAGCGTAGCAGAAAATCGTCTTTAAATTATTTTGAAAAATGCTGTAGAGTCAACTCATAGTTACGCCTTGATTCCTTTCTAAAAAAGAGAAATGAATATTGAAAAATTATTCTAAGAATTGATAGTCTCCGAATTATGCATGAATATTATTGTGGGTTATCGATAACATAAAAATCATAGGATGATAAGAAATTCAATTTTATTAAAAAGAAATTCAGTAGTTAGCTTTTAACTCAAAGTTAAAATCACATACATATATAACTCTGCTTGTTAAAAGTGTTGTGCGTAATTGGCGTGCTAAAAAAAATTAAATAAGTTTGGTGGGCAAAGACAGACAATTTACATAATCTACTCATCAATCCGGAGAATCCAAAGCACGGTCTTCAGGTGTATTGGAGTGCAGAAGCAGTGACCAGCGATAAAGGGATGTCCAACTTATACCAGTGTGAGAGCGTTTCAAAGTTAGCGTTTTTATAACATTTTCCGTTATTGCCAGATTGGACAAAATAATAATTTTTGGGCATTTAAATTAAAACACCCAACATTTCGTATGAATAAAAATCACTATATATGTAGTGGTTAATTAATATTTACAAGGAGCGTTCCAAAGTAAACAAGAAACTTGTTGAATCTAGCTCTATATGTCGACTGGTGCGTTAAAATCTGCTATCCTTATCGATTGTCTAGTGAGAATTTCATGACATTTCTTTGATTGGAAGTGAAGTTATTGCGTTTTAAGTGTAAGTTGGTTTGTGTTATCGGTGCGAAAATGAGCTTCGAACAAAGAGCCAACATTAAATTTTGTTTTAAAAATGATAAAACTTTTACCGAAACGTTTCGATTGATGAAACAAGTTTATGGCGATGATTGCCTATCCCCTAGCAAAGTGCAAGAGTTGTTTCAACGTTTTCAAAGTCGTGTGGACATAAATGACGATCAACATGGCCAATCAAAATCCGTGTTTACCAGAAATTCCATTGAAACTGTGTGTGAATTCATCAAAAATCAGCCGAAATCGTCATAGGTATGGAATTGAACCTCTCCAAAATATCGATTTATCGCATTTTAACTGAAAATTTGGGCTTAGGAAATGTGTGTGCACGGTTTGTTCCGCACAAATTGACTGACTACCAAAAACCTTCTCATCGATCGACGCTCCCCGTATTCACCTGATATGGCACCGTTCCACTTCTTCCTTTTCGGAAAAATGCATTTGCCCATGAAAGAAAAGCGTTATGCAGACGTAGAGACCATTCAAAAGACTTGCACCGGCATACTGGCGGCCATACCGGCCAGCGAGCTAAAACACTCCTTCGACATGCTTTTGAACCGTGCAAAAGCTGTATTGAAGCAGAAGGAGATTATTTTGATTAAAATAAATTGATTTTGCCGAAACAAACATTTGTTCTGTTTTTTTTGTAAGTCCTGTTTACTGTGGAACGTACCTTGTAGACAAACTATTTAAATCTTTTTATGGTGTGTTAATGACTTTTGACCTTTCAATACCCAATAAAAGCATTTAAGCTTATTAGCTCACAATCAAAAAATGTTTTTAATAATTTTCCATTAAAAATAATACTGTGATGCTTGACTTTACAAAACATTTCATCAAATACGTTTAAATTTCACAAATCCATTTAATATTCATTGTTTCACATTTTTTAAAAGTGGTCTTGAACAATGTAACAAATACTTCCATTTACATATTTTTTTGGTAAGATTTCAATCTGGCCATCGCTCGTATTCAATTACTAAACGTCAAAACCTCCTTAACTCGATCAGCTGTCAAAGTGCAGTTCAATACATCTGAATCCCGCGGTTTGGATTCTCCAGATTGATGAGTCGATTTTCTGCCTTTTTCCACCAAAATTATTTAATGTTTTTAGCACGCACAATTACTCACTCTTCTAACAAGCAAAGCTAGATACTTATGTATGTGATTTTTACTTTAAGTTAAAAGCTACTAATGAAAAATCACCTAACAGATATTAATCAATCATGCATTTCTTTTTAATAAAATTGGATTTCTTATCATCCTATGATTACTTATCGATAACCCACAATAGTAATTATACTACATAATTTAGTCTTCGAATTATTATTAAAATAATTATTCAACATTAATTTCTCTTTTTTAGAAAGGAATCAAGGCATAACTATGAGACGCAAAGCTCCGTTCGTTTTTATTCGGCCAAGGACTGTCGACTCTACAGCATTTTTCAAAATAATTCAAGACGATTTTCTGCTACTACAACAACAACATGTATAATTTTGGAATTATCAAATGTGATCGTATAGTGTAAAAAAAAGTTATTTTAACTTTCCTTGTATTAAAATTATTTGATATTGCATATATTTTAATTTTGTCTAAATATATTAACTTGATAATGCCGAGAGCTACCATCGTGACTCTTAAATATTTCGTATGCGTTATGTGCCGCCTCTCGCCAAGAAACATAATAATCAGGTTGTCCTGAAAATTCAGGTTGCGATACCACAGCAAGTGGTTCTTCGCATCTCCTACCAGAGATAATTTTTATTTTTTCAAATTTATTCACCACCGGTTCTTTTGACCAACTACCTATTTGATCTTGCAACCCTTTGAGTTTTCCTCAAATTCCCTTCTCTGAACCCCCAATGCCGCAGTAACAACTGCATTCACTATCTGAGTTAGACTTGATTCGTTCATTTCACTTTTTTATTTTGTTCTTTCTGATAAGTTAATATTCTCAAAGTTGGAAACTAGTTAAGAGAACTATGGGTTCAATAGGACAATCAACCAGGAAATGCATAATTAAAATAAAGCAGATAATCACAGTCCTCTAAAATATGAACTTTGTTGTACGTTTCAAAGTTTCTTTATTCACCAATAATTTGTAAACCGGGAAACCACAAAACTTTATATTAATTTAATCACGCACAATAATGAAGCATGAGTTTCTCAACTTACAATAATAGGTTTCCATAAATGCTGCATTTCCGTTGGAGGATGTGATCTGACAAGTTTAGCATCTTCTTCGGTTCTTCTCTGGTTTGTTGATAGCGATTTCTCTTAGATTTCACTAAAAAAATTTTTTATTAAACAGAACTTTCGTCTATGCCCCACTTTGGGCGCCAATTATTAATAAAAATAGACACTTTTTTGGTTTTATTACAAATGGCTTAATACTAATCATATTTCAGCCTAAAAAATCAGCAAACTACACTCCCTGAAGGCATCCGCTGCCAGCTGCACTGCAGTTTCCTGTTCTTACCGGCGAAAGAATGCCGACTCGGGCCAAGCGCAACTTTTGTCGTAACATTGAACTTTGTAATCATTATTTCGATAACTTCCGCTGACTCAGGCTACGCGCAACTTTTGCCGCAACATTGACATTTTCTTATGATAACTTCTGCTGACTTAGGACACACGCAACCTTGACGTTAAACAGTTTAACAGATAACAAGTTATCATAAGACTTGTATACACTTATGGAATCATTCCTGTAATTTTTGATCTTTTGGCTTATTTATTTATAGATTTATATGCAATCATATTTATTGATTTGAGTATAATTTTGTATAAATGCATTCAAAGTAATATTTATAGTCAATTTGGACTTGCATATTTAATAATTGTTTTTGGTTTTTTCATAATATAATTTATTTATAAATATTTTTGTATAATATTGCTTATTAATAGAAATTAAATTTATTATATTAATATATACATATATTTTCTATCATATTAATCATATGTATGCTCTCATGTATAAGCATATATAAATGTGTATATGTATGTATATGCGCATTCAGAAATTCCAATTAAAAAATTTAATCATTGTTCTATGAAAAACAGCTATCGTTTCAAATATAAGCCTTCATTACAAGTGAATATGGAAGTCTAATTATAATAATAATATTTTACATAATTTTTTGTAATATTCACCTTTAATAAACTGCAAAAAAATTTTGTTCATTCATACCATTCCAAAGATATTAAATTTTTTGTACGCCTATCGCTCTTAAAATGTATGGAACAATGTATAATTTTTACATTAAGTAAAAATGAGTCAAAAGAATATACATATTTTGAGCTGCACCGAAATGTGTACTCTTTATTCATACTTTTAAGACTAACTTATTAGATGGTTCTTACTTCTATTTATACTAACTAGTATGATACTTAATTACTAGTTGATAGTTTGTTTAGATATAATACCATATTGTTGCGAATTTACTCCTTACTAGCTTACTTTATCAGGTTCGTATCTCTGGATTGACAAATAAAACCAAAACCCGTTTAATTCAATTTAACAAAATCTCTTTATTTCACAATTTGTCTACTACACCAGTGTTTCCCAAAGTGGGCGATAACGCCCCCTTGTGGGCGCTGCAGGTATAAAGAGGGGCGGTAAGAGACCCAGAAAGAAAATGGGGGCGTTGTGTAGAGGCCTGGGGGCTTATTTGTAATTTTATTTAGCTAGGAGGCCTCTTAGACAACGACTACATGAGCTCTCGACTCTCAACAACACCTTGTGAACATCAACTAATATGAATTAAAAGATTGCTCAAACTCGGTTCTATATTTCTCTCCGCGTAGTTCATATATCTGTCCTATTTTATTGAACATAGAAAAAATGAAAATCATGTCAATCGGTCGCTCCGTTTCATAACGGGGCATCTCGACAGGATAGAATTTATAGAATACTAACTGTCAAACGTATTGCTATTGCCATTGCCAAATCTGTATGTGGGCATTTGCTATCATAATATAATCATTTGCACAAAGGTGTAGGGTGAGTAGGTTCGAGCTGATGTAGCGAATGCTTTGAGCTCTTGAATAATTTATTTTATCACTTGCGAAATGACGTCGGGTAGGTAGCTGATGTAACGCACGTTTTGAGCTTTTTAACTCCTTAAATCTTTTATGTGAAAAATAAAAAAAAGGATCCTTGTCCTTTCTTACAAATGTATTTCTGGGAAAAATAAGATAATACGAAAAGGAGAAAGATCCTTTTTATACAAATGTATTTTTAGGAAAAATAAGAATTCATATTTTTGGACTACTATATAATAATTGTGCTTAAGCATTCCTATATAAACAATGTAATATTTATTTTATATTCATTTGTGGTTTTGCGCGCAATAGATGAGCATTACTTACGCCTCCTTTACACTACTCGCGAAGTTAAACGTATTTCTCAAAGCAAAACAATGTCGGAAGTACAAAAAAAGAGACGGCAATACTGTGCGGAATATATTAAATTCGGATTCATTGAAAACCCCACAATCCCATCCTCGCCTTTGTGTCTTCTAAGTCTAAAAACAATGAAGCCTTCAAGACTGCAAGATCATTTGAATAAAATGTATCCAGATAAGAGAGACAAGAATGTAGCATATTTTCAAGACCTAGAGAAGAAGCATCTTCTATTCTATCTATATTATATTCGGCGGCTGCTAAGCAAGATGACGACGGACTTCGAGCTTCGTACAATATCTCTTTGTTAATTGCTCAAAAAGGCAAACCACATAACATCGCAAAAGAGTTAATATTGCCAGCAATAAATGAAGTAATAACTACCGTGCTTCATAAACCGGCCGCAGATATTATCCGAAAAATTCCTTTGAGTAATAATTCTCTGCAAAGACGAATTGATGAAATGGCTGAAAACATTGAAGAATCATTGTACGATCACCTGAGGTCAAGTCAATTTTCAATTCAGCTGGATGAGTCCACTTTACCAACTAATGAAGCATTGTTGTTGTCTTACGTGAGTTTTATTAAAGATGAGAAAATATGTGAGGATAGAAATTTAGAGACCGATACAAAAGGCGAAACCATAATCAATATATTGGAAAAGTTTTGCGATGAGAAAGAAATTCCTTTGAAAAATATTATTTCAGTTGCTACGGATGGCGCTCCGGCTATGACAGGGTGCCATAAAGGCTTCATAGCGTACTTAAAAAATAAAATTCCAGATGTCCTTGGTGTACATTGCGTTATTCATAGACAACATTAAGTTGCTAGAAACTTAAGTGATAAACTATTTCAATCACTGCAATATGTCATCAAAGCAGTCAATAAAATCCGCAACAGCTCTTTGAATGATAGATTATTTCATCAGTTTTGTGTTACTAATGACGAGGATTTCAATCGTTTGTTGTTTCATACTGAAGTTCGTTGGCTATCAAGAGACAATTGTCTGACTCGATTCTACAACCTGTTTGACTCTGTTATAGAGTTCTTGGAAACTAAAGATACAGAATTTCAAGACAAGCTCACAACATCAAAGAATGATATAGCTTACATGACAGACCTGTATAAATTGTTCAACGACATGAATCTCCAGCTGCAAGGCGATAAACTAAATTTAATTAAAACAAAAAACGTCGTTGCTGCTTTCGCAGCCAAACTGCTTCTACACAAAAAGAATCTGAGCAGACGTGAGTTTCACAATTTTCCGAATTTGTCAGTATCATGCAAAAACGACGAGTTGTTTGCCTACTGCCAACATTTGGAAAACATCCACATTGACTTCACCGAACGATACCAGGACATTTTGAACTTGGAAATACCAGACTGGGTGTTGGATCCGTTTTCAAATGTCAACACAGCAATGTCACCTCAGCTGGAAGAAGAACTTATAGAATTGACAACAAACGAGCAAATAAAAATCAAGTTCAAAAATGGTTATCAAGAATTTTGGCTACAAAATCCGATCTCGCACCCTGGATTGTGGTCAATCGTTCAACGATTCTTGATAGCACTCCCATCGTCATATTTGTGTGAACGTGGATTTAGTGCTGTGACAACACTGCTTACTAAAAATAAAAATCGTTTGCTTGTTACCGAACGTGACGACTTGCGACTATTCTTGAGTAAATTGGAACCTGATATTAACAAAATTATTAAACAGCATCAGATTCATCCTTCATATTAGTTTTTATATAGGGATCGATTATTTTAGTTTTATTTTTAATAAAATATTCTCTGTTTTAATACTATAAAGTTGTGTTTCAATAATCATTCTTATTGGCAGGTGGAGCCCGTAAGAATTAACTTGAGACCTAAGCGCCGTTGTATGTTACCTACTGCGCTTACGTTTCAAGTTGCTGGTTATAGTAAAAGTTTCGTTTAGAATTCTCCGGTAATATACATACATAGGTCACAATAATTAATTTGAAGTTATAGTGGTTTTTAAATAGGTGAAAATATGGGGGCGCTAAAAAAATATTTATTCTCAAAGTGGGCGGTAGACAAAATAAGTTTGGGAACCACTGATCTAGAGGGTAGAGTTAGCAAGCCAGCTTTATATGTAGGATAAAGAAGAGCCACAAATGCCAATGGATTATATACATATAACCGGGAAATTGTCTCCTCCGAACTCATTTGGACAGCAGGATCCCATTAAAACTCAACTTAATAGATTAGACAGAAGGTGCGTTGACTACATGCTGCAGATTTTTAGCCGAAAAATCGGAACAACGCCTGGATATTTATTACCAAAATGTAAGGAGTCTAAACAATCATATTGCGGATATCAGATCAGATAAACTGGTTTGTTCTGTTGATATTTTGTGCTTTGCTGAGGCTTGGGCTTTATCTCAAGAAGAATTTCCAATAGAGAGCTATAATGTTATTGCACGCCTTGATGGAGAAACAAGGTCAGCCCGTCAACGCCCGGCCAACGGCCTTATAATATACTCTAAACAAGATCGGTGCAAATATCTATCAAAAGAATCATTCTCTATTAACGTCACAATTCAGCAAGCGTTTACCAACTATTAAACGTAAACAATTCGACAGTTTCTTTATCACTTGTGTACAGGAACCCCACGTATAGACTGCCAGAATTTAGAGAGCAAGTGGTAAATAATATCCGTCAGATAAATGACCATCAGTAGTCCTTGGAGACTTTAACATATGTCGCCTCATAGCAACTGACGATTTAGAGGCTCGATTACAACAGTAGGGATTTAAATTTACATTGGACAACGCCGCCACAACAAAACAACAAACAGCAATAGATTGGGTATGGACAAACATGAGTCCAGCAATGACCTCATGTATCACATATGAAACACCATATAGTGATCATGACGGAATATTTTTAAGTTTTAGAAATAGATATGTATGTATGTTACATATGTAGATATATGTTAGATTAAATATTTATATAACTTAGTATACTAACATTAGGTGTAAGTCATGGATATGAGTAATGTAATTTATATGCCATAAATATGTATTATAGAAATACATATATCTAATATATAAAATTCTCGTGTCACGGTGTACGTTATTGAACTCCTCTGAAACCGCTCGACCGCTTTTCGTGAATCTTAGCGTGCATATCGGCTGGGGTGGAGAATCGGACAAAATCTATTTTGCATCCTCTTAAATGTTAAGGGAAATTGGAAAATTACCAAAAAGTAACATTTTTCCATACAAATTTTTTTTTTCAATTTTTGTTTGTTTTGTTTTTCAATATTTTTATTTGTCAAATATTTGAATCATTCGATTTCGGTCGCATACTTTTTTTATTCCGGCTAAATACTTATACATACATAGAAAGTTGTGTTAGTTACACCATTTATAACTCAAGAACGGCTGAATCGATTTAACTGAAAATTGGTGGGAAGGTAGCTTAGAACCAGGGTAAGGACATAGGATACATTTTATCTCTTTTTGTCAAAATTTAATTCAACTCATAAATATAAAGATTATATTTCAAATCATCCTCCTTTCCTTGAATATATGTATGCGTACAATTTTAAACAGATTCTTCCTCAAAACTAATACAATTGCTAAGTATTTGGAATAGTAGAAAAGAACTGCAACCAAATACGCAGTGAAATAGATTATAACTGGCTCAGTAATCCAGCCGATTTTTTCGTCTTTCCACGCCTGAAAACCGGTTCACCATGTGCAGTCCACTAGAATGACTGTCGGTTGAACTCCAGTGAGAAATGATGGAGCTATGTTTCTATTGTCACACACCGACGCAAAAATTCGGTTTTATTTCAAACACTTCTCAAAATTAGTTATTCGTTGTTCTGTTGGATTATGAACTTGCGAGGCAACCACTTTGTATAGAGCTTTCTCCTCTTTAGAGCATCATTGTCCTCGGTTCCCCAAAAAGCAATGCTTTATTATTACACGAAATGCTTTATGATCCATTTTTTTGTAAAGTAACACAAGTTGCTTCAGAAAAATGCTATATCTTATTAACGAATAGTTATAATGCAACTAATAGAAATCGTATAGATGGTAGTAGTAGTATTATCTATGTATCAACCACAGCGAAGCGTGGACGGGTCCTCTAGTTATTATATAAATATATATTATATTTGCTCGGTGTTTTTATAAAGCAAACTGTAAATATATACATGATATACATATATGTAATAATATATAAATATTATAATTTTTTCCATTAAGTTTATGTTAATAATAAATCTTCCTAAAATTTTAAATAACTATAAACGTCTGAAAGATCAATTTAATCAAATTTTCTTTATTAGATAATCTTAATGTTTTTTGCAAATAACTTGGCTAAAAAACCACTGGCCGGTTACGTCTTTAGATTTACTTAAACACATAGTTACTAAAAGTGACCTGTGAAGGGTGCAGCCGAAGTTAACGTTTTTTCTTGTTTTTTTTCTATTGGATGCGCATTGCATGTAAATGCATGTGTCTATTTATGTACATATGTATGTATTTAGTGGACTATATGTGTTTTTATATATTTATGTGTCTGATATTGTATATTATTTTTGTAATTTACGTCACAGCATTATCAATGATAAGCATGTTCAAAGATATTTGAACTTATTGCCGACGGAAAGAAGGTAATTATATAAAATGAGTGGACTGTAGGTGTTTAATACTTAAACTTAATTTTTTTTTAATTTGGTCTTCCTTTTCTGTTTGCAATATCGATGCTTCCATTCCTTGACTTTTGTACCCAATATTGCTACAGTCGTTGGTGTGTATTTATTTCCTCTACCACCAGCACCACGTTAAGGTCTTTTCCCTTTGGTTGTGGTTGCAGAATCATTCGAGTCATCATCCGCTTGTTTCTGCATTTTAATAGTTTCTCGAGCTATACTTATTGGCTGCTTTCAATAGTTTGCAAAATTTGAACTTCCTCATTCTTCCCATATGCTTCAGTATCATCTTCTAAAATGTGGTCGATTATTTCAGGTTCATCCTTATCTTCAAACGGACTTCACTTTCCCACATTTCTCCAAAATGTGAGCCTGCCGAAAGAGATAAATGCCAAGGTACCAATTCAGTTGGTTTTTCCTCAATTATTGAAGCTTCATGAAATTCTTTAAGGGATTCTTCTTCAACTTCATTTTTTTTCTGTCTTCCCCTTTACTTCTCTTGACTGTTCTTAGTTTCAGAAGATATATAAAAGATTGGAACTTTTGTAATATTTTTTAACTCCGAGCGAAAGCGGTAAAAAAATTCGGGTTCTTCTTCTATGGAAAAACTTCTAACAGCATATCACACTGAAGGGAACTATAAGTAATTTCGAGCAGAGTTTAAGATTTTTAAATACTCTGCTGTTATTTCAAAGTACAATTTTTCAATTTCAAGATAAATGTTTGTCAAGTACTTTGTGTGAAAATTGAGCATTTCAAGACACACAAATTTCAAAAGTTTGATATCATCACTTTTTATTGTAATTATTTTGCGGAGATTATTCATTAATTTTCTGAGGAGTTGAATTTTCCTCTTTAATATGGAGATTCCATTATTAAAATCAAGTGTATCTGATTTTATTCGGTCATTTGTCATTTCATTCCGTAATGGCTTTGTTGGAAAAGTGTTGAAAGTGTGCAACACCGTGGTTTTTAGGTGTACAATTCAATACATATGTGTGTGTGTGAAGATGGCTCACAATATATAAAATTGTTTAGCCGCCTTTACCCAAATGTTGCAATAAAACTCCCAACAACAAAATATAACATTTAGGCAGCGAATAAAAAAAGACCTCAAACATTTTTGACTCTTTTTGAGGGAAATTAAAAAAAATTATTCACGCTCACTGTCGACATATAGTTATCAACGATGATTATGGGCAGGAAAATCTTATTTACAATATTTTAACTAATGGCCCGGAATGTGCTTCGCTACGTATAAAGTGAAATAGTAAAAAAGCAAATGATAAACGCACAAGATATTGGAATCGTCGTAATCGTTTAAACATACTTCACCTTTTGATTAAGAAGTGAATATCGTATCTTCAATTAAATTTGGCAATAACTTTTTCTCTGCCAATATGGTGCCATAACACAGTTTTGGTGGATTAATATTTCGCAATAATATAATCAAAGGACCAACCAAGAATCAAGCAGTGCGGTGGCATACCAGCCAGTTCCGATGAATTTAAAAATTCAATTGGATAATTCATTGCCTCATCTTGATTCATAACACTAGCAATTGATTTATAAAAATAAAAAAAATACTACACCTGGCAGTTTGGCTTGAATTTGAAAATTAATGGCTATCAATGCTATTCCTCGGTGCTAAAATGGCGCGCTCTTTCGACCAATCAAAATTTCTATAATTGTGAAAATTTTTGTATACATCTCCAAAAAACTGATGACTTCAAACCGGCATTTATTTCAGTTAAAGGTTTTGGAGACTTCCTTCTGGAACTTGCGCTAGAAACCAGAGGCAAATCACAAATTATGTATATGTGTTCGACCGCTTGGAGTAGTAGGCGCACAAACCATCGTGGTTACGATCTTGAATAGCGGCACACAAAATACTTTTCAAAAGGAAAACAAAGGCTCCATAATCGACCTCATGTTTGCCAACGACGCTTTTATCAAGCGCATTAAGTGGGCGGTGGCGGACATATTTACAAATAGTGACCACACGCCTATTATTGCTGAAGTCTCATATGCCGGAAGGACGAAACACCGCAGCAGGGGCACATGCCAAAAACGAATCTAGAAACAAAATTTTAGATGGAGTTCAGCAATTATACAAGGCGAAGAAGCCATATACTTGGTATCTGCGTACAATCACAATACATCACAACAACCGGAAGCCAGCGTATTAGTAGAATGAAGAAATAGCTGGACTAAGAAAGCTCTATAATTCAGCTAGACGCCGCCTACAACATAATCAACGTGAAGAAAATTAAAGCAATTTGAGAAAAGTATTTAAAAGTCAGAAGAAGCTTCTGAAGTCAGCCATTGGCCGCAGTAAAAAGAAGTGTTTTGAAAAACTCTGTGAGGAAGCAAACGAAGACTCCTGGGGAACAGCTACAAAATCTGTATGCCAAAATTCAAAAATAAGACACAAAAGCGCATCCTTTATGAGAAATGTCGTCGAAACTTTGTTTCCGAAACAACTCATTATTTCTTATGCTAAGCCTCAAACCGAAGTCGTAGAGCCACCACTCCTCATTAGTGAAGAAGATATATTGGCCATAGCCGGAAGAATTGACGCATTATACGATATCGTTGACACTGCGAAATGCGCAGTAAGTGGCAAGCGATGGAAAGGCGAAAAAAAAAATATTGTGATCAGCGCACACATATGCGTGCGTGTGGATGTGAAGAATGCCTTCAACTCAGCAAAGTTGGCAAACATAATCAAGGTTCATTATGACATACGCGCTTCTCAATATCTTATGGAAATTGTTATTAGTTACTTTGAAAACAGACAAGAGTTAGTCTATTTCGAGTGGAGTACTGCAAGGATTGGTACTAGGCCCCCTTCTATGGAACATAATGTGTGATGGGGTGCTACGGAGACCCCAACCGAAAGCTATTAAATTAGTTGCATAGGCAGACGACCTTATTGTGGCGAAACATCTCGATGACCTCCAGAGCAAATGCAATGAGAGCATAAACGGTCTGCGCCAATGGTTCTCCTCAATGAGCTTAGAACTGGCTGAGCAAAAACAAAAGTCTTGCTCATAAGTACAAAAAAAGTGGAGAAAAGTATATCTCTCACCGTAGAGATTCATTCACAGCCACACCTAAAATATCTGGGAGGAATAGTAGACTCAAGGCTAATATTAAAGGACCACCTAGAATACACTGCAGGTAAAGCGAATAAAATTCTGAAATTATCAAAGCCATCTACAAGAGCCAAAAGAAGAGAGAAGGGTGCAGAATATGCAAAAAAAAACGATGAACTATGGGGTATAGGTATTTAACGCAGTTCTTCAGCGTTTCTAATGCAGTAGTCGGTAACTTGTTGTCTCTTAACTTTCGCTTCTGCCTCCAATTTCACTGCCAGTGATAAAGTTCACCTTTGTTCAAATAATGACGTTGTCATTTGAATCTATCTATGAAGCACTCAATAAAATTTTCCATTTGTTTGGCTTTCAAAGCACATACTTTTTCTGGAAGCAGCAAACTCAGTTGAAATCCATTCAATACTTCCCTAGAAAAGCGCGTCTTGAAATGATAAATGTACATACACTCAGATTCTGTAGTATTCTTCGCAAGTTTTCACACCGAAACTTTCGCGGTTTGTTTGTCGGCCGCGGATTCTTGGTTTTTCTTCGTCGACTTTCAGTTCTGCCACAATTATTTTCGAATTTGCATAAATGGATCGAATAATTCCTTAGCTAGTTGCCTTAGATTTCAGAACGTTACATACAGCGTATCTTAGTTAGAGATATCCTAGATAGAGATAGAATATCACATAGGTGAAAGATCCCAAATATGAATTCAAATTTGCACACGGCTGCGATGATTATCGTTGCTTTTCCCGCTGCCATTCATTCTCATGATAAGTATTTTAGGCGAGAAGTTCTAAAACGCTTTTTGTCCCTACTAATTTCTTAAAGTTAGTCGGTTGAGTAGTTCTCAAGCAATCTTGCCACCCGACCTCGAAAACACACGAGAAAAACGCGCTTAAAGACGGCGCACTTAGCTAGGACCAAAAGTTCTCAGGTCTGTATCTCTGAAACTATTATTCGGATCTACTTGAAAGTTTAAAGCAATGGTCTATACATCGTACATAATACATTACCTATGTATAAGTTAATAAGACAATAAAAAAAATTTAATTTTTTGAAACCTGTAACCCACGTAACACTTAAATGTTTCCTGGAGGCATACTTTCTTATTTCTTTACCACAAACATTTCTCGTAAAAAAGGGAATGTGTAATCTTCAGGTGGAACCCAGGGATTTTCGAGGAGAAGCTTTTTCACGTGATCGTCAATACTCGGCCCTAAATAATTATATGCCTACGTTCACTTCAACAACAGAAATTTGGAAATGAGTTGAGATATTCGAGGTAAAGGTACGTCACTGACTGTCACTGGCAAATTCTTCGTCTTCTCCTGCTGAAAGGAACTGTCTGCTTCAGTCATGATACTTGAGTTGTGATGCTGCTGGAAATGAACCATGCAAAACGTTTTCATCTTTTTCTCTTTTTTCCAGGGATGAAGTACGACGAAATAGATGAAGGCGGTACTGCAAATTAAGTGTAAAATTATCATTGTTTTGTTTCTAGCGTCTTACAATTGGATATCGCAAGTTACTTTGAAGATAACATGGGCTTTTCCTAACAGTGCATGCAAAAAAAACATAAGTACTTATCATTTCAGTGTTTATTGGTGTTCATATTGTTGTTTCTTCAAGATAAGTTTCCACTGTAAAAACACGCCCTAAAATGTCAGAATGCTCGACGCACCATGATTTTGGCTGTCAGCTTTTGCCTTTTCTATGTTAGAAAACTTGGAGGATAAACCGTGGAGAATATATCATTCGAATGCAACATCTTTTTCAAGTCCTCTATCAAGCCTCGTCGTTTCAAATTTAGCACTTTCAGTCACGGAGCATGCGTTGCTACAATTTGTAACTACAGTGGTATCTTAGCATTGTTTATTATATTCAAACTTGGAAACGGTCTATAATTTTGTTTCTGAATTATAATGGAAAATTTCTGGATTATATTTCTGTTGCCTTACTATATTAGAAATAGGAGACATTTCCTGAATCCGGGACTGGTATAAATTTGAACTATTCAAGACTCCACGTTTGGATGAATGCACTCAACAATATGTTTAACAAGTAAGGAGGGCCTACGTTCGGGTGCAATCGAACGTTATACTCTCTTGCAACTTACAAGAATCAAAGCCAGGGAAATACTTTAAGGTGTAAAACCAATCACATAGATTGAAATGAGCTGGGTGTTCTAAAATAATGATATTAGTTATATAGGGATTAGGCCAAGTTTCCGCTCAAATATATCTATTTTCAGCACAAAGATACACTGCTATCAATGAAACAAGGTGTGTTCCAAAGTAAGCAGGGCTTAAAAATAAAACATAACAAATGGGTTTTTCGGCAAATCAATTTATTTTATTCCACATAGTCTCCTTCTGCTTCAATACAGATTTTGCACGGTCCAAAAGCATGTTAAACGAGTATTTCAGCTCATTGGCCGGTATGGCCGCCAGTATGCCGGTGCAAGCCTTTTGAATGGCCTCGACGTCAGCATAACGCTTTCCTCTCATGGGAAAATGCATTTTTCCGAAATGGAAGAAGTCGCACGGTGCCATATCAGGTGAATACGAGGAATGATTAATTGTTAAAATGTGATTTTTCGTCAAATAATCAGTCCTTCGAATGTTGAATTCTGAGAAATTTTTGGTCGTCAGTCAATTTGTGCGGAACAAACCGTGCACACACATTTCGTAAGTACAAATGTTCAGTCAAAATGCGATAAATCCATGTTTTTGAGATGTTCAATTGCATTTCCATGAATTTCAATAATAATTTCGGCTGATTTTTGATGAACGCACAGATTCGATGGAATTTCCGATGATCACAGATTTTGATTGACCCACATGTTGATCGTCATTTATGTCCACACGACTTTGAAAACGTTGAAACAACTCTTGCACTTTGCTAGGGGATAGGCAATCATCGCCATAAACTTGTTTCATCAATCGAAACGTTTCGGTAAAAGTTTTATCATTTTTAAAACAAAATTTAATGTTGGCTCTTTGTTCGAAGCTCATTTTCGCACCAAAAACATAAACACACTGACACTTAAAACGCAATAACTTCACTTCCAATCAATGAAATGTCATGAAATTCTTGCTGGACAATCGATAAAGATAGCAGATTCTGACGCACTGGTCGGTATATAGATGGCGCCACCAGGGCGCGCTAGATTCCTGTTTACTCTGGAACGCAACTTGTATTTTCATTAGGATAACTCACAAATTGGCCGATTTAATGCGGTACAAAGTATCCCTAAAATTCGAAAATCTTTATATTAAGTTTATGGGGGCTGAGGGAAATATTGGTCCGATGCAACCCATTTTTTACACACAGATATACCATTATAAAAAATGGATTAGTCCCTTAATTTCAGTTGTATATATCACACACTGACCGACATTTCCGATCTAAAGTCAAATACATATAGGCACTGGGGTCTAAATATTCGATATTCGTGCAAAACTCCATCCCGTTATACTAATGCTTCTTGATTTGTGTATTGGAAACTGAACGAATCAAGTGGAATTTAAAGTTGTGCTATATGGGAAGTAGGCGTGGTTATGGTCCGATGTCGCTCATTTCACAACGTGACATAAAAATATTAAAAAATGCCACGTATCAAATTTTGTCGAAATCGGTCAGTGGGATCCCGAGATATGGGATTTCTCTAAAAAGTGGGGACCACGCCCATCGTCTAATTTTCACTCCGGCATTTAGTTATTGATTTATCGGGCTTTTAGTAATTTTTAAAAATACTGTTATATGGGGAGTGAGCTGGCTTACCCTCCGATTTTCTTCTCTTATAAGATTCGCATTCAGTGTTCTCGGTTATTGGCGATTTGTGGGCGTGGCAGTGGTCCGTTTACGCCCATTTACGAACTCGAATATTTTTTTGTACTAAGGAATCCACACAACAAGTTTCATATATCTCAATTTCTACTCAAGTTACAGCTTGCACGGACAGACGGGCGGACGGATAGACAGACAGTCAACCGGATTTCAACTTTTCTCGTTATCCTGATCGTTTATATATATATATATATACATAAATATATAGATATACATATATAACCCTTAACCCTATATTTATATCGCTTAGTTTAAAGTACAACCCTTAGGTGAACAAAACACTAATACTCTGTAGCAACTGGATGAAAGAGTATATAAATATAAACGCGAAGCAATAATTATCGCTGATAAATTGCTTTAATAGAAGCACTTCCGCAATGAAATGACCGCATGAATGACATAACAACATAACAATTTGACAGCTCAATCTTAAAAAAAATTCAATTTGACACAAAAATGCCCACTAACATTTATTAAATTCATTTGTTACAAAAAATAGGATAAACGAAGAACCGCTCAACCGATTTTGTGTAAACTCCACATAAGAAACCATCTAAAAAATAGCAAAAACATGTGAGTTGGATAGGTGAGCTCGTTCCTAGGTCATAAAATTACAACGAGAAGTGGCACTAATTTTTATATATCGTGTGGCGCAAAAGTTATCCTCCTATCAGAAGATGCTATAAGTTTTGCAATTGATCTCTAATGTTAGTTCTGTTTTGACATTTGTATAGTTAACACATGCGAAATACACGTAAATAAATAATGGTACGCTACACTGCGTGCCACAACCGATATGCTGAAGGATGCATTTCCCGGGCGCCTAATCTCCCGTTTTGGCGATTTGGCACTGGCCAGCAAGATCGCCTGATTTGACCGCTCCTGTCTTCTTTTTGTGGGGCTTGCAGCTCTTAAAGACAATATCCGTCAAAAATGTAAGGACCCATCGTCGGAAGTTCTAGCCAAAGTGATGGAAAATGCCATAAAAACGGCTCAAATGGCAATCTACTTTGACGGCAGCCATTTACATGAAGTCGTATTCGCAGCTTGATATATCTAAATTTAAAAGACCAAATAAAAATAATCTACAATCAAAGTTTTTAATTTTTTAAAAAAAGTTTTTCATTTTCCAAAAAAACGTCGGAAGGTTATTTTTGCGCCACCTGTTGCTACTTAACAACAACGAAAATTTAATTAAAATCATCCCTAAATTAGAAGTTTGTAATTAAAGCTAAACCGAAAAGGACAATTTTAAAATAATGAGTTGGTGTGAGAACGTCTACCCGATGATCGCATTTCACTAGATTAGGCACTTAACGTTTAGACCAAAGCCTCTTCTCCTTTCCGTTGCTTGGCGCCAATTGAGATTCCAAGCGAAGCCAGGCCTTTCATCAACTGGTTTTTCCAAAAGAGTGAAAGCCTTCATATTCTTCTACTTTTGCCGGCGGATAATGCGTGAAATACTTTCAGTGCAGGAGCGTTTTGTCCGTTCGGACGACATGACCTAGCCAGCGTCCATGTCGTCGTTTGATTCATACAGCTCATCTTTTAATCGAATGCGGTATTCACCGTGGCCAATGCGCAAAAAACTATAAATCTTTCGTAAAACCTTTGTCTAGAAAACTCGTAACGTCGACTCATCACTTGTTATCAGCGTCCATATAACAGGACGGGAATAATGAGTGACTTATAGATTATTCTTTTTACTCGTCGATAAAGGACTTTACTTCTCAATTGCCTACTTAGTCCGAAGTAGCACCTGTTGGCAAGAGATATTCTGCGTTGGATTTCGATGCTGATGTTGTTGTTGGCGTTGATGCTGGTTTTTAAATAGACCAAATTATCTACAACTTCGAAGTTATGACTGTCAACAGTGACGTGGGTGCCTAGTCGCGAGGGAGACGACGTCTTGAGCTCTTTCACCACCAGACCCATTTCCTTCACTGCCTTATGCATTCTGGAGAAAGCAGAACTAACGGCACGGTTATTAAGGCCAATGATATCAATATCATCAGCATACGCCAGCAGCAGTTCACTCTTAGAAGAGTATACTTTCTGGGCTTAGTTCTGTAGCTCGAATTATTTTCTCCAGAAGAAGGTTGAAGAAGTCGCACGAAAGGGACTTGGCTTGTCTGAAACCTCGTTTGGTATAGAACGGCTCGTAGAGGTAGTTCCGGATCCCGGCGGAGCTTTTGATATTGTTCAAGGTCAGTTTACACAGCCGTATTTGTTTTGTGGGTATACTAAAATCAAAGCTTTTTTAACAGCAATCCATCGGCCCCTACCGCTTTGTTGTTATTCAGACGGGTAATTGCTATTCGAGCTTCCTGATGGTAGAATAGTGGAACGTTTGCTCCATCGTCATCGATTGAGGAATCGGGTTCGCCTTCTCCTGGCGTTATGTTTCCACTGCACTCAGCAGGCTGGAGAAGTATTCTTTCCAACTTTTAGTATGCTTTGGGCATTGGGCACAAGATCACCTCTAGGGGTTCTACAAGAGTATGCTCCAGTCTTGAAATCTTCCATTAGTCGCCGCTGTTCGTAAAATTTTCGAGAATTGTTGTGATGTGGTTGATTGTAACTTTGCGAGTTAGGCAGATACCTTCCTTGTCTACCCTGGCGTTAAAATCGCCAAGCACGATTTTGATATCGTCTTTCTTCCATCGCGAATCCCACACAGAATTTTCACTGCTTTATATGGCCACTGTAGTAAATGCTACAAGGATCTACTACTCTCAGTCCTTGTCCCATCCATCACATTGGCGGTGTTGTGAACCTTTACTTTTACGAAGACATCAACCAGCTGATTAGCGGCACCTTCCCAATTAAGAGACCGGACATTCCAGGTGTATTTCGGGAAATCGTAATCCTAAACCCTTCCAGCCATAATTTAAAAACATCATTTAAAAAGTTAAATACACAAAAACAACTTTAAAATACTCACCTTTTTGATCAATTTAAATTCGGGGAATAATAACATAATGGTTATGTCATAATCAATCATGTTAAAACTCATTAATCGAAGCAAAGTTGGGCGTGTCGGTCGTGCGAAAGTTTTGAAGCAGATTATTAAAAAATAATTAGAATACTTAGAAGATAAATTTCAAAAAAATAATTACACAGTTTTACGAACAAATAGTGAAATAAAAAAATAAAAATTAGAAAATATTTTATTATTGTACCGCTAGGAAATAAAAAAATTTGTTGAAGCAAAATGCAAACGGGGGATAGGTGAGGGGAATATTAGCTTACGGAACCAAGGGCATTAAAATCAATTACATTGCTACAAAACTTGATGTTCATCGCAGAATAGTTGCGGCAATACTGACACTGTACACAAATTAAAGAGAGGACATTTACTTCATATCGGATTGTAAAGTTGTGTGAACAAAAAGAGGTAAAAATATCTTGTAGGTTTTAGAGTTTCGCATTAATATTTGTTTTTATTTACCTTTGTATGGTAGAAATTTCTAATCACTGTTAGGAAAAAATTATGTAAGTTATACTTGTATCTATTTTATTCAATAAGAAAACAACACATTTTAAAACTTCACAATACTATATTGTTGTTCCTATTTTGTTCAAATCAATGTAGTATATGTGATAAATCTGTTAATGTTGATGATGCCAGTTGTAAAAATTCATTTTAGTTACAATTGGAAAATCTTTTCTCAAGTTGTGGGCTTTTATACGTACATACATATGCAAGGCAGTTTTATATACATATCTACATATATAAAATAAAAAGATATTTGTGACCATAATATATATTTTCTTTAAACATATTGCAGTTCCATTTAATGAAAGTGCTTATAAAAATATATGACTTGTGATATTTTTCAGTTTGGTTTTTTTGCCAAAATATTCAAAGAATTGAGGTATTTTCATAATTGTTTTATTAAATTTTAAAGATCTAAGTTGCCTCTGGAAATGTATTAAAATAATATTAGGTACTTTAGAAAGGGAACACATATGTTCAAAAAAATAAAAAGCACCAAGTAAAAATATATTTGCGCGGTATGGCATTATTAATTGAGAGTAGCTAAGCAAACAAATAGAATACAACCACTAATAGGTGTGTGCTGAGCGCTCATTTGTGCATTTGTGTTTGCAGAAACTGTGATTCATAAACTGAAGTTATTATAATTGATATCACACGATCTTGGTGGCCAATCATCAAATAGTAGGTTATTAATGGGTTGTCAAAAAAGTCTTGCGGTATTTTTATTAAATTTTTTTTTATTGAAATTGAAATGAATTTTTGATGACTCATGCCCAGCTCTTGACCGATGCTACGGCTGCTACTATACCGGTCTCTTTCGACCAATTCAGCGATTTTATCGCAATTTTCGACGACCGGCCTTCCGGAGCGTGGCGCATCTTCAACCACCTCTACACCAGAGCGAAAACGTTGAAACCATCGTTGTGCGGTGGAAGTAGAAACTGTACCGGGTCCATAAACTGCATAAATTTTATTGGCGGCTTGAGATGCATTTTTGCCTTTATCGTAGTAGTACTGTAAAATATGCCGTACTTTATCTTTATTTTGCTCCATGTTTGCGACGCTATAACTCACGAACGACTTAAAAGAAACGACAATCAATCAAACATGAGTTAGCATGAAATGAGCTTTCCTCAAAGGGATAGCATGACCCGATGCGACGAATAAAACTAGAACTACGCGCTTTCAGCGCAAACTAGCGAAAATACCGCAAGACTTTTTTGACAAACTATTATAATGTAATAATGGTCGCCACTGACAGATGCGTTCTCATCGTCATCATTTTTGAAGAAACAAGGAGCGGTGATTAAAACGGTCCCCAAACCACACCAAACCGTTTTTTTTTCTGGATGAAATGGCAGCTCTTGAGTCTCCTAACGTTGCTCCTTGTCCGAAATGCGGTAATTTTGCTTGTTTACATATCCATTGAGCCATAGCTCATCGCTGAACAAAATTTGGCTCAAAAACGTCCGATGTTCTTGGAAGCGATGTCGCTTGGGAATGTCGAGCGGCTTCGGTTCTTGCACAAGTTGTATTTTGTACGCTTTGGTGTTGCGAATTGCAAATTCAACTAGAGAATTGTAAAGAGGAAAAATTTTAGCGAAGTGAAAGTGTTTACAAACGATGTTTTATAACTTCCAGCCAAGCTATTACTATGAATAAATTTGTATAGAATAATGAAAGTGGTATTTTAGATATCGCTCACATTTAATAATTTCTATATTTGTACCTTTATCAGAGATGATGTTTTTGATAGTTCATTTAATTCGAACAGATTCATTGCCTTAAAATCATTTTACAGATTCGAGTGGAACATACTCTTCGTGGTTTCTGGAACAGTTCGGTTTTATACAACATTTCCTCATTGCAGAATATTTATCCCCTGGTAAGTATAATATATGTATACATATGTACTATTCGGACTAATAGTATTGTATTAAAATCCGGTTTTATTGGTAATAATGCCACAATATTCCCCAGAATTCCCAGCTACCTAATTAAATTACGATAGTTCATTAATGTACCTATATATGTACATATTCCGTGAAGTCGGATAAAAGAAGGAAACATGACCTAATTTATTGGAAAATACTCACCACTTTCTTTTCAAATCATACAATAAGTAAAAATGAAAATAAAAAAAGCCGAACAAATCAGTGTACGAGAGATCCCATTTATATGCGTTTCACAATATCTTATAAAAACAAGAAAAAAGTTAACTTCGGTTGCACCGAAGCTAATATACCCTTCACAGGTGTATTTCTTTTAGTAATTCAGTTTCCAGTTTGTATGGAAGCTATATGCTATAGTAATCCGATCTGAACAATTTTTGCGGAGATTATGTTATTACCTTGAGCAGTAATCCATGTCAAATTTCGGGAAGATACAACGACAATTGCGAAAGTTTTCCATACAAGCCCTTGATTCCGATCGTTCGGTTTGTATGGCAGCTATATGCTATAGTTAACCGATCTAAACAATTTCTTTCGATATTACATTAATTCTATGAGCAATAACTCCTACCAAAATTTCGTGAAGATATATTGTCAAATGAGGAAGTTTCCCATGCAAGCATTTGATTCCGATCATTCAGTTTGTATAGCAGCTATATGCTATGGTTAACCAATCTGAACAACTTTTTCAGAGATTACATTGTTGCTTTATAAAATAATTCTTACCAAATTTCGTGAATATATCTGAACAATCTGAACAATTTCTTCGTATAATACAAAATTATCTTAGAAAATAACCTGTGCCAACTTTTGTGAAGATACATTGTCATATGTGGAAGTTTTTCATACAATAACTTGATTCCGATCGTTCAGTTTGTATGGCAGCTAAATGTTATAGTGGTCCGATCGGCCGTTCCGACAAACGAGCAGTTTCTTGAAAGGAAATGACGTTTGCAGAATTTCAAAACGATATTTTAAAAACTGAGGGACTAGTTCGTATATATACAGACAGACCGACGGACGGACGGACAGACAGGCAGACGGACATGGCTAAATCGATTCAGCTCAACATACTGATCGCTTATATATATACTTCATAGGGTCTCCGACGCTTCCTTCTGGGTGTTACAAACTTCGTGACAAACTTAATATACCCTGTACAGGGTATAAAAATATTATTGTTTTTCATACAAATGATATTTTCTATGGTATATCGAGATGACGGTGGTGGTTGGCAAAAGAAAAAAAAAGGTGGCAGGTTGATGCAGAGGATATCAAACAATGAGAACTTGCAAATCGTATTTTGCAGCGATCGTAAATTACAGAGAAGGTCCAACTGCAGCCAAGCGTGTGAATTGTTAAGAGCTAACAAAATACGATGAAAGCTAACAGAGGCGCGTGAAGAGAGCTGAACATTGTATGGAAATTATGTTCAGAAGTTTGCATTGATATTACAGACGCATGTTAGCCTTTTGGGGTATATGTTTATAAGCAATCATTTGTATTGATATCAATATTAGTTTGTGTATATTTATGAACACGTGTCCATTTTATTACATTTTGTTGAAAATGTACTATAACGTGACGCCAATTTAAGATTCCAAGCAAAGATTCCCCTGGCGGATACTGCGTCGAATAATTTAAATGCTGGATCGTTTTGGTCCGTTCAGACGACATGAACTAGCCAGCGTAGCCGCTGTCTCTTAATTCCTGAACTGTGTTAATGTCGTCGTATATCTCATACAGCTCATCGTTCCATCGAATGCGGTATTCGCCGTGGCCAATGCCCGAAAAACCATAAATCTTTCGTAAAACATTTCTCTAGAAAGCTCGTAACATCGACTCAGCAGATGTTGTCATCGTCCTTGCCTCTGAACCATGTAACAAGACGGGAATAATAATTGACCTAGAGAGTTTTGGTTTGTTACTTTTCAACTTCCTACTCAGTCCATAGTACCTGTTGGCAAGAGATAGTTGGCCGATAGACGAAATTATCTACGACTTCGAAGACATGACTGCCAACAGTAACGTTGGAGCCTAGTCGCGAGTGCGATGCCTGTTGGTTTGATGACACCAAATACTTCGTCTTGCCCTCGTTCACTACCTGACCCATTTGCATTGCTTCTTTATCCATTTTAGAGAAAGCAGAACTAACGGCGCGGTTGAGGTCAATGATATTAATATCATCGGCATACGCCAGCAGCTGTACACTCTTATAGAAGATTGTACCTGCTGGATTAAGTTCTGCAGCTCGAATTATTTTCTCCAGCAGGAGATTGAGCAGCCTTGTCTGAATCCTCGTTTGGTACAGAACGGCTCGTAGAGTTAGTTCCGGATCTTGGCGGAGCTTTTAGTATTGCTCAACGTCAGTTTACACAGCCGTATTAGTTTTGAGGGACATTCAGATAGGGCGGCATAAAGGCAGCTCCTTTTCGTGCTGTCAAAGCAGCTTTGAAATCGACGAAAAGGTAGTGTGTGTCATTTTTCTTTTCAGGGGTATTTTCCAAGAATTGGCGCATGATGAATATTTGGTCGGTTGTTGATTTGCCAGGTCTAAAGTTACACTGATAAGGTCCAATCAATTTGTTGACGGTGGGCATTAATCTTTCACACAATACGCTCGACGGAACCTAATACGCGAAGGCTTATCCCACGGTAGTTCGCGCAGATTGTGAGGTCTCCCTTTTTATGGGTTAGGCAGAGCACTTATAGTATTTAACATATGACATATGATGGTTATATTTACATAAAATTACAATCATAATTTATATAAAATCATTTAAAACTTATATATATAAGGACATATCATGGACGTACGTACATATATACATAAGCACACCTTCGCGTATTCAAATAACGATATCATCACTCTGCAGTAAAAAGACATAGAGCGCATTGTTCTATAAGTACATAAGTGTGTATGACATTACCCATCAAATAATGCAAACGCAAACCTATAAACACATATGCATGCGAATGTAAATATGTAACCCACAAAAGCCCCAGACATTGTTAACAGTCAATATGGTCGACGCCCAAATTTATAGAAAAACACATAACAACAACATTTTCTTTCATGAACGCAAGCGCATTTTCAACAAACACACTCGTTTTATTCATAAAAGCAAACACCATTACATCTCCCCGAGCCTTTGTTTATGTTGCTGCTGATGTTTCTTCCAAAATTAAAGAAAGGGTTAAGTTGCAACATAGCTCTTGTCGATTTAAAATATTTTACGCTTGATTTACAATATAAAGAAAATATTTATAAATTTTATTCAGAATAGAATTTTTCTAGAATAGAAACTAGCATAATTTTTCTCATTTAACACTCAATTATGTGCCCCTGATTTACAAGTAACCTGTGGTGAAGCACGCGAATAATTTTTGTGTAATTGTGTCTCTTTATTATACTCTCGCAACAAAGTTGCTAAGGAGAGTATTATAGTTTTGTTCACATAACGGTTGTTTGTAAGTCCTAAAACTGAAAGAGTCAGATACAGGGTTATAGATACCAAAGTGATCAGGGTGACGAGTTTAGTTGAAATCCGGATGTCTGTCTGTCCGTCCGTCCGTGCAAGCTATAACTTGAGTAAAAATTGAGATATCATGATGAAACTTGGTACACGTATTTCTAGGCTCCATAAGAAGGTTAAGTTCGAAGATGGACAAAATCCACCCACTGCCACGCCCACAAAATGGCGAAAACCGAAAACCTATAAAGTGTCATAACTAAGCCATAAATAAAGATATTAAAGTGAAATTTGGCACAAAGGATCGCATTAGGGAGGGACATACTTGGACGTAATTTTTTTGGAAAAGATTTGTACATATCTCGAAAACTACTATAGCTATGTCAACCAAACTCTATAGAGTCGTTTCCTTCAGGCATTTCCATATACAGTTCAAAAATGGAAGAAATCGGATAATAACCACGCCCACCTCCCATACAAAGGTTATGTTGAAAATCACTAAAAGTGTGTTAACCGACTAACAAAAAACGTCAGAAACACAAAATTTTACGGAAAAAGTAACAGAAGGAAGCTGCACTCAGGCGTTTTTAAAAATTGAAAATGAGAGTGGCGCCGCCCACTTATGGACCAAAAACCATATCTCAGGAACTACTCAACCGATTTCAATGAAATTCGGTACATAATATTTTCTTAACACCCTGATGACATGTACGAAATATGGGTGAAATCGGTTCACAGCCACGCCTTCTTCCAATATAACGCTATTTTGAATTCCATCTGATGCCTTCTCTGTATAATATATACATTAGGAAATGAAAATACAATTCAATACTCAAAGTACACAAATTGATCTAATCTAATTAATTTTACAGCAAAATAAAAAAATATGTAAATTATTATCACTTTATCATGCGAGAGTATAAAATGTTCGGTGACTCCCGTACTTAGCCCTTCCTTACTTTTTTTTCTTATTTTAGTGTTACAAAACTAAAGAGTGCGAAATATATGTAAATTATAAATAAAAATAAACACTTTTTTGATTATATTACAAATGGTTTATTCAAATGGAAATGGACTTGTTTCCATGAGTACCAGCTTAATACTCAGCAAACTACACTCCCTGAAGGCATCCGCTGCCAGCTGCACTGCAGTTTCCTGTTTTTACCGCCGTAAGAATGCTGACTCGGGCCACGCGCAACTTTTGTCGTAAATTGAACTTTGTAAACAATATTTCGATAACTTCCGCTGACTCAGGCTACGCGCAACCTTGACGTAACATTATATTGTTAAACAGTTTTATGATTCTTCCCCCTTCCGAAGTGTGGTACGTCCGCGGACCCTCTTGTTGGCGGCTGAGTGATGTTTTGCACTAGTCTTACTATTGGAGCCTGCTTTCTCCGTTTTCTAGCAGAGGTTATTAGGATCAGAAACACGGCAATGACAGTTAATGCTATTAGGATCAATGATGTTGTTGTTCGTCTTGTCTTGTAACCATTGGTCAAACCATTAGTTGGCGATTTTCCAGAGTTGGGTGTCGTAAGTAAGGTAAACATATTATATAGTCCTGCCCAAGGAAGTCCGGCTACTCTTATTGGGATGTCGTTTCGATTTGTGTAGATCGTTCCATTAACGTTAGCTTTACTTGAAAATGTTACTTGGTAAGTACATCTTTTTAGTGAAACAGTAGCGTTGTCATGTGTTACTGTTGCGGTGTGATGGTTTTTAACGACCAGGCCATCATCAATTTCTTGAACAGGATCTAGTTGGCCAAATGATGTTCTGCATTTTGCTATAACCCTGGCTACCAACTTTTGAGCGCACGTCGTAATATTTAGTTTCCTGGAAAGTTTTATAGTTGTCCTAACACAATCGTCCAGGGAGTAGACAGCTACAGCGTTATTTCGAAGTTATAGCATTTTGTTGTTATGTGCACCAGGTGCTATAGTTTTCCTAATACAGATAAGCTTAGGTCTAGGAAACTTAACTAGGAAGTGGAAAAGGTTATTTTCATGAAATACTTTAAACTTAAAAACTAATAACAAATCAGTTACGGTGATCTTGTTGAGTGACTCGGTTTTCAAAATTGAATATATTTCATGGTTATCAAAAATAATCGGGTTTAATAACCCTAGTTGTGCCAGTGCGATTGCTAAAATGCAAGCGTCAAATCGGCATAGGCCGTGAGATTTGTTGTGTGCCTAGTGTAACCGTAGGAGTCCCATAAAACCATGTCATTATCCGTAGTCGGTAAATAGTCCGAGTGAGAGTAGTGTACAGTTTTGCCGTTGGTAAGTTTCGAAACCAAAGAGGGCGCAAGGATTGGTAGTCTATATAAAGAAAGACAGGTGAAGATGAGGAGAGAACTTATAGTTATTAGCTTTAACTAACGCAGATTATCCTTATGAACTATCCTACCATTTACCCTAACCGTGCAGCCCAAATCTTCTTCTTGGACCACACCTTCGGCGTACAAGGGAGTGAGTTTATGTCCTAGGCGTTTATTTGACTTGATGAGAACTGTATCGCCCACACCGAATGTTCTTGTTATGAATTCTTCGTGTTGCCTCTTGGGCTTTTTCCACGATATTTTTGGCCTGCTCAGTTTTTTCTACCTGCGAGTGGAAGACATCCACTGATTTCTCGCCTGTTACTGAGTGAATGCTCTTATTGTATTCGATTGTGGCGAGTAAAATGAGGTCCGTTGTGTCCTCAATCTCCGTTTCCAATTTCAGGTATTTAGCGATTTCTCCAATGGTACTGTGAAATCTCTCCACCTGCCCATAAGAGGTTCTGTGAAGAATACTGCCACTTCTCTGGCCTTCTTCTCAATTCTAGCCAAAAAATAATCTTGCAATATTTGCTTAACGTTTTCCTGAGAAGCACGGTGAGCTCTGTTATGCTAATGTGCGATTATTGTTGGGGTCAAAAATGTCTGTAACAAATTTATTGTGTGTTTGGGAACGCAGTTATTAGCCAATGCTGGATCTGTGCTAGCAGAGGTAACTCACAATGAATACTATTAACTACATCATATTTTAATACTTCTGGCAGCATTTTGAACAAAGTCTCATTTTCAGTAAATGTAAGGAAGTGACGTAATTTGTTTCCGAAAAGCACAAATGTCTTCTTCTAATGATGATTGCCTGATACCAGAATTTATGGGTTTCGATAGACATTTACCGGTTTAGAGACTATTTCCATAGTGTAGGTAAGTAATTGTTCACTATGAATAGTGGCTTTATCTGACTCGGGCTCAGGATCTAAAGAATGTATAAATTGGCGTGATAGAGCATCGGCTACCAAATTATCTTTCCCTGGCTTATAGAGCTTTCCACCTTTTTTATTTTTGGGTTCGGGTTGCGATCTGACACCGCAAAGGTAAGGGGTTGATGGTCGGTGCAAATGTTTAATTCCTTGACACCATACAAGTAATGCGTAAGGCTTTTGAGGGCCCACACAATGGCTAGAAGCTTCCGCTCATTAGTGGCAAAATGCTCTTCTTTTTATCAAGTGTTCTCGAAATTATTGTGATTGGTCTTCCTCCCTGGGAAAGTACCGCTCCAAGGGCGTGTGAAGAGGCATTGTGGTCAGGTCGTTCGCTTTTCTAAAGTCTGGATAAGCCACCATAACGTCTTCTGCCATAAGTATATTTTTTAGTTTAATAAACGCGTTCCTTTTATCTTGGTCGAATGAGTTGTTTATTTTTTTTTTGATTGGGAGGCGGACACCTTACCATATTCGACTCTAAGGATATTGCTTAGAGGTTTTGCAATTTTAGCGTAGTAGCGAACAAAACACCTATAGTATCCTGGCATGCCTAGAAATGACCGAACACCCCTTAAAGTTGTTGGTTTCAGGAAGCTTCGGATTGCTTCAATTTTTTGTGAAAAAGTTTTTGTCACCCCATTTGATATCTGAAAACCAATGTATTGGAGTTCTCAATCATCAATATAAACAAAGCCAATATGTTCCCTAAGGGCGTCATCAATTGCCCTCTTCAAAATACTGGGCGCATTATTTAGGCCAAACACATTTTGGAACGGGGTATGCATCTTCTATTGTTTTTTCGTTAAGTTTAAGAAAGTCAATTACCAAACCGTTCTTTTTACTCCATCTTCATCGAAGTACTCTTTGTCTACTACCCAAATAGGATTATTAAGAGGCGACTGCGAAGGTCGTATAATACCATTTAGGAGGAGATCTCTAATCTCTGCTTTTACGAAATCAGCTACGCCTAAGGGATATGGGCATATACTTATGTTGGCTCGTTATCCCTAGTGCGGATTGTAGCCACAATGTTAACATTGTAAGATAGTTTCTCGTTTGGATCCGCGAATACCCCAGACACGCGCTGTATTATACATAGTATTAAAATCATCCCTTATGGTTACTGGAACGGATTCGGTCTGCAGCTGGAGACTGTCATCATTGCCCTTGAGGAAGTGAATTATTTCATTACCTGAGGCGTGGCGTACTTAATAACGTTTCCCTTTAGATTAATATTTGCGTGCACCCTATTTAGTAAGTCTAGAGCTACGATTCCGTCGAACATATTTAAATTAGGTAGAATAAAAAAATCTGACACTACACCAAAAAAGTCACTTTGCATTTGTTTATTAATCCATGTATTGATTTCACTTTAAATTCCTTATTGATTGGCTTAATACCTATAAGACCCTCCAGAGGCCTAATATAATTTTTAGATACGCCCGTGTCAATAAAAAACTTTATCTTCCGCCCGCCTAATATTTTAACAGCACAAGGCAGGCGAGGCTCTCCCCTAAAAAATTTAGTTCCTCTGCCTCCAAGTCTTCAACGACTGACTCCGCTAAGACTTCATACGATTCTTAGCTTGATTCACTGTCATTATTTTGGGTCAAATGATTTACCCTATAAAATTTTGGCCCTGTCTGACGGTCAGAAGTTGCCTTGGGCTTTTGAAACTGCGCGTTTTCGTTCTCTCTGAGGTTGGTAGGTTGCCGTGGGCGAGATGAGGAGGGATCTACATCCATTGGTTCCTGTCGTGGCTGTGAGTCGACTCGTCGCTACTGGCTCAAGTTGTGTCGGTGACTATATCCGTTCTCGTTCCTTTGGAGGAATTGCTCATTGAATTGGCGGTCAGTCTTATACTGCCTTATGAAATGGGGAGCTTTTTGCATATCCACATTCACCTTATCGTATGTGTTTTGACTGTTGACATATTTGGCACCCCTTTGGCTGCCATTTGTTTTCTTTGTCACGTCGGCCTCTTCGCAAAGCATTCTGCAAATATGTATCGTTCGTGGTTTGCATCGACCTCTTGAGCAAGTGCCAACGCGGATGGCAAGTCACTTGGTTTCGATGCAAAAAGGATATGGCACAGGGGTTACCTAAGTCCGGAAATGAAGACTCTAAAGCATTTGCGCGATAGTTTTCATTAATCGCGTCCGCAATATTACTTTCGTGAGACATCTTTGTCTTGTTGATTAGTGAAGATAGTTTCTTCTCGACCTCGTCGTAGAATTGCAGAACGCTTAAGGAGCCTTGCCTTAGGGTGGATAGCTCTTGTTCAATTAGGTACGTTGGTCGTTTGTCAGAATATGTGAAGTCCAGTCGTGCTATAATTGCCTCAAAATTTAAGATTGTGCTGAAAAATGATAATAGCGCAGCGGCGGATAGTCACAGCTTGATAATGCCGAGAGCTACCATCGTAACTCTTAAATATTTCGTATGCGTTATGTGCCGCCTCTCGCCAAGAAACATAATAATCAGGTTGTCCTGAAAATTCAGGTTGCGATACCACAGCAAGTGATTCTTCGCATCTCCTACCAGAGATAATTTTTATTTTTTCAAATTTATTCACCACCGGTTCTTTTGACCAACTACCTATTTGATCTTGCAACCCTTTGAGTTTTCCTCAAATTCCCTTCTCTGAACCCCCAATGCCGCAGTAACAACTGCATTCACTATCTGAGTTAGACTTGATTCGTTCATTTCACTTTTTATTTTGTTCTTTCTGATAAGTTAATATTCTCAAAGTTGGAAACTAGTTAA